>NC_041380.1:588526279-588558522 GCF_002162155.2 Triticum dicoccoides
CGAGATCCACCGGTTTTGGCACCGACACTAGCCCTCTCCGGTGTCTATATAAACCAGAGGGTTTTAGTCCGTAGGACGAACAACAATCATACCATAGGCTAGCTTCTAGGGTTTAGCCTCTCTGATCTCGTGGTAGATCTACTCTTGTACTACCCATATCCTCAATATTAATCAAGCATGACGTAGGGTTTTACCTCCATCAAGAGGGCCCGAACCTGGGTAAAACATTGTGTCCCCTGCCTCCTGTTACCATCCGCCTAGACGCACAGTTCGGGACCCCCTACCCGAGATCCGCTGGTTTTGACACCGACATTGGTGCTTTCATTGAGAGTTCCTCCGTGTCGTTACTTTTAGGGCCCGATGGCTCCTTCGATCATCAACGACGATGTGATCCAGGGTGAGACTTTTCTCCTCGGACAGATCTTCGTATTTGGCGGCTTTGCACTGCGGGCCAATTCGCTTGGCCATCTGGAGCAGATCGAAAGCTACGCCCCAGGCCGTCAGGTCAGATTTGGAAGTTTAAACTACACAGCGGACTTCCGCGGAGACTTGATCTTCGACAGATTCGAGCCGCAGCCGAGCGCGCCGCACTGTCACGATGGGCATGATCTAGCTCTCCCACTGAACAGTGCCTTGGAGGCCGCACCCGCATCAGCTCCGACCCTTAATTTAGAGCCAACCACGCCAGTCGAGGATGGGTGGTTGGACACTACCTCGGGGGCTACAATCTCTATGGCGATCGAGCCGAACACCAGCCCTATTCTCTGCGAAGCTCATGACTCCAAGGAGCCGGACTCCTCTCCAAACTCCGAGCCCTCCGCGCCCCTACCGATCGAACCCGATTGGGCGCTGATCATGGAGTTCACAGCCGCGGACATCTTTCAGCACTTTCCCTTCGGCGATATTCTGTATTTACTAAAGTCTCTCTCTTTATCAGGAGAGCCCTGACCGGACTATGGTCAACAAGGTTGGGATGCGGATGATGAAGAAATTCAAAGCCCACCCACCACCCACTTCGTAGCCACTGTCGATAATTTAAACGACGTGCTCGACTTCGACTCCGAAGACATCGACGGTATGGACGACGATGTAGGAGATGAACATGAACCAACGCCTATAAGGCACTGGACAACCACCTCATCTCATGATGTATACATGGTGGACACACCCAAAGGAAGCGACGACGAGGAACACAGGGATGCAACGAGGGATCGTTCACTCGAAAAGCAATCAAAGCGGCGACGTAAGCGCCGCTCCAAGCCCCGCCTCGACAGAGACAACAGCCATACAGACCCAGCCATAGAGCAGGACGAGCCGGCGGACGACGAACATGCCTTCGAGCAACCATCCGAACAGGGCAACTTGGATAAAGAAACCGAACACCCCGTCCCCAGAGAAAACAACAGTCCTGACGACCTTACGCCGGATAGGCTCATGTAGCAGAAGAACCTCCACGAAGGGCTCGTTGCCACTACGTGTAGCCTGAAAAAGCAGAAGCGGAAGCTCAAAACTGCGGAAGATGCACTCAGAATCAGATGGAGCAAAGTACGCAACACCGCAGACAAATATGGCGGCAGTCGCCGCACAAAAAGCTATCCAAAGCGAAAGCTACTGCCTGAATTTGACGAGGAGGCCTTAGAGCCCCCGCAATCAAAAAATAGGAAAGCCACCCGGTCGGATAGATGACCGCATGGCCAGCATGGAGCGGCAAGCGGCGACGCACACAAGCCGGCACGCGATCCACCAAAGGATCCGCATCAAAAAGATGGCCCAGCCAGATATATCTACGGGCCAAGAAAGCAAGCTCTAGTAAGCAATGCAACACAACAAATATCCAAACATCATGGCACACCCAAATACAGGGGTTCCGCACACCCCCTATGTTTCACCGATGAGGTGCTGGACCATGAATTTCCAGCGGGATTTAAGCCCGTAAATATAGAGGCGTACGACGGAACAACAGACCCTGGGGTCTGGATCAAGGATTATATCCTCCACATACACATGGGTAGAGGAGATGAACTCCACGCCATAAAATACTTACTCCTCAAGCTTAAAGGGCCAGCCCGGCATTGGCTCAAAAGCCTTCCCAAAAACACCATTGGAAGTTGGGAAGAGCTTGAGGATGCTTTCCGGGCAAATTTTCAAGGGACCTATGTCCGCCCTCCGAATGCAGACGATCTCAGTCACATAACTCAACGGCCCGGAGAGTCAGCCCGGAAATTCTGGAATAGATTTCTTACTAAAAAGAATCAAATAGTCGACTGTCCGGACGCCGAAGCCCTAGCAGCTTTTAAGCATAACGTTCGAGACGAATGGCTCGCTAGACACCTCGGCCAAGAAAATCCAAGAACAATGGCTGCATTAACAAGCCTCATGACCCGCTTTTGCGCAGGAGAGGACAGCTGGTTGGCAAGATGTACCACCAGCGACCCAAGTACATCTGAAGTTAGGGATGGAAACGGAAAACCCCGACGCAGCAAGGACCAGCGCCGGAGTAAGGGAAACAGCCCAAAGAGCACGGCAGTCAACGCCGATTCAAAAGCTCGCGGCAGAATCAGAGAAAGCCGCCCCTCAAGGATAACAGGGACGAGCTATCCAACTTAAATAAAATCTTGGACAAGATATGTCAAATACATAGTACTCCTGGGAAGCCTGCGAACCATACCCACAGAGATTGTTGGGTTTTCAAGCAATCCGGCAAACTCAACGCCGAACAAAAGGGGCTCGACACACCAAGTGAGGACGACGACGAATCCCACAAGCAGAGCACCAGGAAACAAAAGGATTTCCCACAAGAAGTCAAAACAGTAAACTTACTCCACGTGACGAACAGAATGGCGCCAACAGAGATACGTGCCATACGGCCTATACCAAAGGAGTCTCGCCAATGGTTGTTAAAACCGATCACCTTCGACCATCAAGATTACTCTAGAAGTATCCGGAACGCAGGCTGGACTGCCTTGGTATTAGATCCAATAATCGGCGGACTCCACTTTACAAATGTCCTGATGGACGGCGGCAGTGGTCTAAACCTGTTATACCAGGACACAATCCGCAACATGGGGATAGACCCAACAAAAATTTGCCATAGAAAAACCTCCTTTCAAGGGGTAACGCCAGGCCCGGATGCCCGTTGCATGGGTTCTCTCCGGCTAGAAGTTATGTTCGGCTCCCCCGATAACTTCCGTCGCGAACAACTAACTTTCCACATCGCCCCATTCGCAAGTAGCTATCAAGCTCTGCTGGGACGCGAAGCTTTTGCCCGCTTTAACGCAATACCGCATTATGCATCTCTTACGCTTAAGATGCCCGGTCCACGAGGCATCATCTCATTAAAGGGAAAACATTGAGTGTTCCTCCCGCGCAGAAGACAGTGCGGCTGCCTTGACAGCCCCACAATAAAGCGGCTTCACCAGCCAAAGCACCTAAATAGGTCGTAAAGACCACGGACATGACTAGACGAGTCCGGCATAAACATACAATTGACGCAGGCTTAATAGCCGTATACCCCTGTACTAGGGACTCCGCGCATATAAAACAAGAGACAATAAAGCTCAATTTTACCCATTTCAATTTATACTTCGTTTATTTAGTATAACTCATGTTCGGCACGATGTTTCCTAAACTAAGTTCCTCTCTTTTACAGATGAACACCGTGCTACGCCCGTCCAGGATACGGCACAATGGAGACACAGGCACAGACGTGCAGCAGGGACCCGTTCCAAGGATTCTTTTCAGATTAAGACCCTGCGTAAACCTTTTTTACTATCTCTTGTTGATACACATCCCCTGGTTTCTTGGTATAACCAAGGAGGAGGCTGGCGTTTTGGCATGTGGCCACGTCAGAGTTCTGCGCGTACCTGGACACTAGGGGCTTATTACTAAGGGTGTTATCTCGCCCGCCCTCATAAAGACCGAATACCTTAGGGAGTGTTCGGCGTCGCGAGTTTGGCCTTATATGCATCAGCTTCGAATCATGTCTTTGGTCAAATGTTGGGTTTGCCCGGCTCCTGTGTTTTGCTACCTTACATTCCGCTCTATCGGCTAAGGCGGCACCAGGAGAACTGTTGCGATTGTGCCCCGGTTCGGCCAGGCGAGCACCTCAGTAGAGAAAGACAAAAACTGACTGTCATGATATAGCGTGAGACTGGTCAACCACTCGATGACTTACCGGAATCTTTAGGATTCCTCTGCATTAACGAAGGGCCGCTTCCCGACCAGGCACATACGCGCCCCGAGTTCGGGCGAGCGCAGGCGCCACCAGGGGCTATATAAGTAGCCTCACTGTCAAACTCCTATGGCTAAGTGAAAGTGATAAAGCATCATAGTCCGATTGCCTAGTTCGCTGCGTTATCACCTCCTTTGTAGGACCAAGACGTTGGATCAAGTGTGAAAATGCGCCTTCTGCGAACACCCCCGCATTATGTGCATGGGGGCTGAAGCCGACGACTGCCATCTTTCAGATTATATATACATATATGTTAAACGGCCGCACAGGAGGTATTATAATACTTGCAGGCACAAGTATAAAAAGCTTCTACAATTTATCAAAATATTGTTTTACAATAATATATGCTATTCGAATATAGTATCCTTCGAGCACTACGTCTCTATTAAACGAGCGCCTTGCAGAACTTCCTGAAAATAATGCTCGGCAGGTACTCGGCTTCCATCCGAGTCTGGGGATGCAATAGCGGTGGCCTCCATTTCTGCCCAGTATGTCTTCACACGGGCAAGAGCCATCCACGCACCCTCTATGCACGCTGACCTCTTCATCGCATTGATATGCGGCGCTGCACCAAGGAACTGCTGCACCAAGTTGAAATAACTTTTCGGCTCTGGCCTCTCTGGCCATAGATGACTCATGACATACTTCATGGCGAGTCCGGACAACCTATTTAGCTCGACCCATTCGGCCAAACGATCGGCTAATGACAGTGGACTCTCCGGATTGTGGAACTGCGACCAAAAGAGCTTTTCCACTTCGCGATCTTCTTGATCTCGGAAGTGTTCGGCCGCATCTGCGGCACTCGCTGCCAAATCCAGATAGGTGTCCGCCGTACTCCACATCCGGTCTAACGGAGCATGTTTAGGATCACAGAACTTCCTCGCAGCATAAAGGGCTTTCCAGCCGCAATCTCTCCGGCCTGACGCAGCTCCTCCTTCATAGCTCTCATTGCAGAGCGAGCATCCTTGGCATCGGAAACGGCCTTCTCCAGGTCCGTCTGTTCCGCCCGATCTTCTTTTTCAAGAAGCTTGCAACGGTCAGCAGCGTTCTTCAGCTTCACAGCCATCTCGTCCATTTCCTTCTTGCTTCAGCAGTGAGCAGCATGTTCGGCTTTCAGCTCTTCAATTGCCTTTCCGGCAGCCGCATCACTTTTCCTTGCTTGCTCCTTGGCTCGGGCAAGTTCCGCCCGAAGATTCTCCAAGGCAGCAGCACCATCTGCATCAAGCGCACACATTGTAAGATATTGGCATAAAGCTCCTCTTACCAGGTGCCGCCGGAGGAATTACATACCTTGTGCCTCATCAAGCCGCTTGTTGACAAGCACGATGTCGGCATCTGCCATGTCAAGTTGCCGCTTTAGCTCGGCAAATTCATCAGTCCGGCTCGACATCGGACACTTCGCCACCTACGTATGAAGGCGGCATATTAGACCTGGGATTATGATCCTCTACGCGCCGTCACTTTTGACAACGCACAGAGTCTCAGGGGCTACTATCTACACAGGGCGCATCTTATTTATGCGCAACTGTCCAAAAAGGGTACATTATTTCGCGTACCTCAAAACCTGTCAGTAAACTCCTGACGGCCTCGTATAATCCGCTCTCCACGGATGAAATCCTCTCAACCACTGTACCCATCAATGCATGGTGCTCCTCTGAGATAGATGCTCGCCCTAGCAGATCCTTCAGCTCCTCCGACCGCGCACCAGACGGCGCCGGACTCGTCCGATGGCCCTTTTCAAAGGCCGGACGCGAAGGGCTTTGGGGGGCCATAGGACTACCTTCCGGCCCTGCCGGATTCGGAGAAACCCTCCACGACGATACCTCAGGGTCGCCCGCCTCGCAAGGCGGTACGGCAGGGGGAGGCGTTCCGCTCTCCATCATCTCCGGAAGAAGATCCCCCGAAGACGAGCTCTGCTGAGAAGGGCTAAGGTCCGAGCTACAAGGTAAATTCTTGATTACTTTTCTCAGATATAAAGCAAGGATTTCTCTCGTTTCTTAAAAAGAAAACTCCTCTCTACTTACGGCTCGGTGGAGAGCTGATCCCCTTGATGGCATAATTCGGCTGAAGTATCCCCCAGCACAGGACCCTCTGGCGAAGATTTCTTCCTCCGCTTTGAGGCCATGGTCTCCGGGTCTTCAGAGGTGGTCCTCTTCTTCCCCCGAGGAGAGGAATTTTTGATTCCTCCCTTCCGGACAACCTCCTTCGAGGAGGCTGTAGCTTCCTTGTCCCCTCCCTCGCTTTCCTTTGAAGGCACAACCTCCAACATCCTGACTAGCACGGGACTCGGCGTGGTCTCGGGGAGGGGGGGCGGACACCTGATTAGCTTTGCTTTCGCTATCCACTCCTGTTTAAAGGACAAATCTTTTAGGGGCAATCTTATGATAAATATACGGATAGCGAGTCCGGGCACAAGGCTACTTACTTGAGTATCCGGACGATTGCAGCTCAGAGCTGCGTCCTCCATAGAATCCGGACACACTACTTGTGGTCCGAAGAACAATTTGTACATCTCCACGAGCGTCATGCCAAGAAAATGATGGAGAACTTGTGGTCCCTCCAGGTTGAACTCCCACAGGCGGAGGGGGCGACGTTTGCAGGGCAGAACTCGGCGAATTAACATAACCTACGTCACCATGACCAGATTGATGTATCTTTCTAGGAGATCTCGGATGCGGCCCTGCAACAGGGGCACGTCCTTTGCCAACCCCCAGCCCAGCCCCTTATTGACCCTGAGCGGAAAGCAGGCAGCGCCACCCACTTGGTGCCATAAGCTGGACTCCTCTTGAAAAGAGCCCTCGGGCCATGGAGCACCAGCATTCTTGCTTATAAAAGCACCTCCGCACTCCGCGTGCCGTCCCTCGATCATCTTCGGCTCTACTTTGAAGGTCTTGAGCCATAGTCCGAAGTGAGGAGTAATACGGAGGAAGGCTTCACACACGATGATGAATGAGGAAATATGGAGGATGGACTCTGGAGCCAAGTCATGAAATTCCAGCCCATAATAAAACAGGAGCCCCCTCACGAAGGGATCCGCCGAGAAGCCTAGCCCCCGAAGGAAGTGAGACATGAACACCACTGAAAGCACAAGTGCTCCCTAGGTGGTTTTGATAATTGATGACAACATATCTCTTGTTGGACTAACACTTCTATCTAGCATGTTTCAGATAAGTTCAACAATGGAGTGGCATGGACTAAAGGTTGTGGGAACTCCTTCAAAATGCTAAGGACAAGGGATTGGCTAAAGCTTCAAGCTCAAGACTCTTCACTTTTACATTTTAGTGATCCAAGATCACATTGAGTCCATAGGAAAAGCCAATACTATCAAGGAGGGATGAGGTGTTGCTTAATGAGCCTCTTGCTTCATGTGCTTAATGATATGCTCCAAAATCCTCAACTACTTTCCAACTTCCACATATGACCTAAACTCTAAGCCAAACTCGGTCCTACCGATTCTTCCTATCCAGCGCCACCGAGTTTCACTTGTCATTAGCCACTGCCAAACCCTAGCAATTCGGTTCTACCGATAAGGATCTCGGTCCCACCGAGATGGGGTTGCAAACTCTCTATTTCCCTTTCGTAACTTTTCGGTCCCACCGAAAGAGCGAATCGGTCCCACCGAGATTGCAATGTAAACTCAGTGTTTCCCATTTGTAACTTTTCGGTCTCACCGAGTTCCACTCGGTCTCACCGAAAGAGCAAATCGGTCCCACCGAGTTTGCCTGACCAACTCTCTGGTTAGCTAATTACCAAATTCGGTCTCACCGAGTTTGTGTAATCGGTCTCACCGAGATTACGTTATGCCCAAACCCTAACCGAATCGGTCCTACCGAGTTGCATGTCAGTCCCACCGAAATTCCTAACGGTCACTAGGTTTACTATTTCGGTCAGACCGAGTTTTCTGATTCGGTCCCACCGAGATTGGTAAATTGTGTGTAACGGTTGGATTTTGTGTGGAGGTTATATATACCCCTCCACCTCTTTCTCATTCGGTGAGAGAGCTATCAGAACACACACACCATTCCAACTCATATGTTCTGAGAGAGAACCACCTACTCATGTGTTGAGACCAAGACATTCCATTCCTACCATATGAATCTTGATCTCTAGCCTCCCCAAGTTGCTTTCCACTCAAATCTTCTTTCCACCAAATCCAAATCCTATGAGAGAGAGTTGAGTGTTGGGGAGACTATCATTTGAAGCACAAGAGCAAGGAGTTCATTACCTACACACCATTTGTTACTTCTTGGAGAGTGGTGTCTCCTAGATTGGCTAGGTGTCACTTGGGAGCCTCCGACAAGATTGTGGAGTTGAACCAAGGAGTTTGTAAGGGCAAGGAGATCGCCTACTTCGTGAAGATCTACCGCTAGTGAGGCAAGTCCTTCGTGGGCGATGGCCATGGTGGGATAGACAAGGTTGCTTCTTCGTGGACCCTTTGTGGGTGGTTGCTTCTTCGTGGACCCTTCGTGGGTGGAGCCCTTCGTGGACTCGCGCAACCGTTGCCCTTGGGTGGAGCCCTGTGTGGACTCGCGCAACCGTTACCCTTCGTGGGTTGAAGTCTCCATCAACGTGGATGTAGGATAGCACCACCTATCCGAACCACGGGAAAAACATCCGTGTCTCCAATTGCGTTTGATCTTTCCAAACCCTTCCCTTTACATTCTTGCAAGTTGCATGCTTTACATTCCGCTGCTCATATACTCTTTGCATGCTTGCTTGATATGTATTGTGTGTGTTGAAATTGTGCCTAAACTCCACTTAAACCGAAAAAGATTAAAAATTGCAACTTTAGCACTAAGTGTCTAATCACCCCCCCTATAGACACATCTACTTCTAGATCCTACAAGTGGTATCAGAGCATTGGTCTCCATTGCCTTGGTTTAATCACCATTGGAGGAAGATGGATGTGTCTACTCTAGGGAGTCTTAGACATAGAGTGCCTATTCTTGATGGAAATTATTTTCATGAGTGGAAAAATGAGATGCTTGTAATCTTCAATCAATATCATTTGAACAAGTATATTACTAGCCCTTGTGCACCCCATATTGATCCCTTTCATCCTACCCTAGATGAAGGTATTGACATGATTCGCAATCTTAGAACTATTGAGCTCATCATTAGAGGTTTGCCCAAAGATTTGATTGCTAGTTTGCCTACTCAAAATTGCGCCTATACTATATGGAAGTTTCTTGAGGAACGGTTTCCCAATCACTCCTTGAAAACTTTGGATGAAATTCTCCATAAATCTATTGCCTTGAGTAAGATGAACTCTAGTGATCCTAGTTTTGGTAAATGTCTTCTTGAACTTGTCAATCTTAAGCATGCTAAAGGAGATGTTGGAATCATTAATGATATCATACTCAAAGCTATAAGAATTCATAAAAGTAACCACTTTGATCATCTATCTAATGAATTACCCTCTCTAGGAAATGATGAGTCACAAGATCATGATGAACATGAATATTATGATGATGATGATAGTGACTCCGATCTTGATAATGCAATGAGACATTTTGGTCTTATGGCAAATCTTTGAGGATATGAGTCAGGAGGAAAGGAATGGGTTCTTGATAGTGGATGCACTGATCATATGACCGGAGATGAAGAGATGTTTCGTGAGCTTGCTGAAAACAACGGCCCTCGAAAATATGTCACCTTTGGTGATAATTCAAAGGGTAAAGTGGTTGGCCTTGGTAAGGTGGCCATCTCACATGATAGTTCCATTCAAAATGTCATGCTCGTTGAATCTCTTGGCTACAACTTACTTTCAGTATCTAGACTTGCTGATTTCGGTTTGAATGTCCTATTTACTGAGGTAGATTGCCAAGTATTTCGTCGAGACAATCATAAAATGGTCTTCACGGGTATGCATAGAGGTGATCTTTACATTGTCGATTTCTCTAAAAAGGCACAACCTAAAACTTGCTTTGTTGCTAAATCCTCAAAAGGCTGGTTCTGGCATAGATGACTAGGTCACATTGGCATGAGAAACCTTGACAAGCTTATTAAAGGAAATCATATCCTTGGAGTTAACGATGTCATATTTGATAAGGATAGACTTTGCAGTGCTTGTCAAGCAGGTAAACAGGTTGGAGGAAGACATCCCATGAAGAACATCATGACCACAAGGAGGCCACTCGAGCTGCTTCACATGGATCTTTTTGGTCCCAATGCCTACAAGAGTCTTGGTGGAAATTCTTTTGGTCTAGTTATAGTTGATGATTTTTCAAGATTTACGTGGGTGTTCTTTCTTAATGACAAGTCGCAGGTCCAGAAGATCTTCAGAAACTTCGCTAGGAAAGCCCAAAATCAGTTTGATGTGAAGATCAAGAAGGTTCGGAGTGACAACAGAACGGAGTTCAAGAACGTAAATGTGGAAACCTTTCTTGACGAAGAAGGGATTTCACACGAGTTCTCGGCTACATACACACCTCAACAAAATGGAGTTGTTGAGAGGAAGAACCGGACGCTCATCGAAATGGCAAGAACGATGCTTGATGAATACAAGACGCCAAAGCACTTTTGGTCAGAAGCGGTTGAGACAGCTTGTCACGCAACAAATCGCTTATATCTTCACAAGCTCCTCGGCAAGATGGCATACGAGCTCCTCACCGGTAACAAGCCTCAAGTTGGATACTTTCGAGTATTCGGCTCAAAGTGCTACATTCTTGATAAGCATCGTCGTTCAAAGTTTGCTCCTAAATCTCATGAAGGTTTTCTACTTGGTTATGGATCAAACTCTCACACTTACCGTGTCTACAACAATTTCACCCGAAAGGTTGAAGAGACGGTAGATGTGAAGTTTGATGAATCTAATGGCTCGCAAGTAGAGCAATTGCCAATTGATGTAGGAGACAAAGACCCTTCAGAAGCAATTCAAGACTTTTCCATTGGCAAAATTCGTCCAATAGAGGTGAAGGAGAGTACTTCATCCGTCCAAGTGGAAGCTTCTACTTCACGACAAGGTGAACCAAGAATCGACACGGAAGCATCCACAAGTGGGACACACCAAGATGAAGAAAACGAGGAAGTACGTCAAGATGAACATCAACAACCTCCTTCTCCACCACGACAAGAGAACGACGACGTCAACAATGAAGAAGGCCAAGAAGAAGAACAAGATGAAGAAGATGTTCAACAAAGACCCAATCAAAAGCTCTCACGAGTTCGAGCAAGAATTGCCAAAGATCATCCCGTCGAGCAAATCCTCAATGATATACAAACCGGGAGAATCACTCGCTCAAAAACTTGTTTAGCTAACTTTTGTGAAAACTATTCATTCATCTCTAGCATTGAACCAATGAAGGTTGAAGAAGCATTGGAAGATCCGGATTGGATAAACGCCATGCATGAAGAGCTACATAATTTCGAGAGAAACCAAGTTTGGACATTGGTTGAGAAGCCCGACAACAACCACAACATCATTGGTACCAAATGGGTGTTTCGCAACAAGCAAGATGAAGATGGACAAGTGGACCGCAACAAAGCACGTCTCGTCGCCCAAGGATACACACAAGTCGAAGGTATGGACTATGGTGAGACATATGCTCCCGTTGCTAGACTTGAGTCCATTCGCATCTTACTTGCATATGCTAATCACCATAATATCACCTTGTA
Organism: Triticum dicoccoides; assembly: GCF_002162155.2. Classification (NCBI taxonomy): domain Eukaryota; kingdom Viridiplantae; phylum Streptophyta; class Magnoliopsida; order Poales; family Poaceae; genus Triticum; species Triticum dicoccoides. The sequence goes on from NC_041380.1 coordinate 588,538,128, forward strand.
CCAAATGGACATTAAAAGTGCTTTTCTAAATGGAGAAATAGAAGAGGAAGTTTATGTCAAACAACCTCCCGGCTTTGTCAATCCTAAGAAACCAAATCATGTTTACAAACTTCACAAAGCTCTTTATGGTCTTAAACAAGCTCCTAGAGCATGGTATAAATGCTTGACCAAGTTCCTTACTACTAGTGGTTTTGAAATTGGTAAAATTGATTCTACCCTTTTTACTAAAAGGGTTAATGGAGAACTATTTGTATGCCAAATTTATGTTGATGACATCATATTTGGTTCAACTAACCCTCTCTTTAGTGAAAAGTTTGGAAAGCTAATGTCAGAGAAGTTTGAGATGTCTAAGATGAGTGAACTCAAATTCTTTCTCGGGTTGCAAATCAAGCAAACTAAGGAAGGTACATTTGTCTCTCAAACAAAGTACACCAAGGACTTATTCAAGAAGTTCAATATGCAAGAATGCAAAGGTATGTCTACACCCATGCCTACTAGTGGACATAATGATTTGACCAAAGATGGTGAACCTGTTGATCAAAAGGTTTATCGCTCTATGATTGGTTCATTGTTATACCTATGTGCTTCACGTCCCGATATTATGCTAAGTGTGTGCATGTGTGCACGATATCAAGCTGCTCCTAAAGATTGTCATCTTAAGGCTGTGAAAAGGATAGTGAGATATTTAATCCATACACCAAATTTTGGCATTTGGTATCCTAAGAGGTCTTCTTTTGATCTTGTTGGCTATTCCGACTCAGATTATGCCGGAGACAAGGTTGATAGAAAGTCCACTTCGGGTACTTGTCAATTTCTTGGTAGATCTCTTGTGTCTTGGTCTTCCAAGAAACAAAACTCGGTATCCTTATCCACCGCCGAAGCGGAATACATTGCCGCTGGTTCATGTTGTGCTCAATTACTTTGGATGACCCAAACTCTTAAAGATTATGGGATTTATGTGAAACATGTTCCACTACTTTGTGACAATGAAAGTGCTATCAAAATTGGTCATAATCCTGTACAACATTCTCGAACTAAGCATATTGAAGTTCGTCATCATTTCATTCGAGATCATGTTGCTAAGGGTGACATCAATCTTAAGCATGTTCGCACCGATAAGCAATTAGCGGATATATTCACTAAACCGCTTGATGAGAAAGTGTTTTGCAGGTTGAGAGGAGAATTGAACATCATTGATGCTTCGAACTTGGAGTAGAAACTCCATTGGCTACATGTAAGACATGAGCTTATAACTAATCCATGATGTATCTCTTATGATAACTATCTTATGTCTTGGATATATTTGCACCTTGCATGTTGTCTAACCCATGTAGGTGCTTGGTTGAATTTAATTCCATGAGATTGCGACTCACTCACATCTTGAGCAATCTCTACAAGACCAAGACTCTACACAATAGTGGTTGAAGACAAGGAAGCACAAAACCATTCAAACATATCCTTTGACAAATTCTATGTTAAGCTTCATGATTGTCATTTTTGGATACACAAGTTCTCTTCCTTGCAAGAACTAACCCATGTAGGTAGATGAACTCAGACTCCAAGTGGTGCTCCCAACTCTTGATGAACTACATCAACCCTGAGCACCCACACAAGTTCAACTACATGAGCAAGAACCACATCACCACCCAAGGTATGTCATTCCATCTTAGAGAAGCTTTACTCCAAGACATGAGTCAAAGCAACTCAACAAGATGTGAATACATCAAGATGCTTAAACGAAAAATGGTAACCCCATTTTGAGCTTAAACGATGAGTATGACCTATGATCAAGTGTCCTCACTTGACTCCTAAGTCAATATACTCTAACATAGGTGACTATGTCACCGCCCAATTCTAGATGAAGTTCTCTTGTGTTCTTTTCTGAGTTATTGCATTTGTTCCTTGCATATTTGTTTCCTTATCTCTCAAACAAAAAAAACTTCATCTAGAAACTTTCACTTTTTCCTGTTTGTTTTTGTTCTGCATATTTCTGCATCAAATTTCTTGCAAATCCTTCAGCTAATTCATTGCAAATCTTTGTGAGATCTTACTTGACTAGTGAGCTGAGGTGACAAGTGTTTTTCTCTGTGTAAACTCGGTTTCACCGACTTGCAAATTTTAGTCCAACCGAATCTTTGCCACTCGGTGCCATCGACTTTGTAATCAGAAAACCATTTTGCCACTTGTTCTACATTTCTTCTGTTCCAACTCCACTCAATGAATCTTGTCCTCCACAAGCATCACAATTTTATCCTCTGCTTTGTGCTGAATCTCAAGGACCAAACCTATTTGACGGATTCCAGGAAAAACCTTCTTGGAAATTGATGTCAAAGGGGGAGAGAGAGATCACATCAAAGCTTGTAGGAAAGAGAGATCACACCAAGAGAGAAAAAGTATTAAGGGGGAGAGAAAGTCTCAAGGATCCCAGATGTTGTTAAGGGGGAGAGAGAGATCTCCAGGGAGAGAAAAATACTCAAGGATCCCAGATGCTTGATGTTCAAGAGGAGAGATGCCACACGTCTTTTTGGGGGAAAGACATGTTCATATGAACTTATTTAAATTAAGTTCTATTCAGCCCTGATTTTCTATTTCCTATCTTCTCCCAATATCCCACGTAAGATTCAGGGGGAGCAAGACACCTAAAGGAAAAGAAATCACCCAAATTCATTGCATATCTTTATTCTTGGGGACATATTGAATCCAATGTGGTACCTTGTACTCACTCTCTACATGTCATCCCAGTCTTGGCATTCTTGTGGTTTCTTTTGTTTGCTCTGGCTAGTGGACGTACCTGTGTTATCTAACCTTGTTTGTGCAGGTTCGTTCCATCCTAAGCCAACTCGAGACCACAAGGTAAGTATATGCATCAAAATCACGAGTATGAGGAGTTCTTGCTTATGTACACACTGTTTGCAAGAAGGACTCATGAGCATGAAGGTATTTTCCTTAATAATCTTTTGCTCTGATGCATATGGCCAAGATACATGTAACACATTGCCTACTCTGTCATGATTATGCTCTCACATGCCTCTATATTTCATATTTACATGAGTGCATACATGTAGGGGGAGCCTATGCTTGCTACATGTTGTTCCAAAGCTTTACTTGTTGTTCTTCATATCTTTATCTAAAGCTTTGATGTATGTTGCCATCAATTACCAAAAAGGGGGAGATTGAAAGCACAAGTGCTCCCTAGGTGGTTTTGATAATTGATGACAACATATCTCTTGTTGGACTAACACTTCTATCTAGCATGTTTCAGATAAGTTCAACAATGGAGTGGCATGGACTAAAGGTTGTGGGAACTCCTTCAAAATGCTAAGGACAAGGGATTGGCTAAAGCTTCAAGCTCAAGACTCTTCACTTTTACATTTTAGTGATCCAAGATCACATTGAGTCCATAGGAAAAGCCAATACTATCAAGGAGGGATGAGGTGTTGCTTAATGAGCCTCTTTCTTCATGTGCTTAATGATATGCTCCAAAATCCTCAACTACTTTCCCACTTCCACATATGACCTAAACTCTAAGCCAAACTCGGTCCTACCGATTCTTCCTATCCGGCGCCACTAAGTTTCACTTGTCATTAGCCACTGCCAAACCCTAGCAATTCGGTTCTACTGATAAGGATCTCGGTCCCACCGAGATGGGGTTGCAAACTCTCTGTTTCCCTTTCGTAACTTTTTGGTCCCACCGAAAGAGCGAATCGGTCCCACCGAGATTGCAATGTAAACTCAGTGTTTCCCCTTTGTAACTTTTCGGTCTCACCGAGTTCCACTCGGTCTCACCGAAAGAGCAAATCGGTCCCACCGAGTTTGCCTGACCAACTCTCTGGTTGGCTAATTACCAAATTCGTTCTCACCAAGTTTGTGTAATCGGTCTCACCGAGATTACGTTATGCCCAAACCCTAACCGAATCGGTCCTACCGAGTTGCATGTCAGTCCCACCGAAATTCCTAACGGTCACTAGGTTTACTATTTCGGTCAGACCGAGTTTTCTGATTCGGTCCCACTGAGATTGGTAAATTGTGTGTAATGGTTGGATTTTGTGTGGAGATTATATATACCCCTCCACCTCTTTCTCATTCGGTGAGAGAGCTATCAGAACACACACACCATTCCAACTCATATGTTCTGAGAGAGAACCACCTACTCATGTGTTGAGACCAAGACATTCCATTCCTACCATATGAATCTTGATCTCTAGCCTTCCCAAGTTGCTTTCCACTCAAATCTTCTTTCCACCAAATCCAAATCCTATGAGAGAGAGTTGAGTGTTGGGGAGACTATCATTTGAAGCACAAGAGCAAGGAGTTCATTACCTACACACCATTTGTTACTTCTTGGAGAGTGGTGTCTCCTAGATTGGCTAGGTGTCACTTGGGAGCCTCCGACAAGATTGTGGAGTTGAACCAAGGAGTTTGTAAGGGCAAGGAGATCGCCTACTTCGTGAAGATCTACCGCTAGTGAGGCAAGTCCTTCGTGGGCGATGGCCATGGTGGGATAGACAAGGTTGCTTCTTCGTGGACCCTTTGTGGGTGGTTGCTTCTTCGTGGACCCTTCATGGGTGGAGCCCTTCGTGGACTCACGCAACCGTTGCCCTTGGGTGGAGCCCTGTGTGGACTCGCGCAACCGTTACCCTTCGTGGGTTGAAGTCTCCATCAACGTGGATGTAGGATAGCACCACCTATCCGAACCACGGGAAAAACATCCGTGTCTCCAATTGCGTTTGATCTTTCCAAACCCTTCCCTTTACATTCTTGCAAGTTGCATGCTTTACATTCCGCTGCTCATATACTCTTTGCATGCTTGCTTGATATGTATTGTGTGTGTTGAAATTGTGCCTAAACTCCACTTAAACCGAAAAAGATTAAAAATTGCAACTTTAGCACTAAGTGTCTAATCACCCCCCCTCTAGACACATCTACTTCTAGATCCTACAACCACACTCTCACCAGGCTTGGGAGTGGGAATGACCTGCCCTTGAGCAGGCAGCCTATGCGAGATTTCGCCGGTCAAGAACCTAGCCTCTCTCAACTTCAGCACGTCCTCCTCCGTGATGGAGGAGGGCATCCATCGGCCTCGAAGATTGGAACCGGACATTGTCGAAGGTCCGAAGCGCCTGAAATCTGGAGCCTTGGGTGTTGGAACTCGAGGCGAAGGGCGAACTCGTCTGAGATTGAAAAAAAGGAGTAAGGCCTTGGTGTCTTTATAAGAGGTTGAACACCAAGGGCCCTCCCCGTGACCGTTTGGGACTCGCCTTTGATCGAGAAAACATACCAACGGGTACGGTTGGGTTATCCACGCCCGTATTGATGAGAATCCCGGAATAAGGGGACACGATCTCTGCTTTGACAAGACGTGCCAAGGAAACCGCCTCGCTAAACGCGCTGAGGTGGAACAGTAAAACGATTCAAATAAAGACTTGGTCGTGGTGTGATGTCACACTACGGAATACGTCAGCAGATTAGATTTGTATAAATATTATTCTCTCTATGGCAATATGTGGAAACTTATTTTGCAGAGCCGGACACTACCTTTGTGTTCAAAATCTTCTATGAAGTACTTGGAGGAGGAACCCGCCTTGTAATGCCGAAGACAATCTGCGCGCCGGACTTGTCGTCATTGAAGCCTGGTTCAGGGGCTACTGAGGGAGTCCTGGATTAGGGGGTGTCCGGATAGCTGGACTATACCTTCGGCCGGACTCCTGGACTATGAAGATACAAGATTGAAGACTTCGTCCCGTGTCCAGAAGGGACTTTTCTTGGCGTGGAAGGCAAGCTTGGTGATACGGATATGTAGATCTCCTACCATTGTAACCGACTCTGTGTAACCCTAGCCCTCTCTGGTGTCTATATAAACCGGAGGGTTTTAGTCCGTAGGACAAACAACAATCATACCATAGGCTAGCTTCTAGGGTTTAGCCTCTCTGATCTCGTGGTAGATCTACTCTTGTACTACCCATATCATCAATATTAATCAAGCAGGACGTAGGGTTTTACCTCCATCAAGAGGGCCCGAACCTGGGTAAAACATTGTGTCCCCTGCCTCCTGTTACCATCCTCCTAGACGCACAGTTCGGGACCCCCTACCCGAGATCCGCCGGTTTTGACACCGACACACATCAAGAGACGCTTCAATTCCATCCGCGATCAAGTCAAGGTGGGAGACATAGAGATTTGCAAGATACATATAGATCTGAAAGTTGCAGACCCATTGACTAAGCCTCTCTCACGAGCAAAACATGATCAGCACCAAGGCTCCATGGGTGTTAGAATCATTACTGTGTAATCTAGATTATTGACTCTAGTGCAAGTGGGAGACTAAAGGAAATATGCCCTAGAGGCAATAATAAGGTTATTATTTATTTCCTCATATCATGATAAATGTTTATTATTCATGCTAGAATTGTATTAACCGGAAACTTAGTACATGTGTGAATACATAGACAAACAGAGTGTCACTAATATGCCTCTACTTGACTAGATCATTAATCAAAGATGGTTAAGTTTCCTAACCATAGACATGAGTTGTCATTTGATTAACAGGATCACATCATTAGGAGAATGATGTGATGGACTTGACCCATTCCGTTAGCTTAGCACTTGATCGTTTAGTTTACTGCTATTGCTTTCGTCATGACTCATACATGTTCCTATGACTATGAGGTTATGCAACTCCCGGTTACCGGAGGAACACTTTGTGTGCTACCAAACGTCACAACATAAATGGGTGATTATAAAGGTGCTGTCGGTGTCAAAACCGGCGGATCTCGGGTAGGGGGTCCCGAACTGTGCGTCTAGGCCGGAAGGTAATAGGAGGCAAGGGACACGAAGTTTTACCCAGGTTCAGGCCCTCTCGATGGAGGTAAAACCCTACGTCCTACTTGATTAATATTGATAATATGGGTAGTACAAGAGTAGATCTACCACGAGATCGGAGAGGCTAAGCCCTAGAAGCTAGCCTATGGTATGATTTTTGTTGTGTATGTTGTCCTACGGACTAAAACCCTCTGGTTTATATAGACATCGGAGAGGGTTAGGGTTACACAAAGTCGGTTACAATGGTAGGAGATCTGAATATCCGTCTCGCCAAGCTTGCCTTCCACGCCAAGGAAAGTCCCTTCCGGACACAGGACGAAGTCTTCAATCTTGTATCTTCATAGTCCAGGAGTCCGGCTGAAGGTATAGTCCGGCCATCCAGACACCCCCTAATCCAGGACTCCCTCAGTAGCCCCTGAACCAGGCTTCAATGACGACGAGTCCGGCACGCAGATTGTCTTCGGCATTGCAAGGCGGGTTCCTCCTCCAAGTACTTCATAGAAGATTTTGAACACAAAGATAGTGTCCGGCTCTGCAAAATAAGTTTCCACAGATTGCCATAGAGAGAATAATATTTACACCAATCTAGTCTGCTGACGTATTCCATAGCGTGACACACCACGGCCAAGCCTTTATCCGAGTTGTTTCATTATCCCACCTCAGCACGTCATGCGAGGCGGTTTCCTTGGCACGTCTTGTTAAAGTAGAAATCGTGTCCCCTTATTCCGAGATTCTCATCAATACGGGCGTGGGTAACCCAACCGTGCCATTGATTACGGCGCTTGGAGATAAGCGAGTTTTACCAGGCTGGTGGGACACATAGTTGCATCTACCCATATAAGGGGATAAGGATCCACCTTTTCACCTACGCCTTCTTCCTCCCTTGCTTATCCATTCTCGCGCACTCGAGCTCCAGTGCCCAAGTCCGCACTCCCCACCTCAACCTTCTCCAGCCATGTCCGGAGCGGGAGGCAAGTGGATGGTCTCCTCCGTCATGGAGGGACACATCAAAAAACTGAGGAAGGTCGGATACTTGTCTAACGACATTGCGTCCCGGCTTCCCAAAAAGGGGCAGCTCATCCCCACCCCTAGGCCCCATGAGAGGGTGGTGTTCCTCCCCAATTCCCTCCGCAGACTGGGCTTCCCTATTCACCCATTTGTCTGGGGGCTCATGTTCTACTATGGCCTGGATTTCCATGATCTGGCCCCAAATTTTGTCCTCAACATCTCGGCGTTTATCGTCGTGTGCGAGGCTTTCCTCCGCATCCGCCCCCATTTCGGCCTATGGCTCAAGACTTTCAATGTCAAGCCGAAGGTGGTGCGCGGCAACCAGGCGGAATGCGGAGGCGCCATGGTGGGCAAGATGGCCAACGTCTTATGGCTCGAGGGCTCCTTTGTGGAGACCCTAAAGGGGTGGCAATCGAGGTGGTTTTACATCACCGAGCCGAGCGACCCCGAATGGATCGCGCCCCCCGAGTTTCGATCCGGACCCCCTACGCGGCTCACCTCCTGGAAGGAGACGGGCCTGTCGTGGGGTAAAAAAGGAGAGCTGACCGGACTCCAAACATGCATCCAAACCCTAGTGGACAAGAAGCTCAAACTTGTCAACGTAGTCTAGGTTATGCTCATCCGTCTGATCCTCCCGTGTCAACAACGGGCTTTCAACCTGTGGGAGTTCGACCTGGTGCGGCACCAAACCCTGAGCAGGCTCTTCGACACGACGTACGAAGATGCCTGGAAGGTGCTTTTCAAGGGCGCCGAGGCCCCCGCATCCTCTACCGAGGATTGCAGATTCAGTACGCAGCATCACGCTCATGCGGTAAGCTGTTTTTTCCTTTTACAGGGTATCAGTTTTTCATAGTTTGACTCTATGTGGGATCTAAGCTCCCTTACCATTGGCAGGATTGGCAGGTGACGTCCGGACAGATCAACTGTCCGGCTCCTTTACCCAAAGGCCCAGCGGACGCTCATTTGGCAAAGCTGCTGGTTCCGGCACCCTATGTGGTGCCGGAGAAGAAGGCCACGAAGAAGGCCACGGGGACTCGAAAGAGTGCCCGGCGCCAGGAGGTGTCGGATCCATCATCTGATGGTTCCGAGGCGCATTCCTCCCGTGAAGACGAGGAGGAGGAAGAAGAGACCCCTCCCCCTCCAGCAGCGGAAGGGAAGAAAAGGAAGGCCGCCCCAACTGGGGAAGCCGAAGGGTCCAAGAAGGGGAAAACCCTTCCTCCGGACTACTCCACCGACGCCGATGACGGTGGAGAGGAGTGGCCGCTCAGGGCCAAGCCCCTGGCCAAATCGTAAGTATCCGGATACCAGAGTAATTCTTAGTATTCATGTATTGCATAGCTTCCCCTTATGTCGAATATGTTTATGCATCCCACCCAAAGACCGGCTCGACGCGTCGTCGAGCAGCTCACTAGACTCGTTGGATGTGAACTCACTTCCGACGGCTTCCTCCCCCTCCCTACGGACGACATCGAAGTGTTGTCCCAACAGGTTCCAAGCCGGGAGGAAGTGGTCCTGGAGGCGCCGCAAGGCGACCTCCCGGACTCCAAGAGTAAAGGGGATGAAACCCCCCAGGGCTCCAAGTCCGGCTCTAGGCCGGACACCGCTCCGGAACCTTCAAAGGTTCCAGAGTCCGGCGGGGGACCTCCTTCCAAGAAGAGCAAGCCCACCGTGCCGGTGACCCCCGTCCAACCGGAGGCGCCGGACAATCTGTTGCAGACGCTTCAAGGCGCCTCCATCGACGAGGAGCACCACACAATTATGAGTGCGGTGGTCCAGAAGGTTCAGTCCGCCAAGAGCGGACTGACTGAAGCTTGTACTAGCTTTTTAAAAGGCTTTGAGGTAAGTAAAGAATGTGTAAATAATATTACTGCATAGACAGTAGCCCCTGATGCTCTATTGGGTGTTCGGGAAGAAAAGCCGAATAGAGGATCAAATAAAATTCGCAAGAGTCTAACAAAAAGGAGTCAATATGCGTATGCAGGCTTCTCTGCTTGCGTCCGCCGGACTGACTGCGGAAGTGGACACGCTACAGCAGAACCTCAAGCGGTCCAAGCAAGAGCTCGGGCGTGCCAAGAAGCAGCTTGAGGACAATGAAGGTAAGAAATACCTAATTTAAACATATATAAAAAGGTGCAATTGCAAAAAATGACAGGATTATCGTGGCTATTGTAGGGGCCACGTCTGAGGTGGCGACCCTTAAGCAAGCGCTGGTCGACGCCGAGAAGAGGGCGGCCATGGAGCACACCGAGCGGGAGAAGTATGAGGCCGAGGTTGGCAAGGTACGACAAGAGCTCCAGGCTCTCATGGAAACACATGAGAGTTTGGAGCTTGACTCAAAGACGCGAGCGTCGAGCTCGCGGTGGCTATTGAAAATGCCAAGTCTGCCAAGGCCGAATCCCAGAAGACCCTCCAGGAGTTGGATGAGGTGAATAAGATAGCGGCAGGTAAGGCATTCTTTATGCAAAGCAAACACATAAACGTGAGTTACTTCTTACTTACCCGAATCCGGAGCTCTCTAGGAGCGTTCACAGATCTTCCTCGGAGTGTGTTCGATGCCGCCGCATTCTATCGAGCCGAGGAGGGCAGCTCGACAGAGAAGGTGTTCTGGTCTCAGTATGCTAAGTCCGGACACCCCATGCCCCTGAGCGACCAGCTGAAGCAACTGGTCGAGCTCCACAAGGCGGCCGAACAGGCCATGAAGGGCCTCATAGTTCGGCTGTGGCCTGGAGGGGCTCTGCCTGGGAGCTATTTCGGGCTGGTGCGGCGGCTGGTGGAGGCCTGTCCAAGGTTCGAAGTCATCAAGCGCTCTGTCTGCATTGAAGGTGCCCGTAGGGCCCTTGCCCGTGCTAAGGTGCACTGGGGCAAGCTGGAAGCTGAGAAGCTTGTGAGGATGGGCCACCGCCGGGGAAAGAGCATCGCAAGCCTGAAAATTACTATAAGGATGTTCTGAAGGGTGCCTGCCTTGTGGCGGATGAATGTTCCAAGGATGTATTTTTTTAGTAAAACTCGCTCGTTTTGTCCTGTGCGCTGAAAACTTGTTCATATGCGCTAAGCAATGCTGTTGGAATTTAAAATATTACCTTCTGTGCGGCTGTTTATCAATTCTGAGAGATGGCGAGTCGTCGGCTTCTGCCCCCGTGCCGCTAGTGCTGGGGTGTTCGTGGATAAACTGGAGCGCTCTTTTTCCCATGTTTGGGTCCGTCAAGGGAGGCGCTCAGCCCAATGAACAAGGCAATCGGACTATAATGGGTGAACACTCTCACTTAGCCATAGAATTCTATAATTTTAAATTTCGGCGAAGCCCCTGGTATTCGGAAGACCAAGTTCGGGGCGCTATCCACGCCTTGGCCGGAAAGAGCCGACTCCTCGCTCTAAGTGGCATAAGTCTTTAGGGACTCGAAAAACCTCTCGAACAGCGACCAGCTCTCGCTTCATCATGACAGTCAGTTTTAGCTTTCTCCACTGAGGTGCTCGACCCAGCTCAACCGGGGCACAATCGCAGTGGTTCTCCTAGTGCCACCTTAGCGGATATAGCGGAACGTAAGGCACCAAAACATAGGAGCCAGGCAAACCCAACTATTGATCCAAGACATGATTCGGAGCCGATGCATATAATGCTATAAGTTCGGGGTGCCGCACTTGTTAAAGTGTTCGGACTTCTCACACCATATTGAGGGGTACTAAAGCCCCTGGCATATTTTGGCCGTACCAACGTGTACGGGTGTAACATGTTGTTAAGGAACATATATATATATATATAAAGAAAAAAAAGATTAATGCAAAAATAGACAAAAGCTATGCATTGTTTATTAAAAAGGGCTGCGATCAAAGCAGAACGATACAAATAATGCGATAAGCAAAAGGTTGGACTATTTAACATGTCCGTTCCAGGGGAAAGCTACGGAATAGTATGCGAAAAAGGTATACTGCTCCTGATAGAGACCACCTGGGGTTCCATAATGCGGCGTGGCTTGTCTGCTTCCCTAGTTCTTGCATCGTTTGTGCGGCAATTGAACTGTCGAACAGGCCTTCCGACGTGTGGAGTCCTGAAAGTAAGAGAAAATTAAAAAATCGACAGCCCCTGGTGCGGTTTAAGACGTGTTTCGGGCATGCCGTGATGGTGCCCCTTCCCCTGTACCCATGGTATTTCTAGAGCATAGTTATGTACGCGAAGTACTGGTGTCGCATTTTTGCGAGGGCTGGGGTTGGGGCCGCATATTTACGCCTGCTCGGATCGTGCCAGGCGGTCTTGTTGTAGGTTACTCCGGGCGCGCTTGACGGTGTCCGGTCGTTTAATGGCCGGACTGGAGAACTGCCTGGAGAGGCTGCTTTGTACTTCCGCTGCAAGGGCCGTCGTGTGCTCCTCCGTTCGGAGGGAGCGTTCGGTGTTTCCATTGACTGTAATTACTCCTCGAGGGCCTGGCATCTTGAGTTTAAGGTATGCGTAGTGCGGTACCGCATTGAAATTGGCGAATGCGGTTCGCCCGAGCAGTGCGTGATAGCCACTGCAAAATGGGATTATGTCGAAGATTAACTCCTCGCTTCGGAAATTATCCGGAGATCCGAAGACCACTTCAAGTGTGACTAAGCCTGTACAGTTGGCCTCTACACCTGGTATTACGCCTTTAAAGGTCGTTTTGGTGGGCTTAATCCTCGAGGGATCTATGCCCATTTTCCACACTGTATCCTGGTAAAGCAGGTTCAGGCTACTGCCGCCGTCCATAAGGACTCTAGTGAGATGAAATCTGTCAATAATTGGGTCTAGAACCAATGCGGCGAATCCACCATGACGGATGCTAGTGGGATGGTCCCTTCGATCAAAGGTGATCGGGCAGGAGGACCATGGGTTGAACTTTGGGGCGACTGGCTCTACCGTGTATACATCCCTTAATGCGCGCTTCCGCTCCCTTTTGGGGACGTGGGTTGCGTATATCATGTTCACCGTCCGCACTTGTGGGGCAAAACCCTTCTGTCCATTGTTGTTCGGTGGCCGGGGCTCCTCGTCGTCATCGCTATGCAACCCCTTGTCTTCATTGTGGGTGTTTAACTTGCATGCCTGCTTGAACACCCAACAATCCATGTTGGTGTGATTGGCCGGCTTTTCGGGGGTGCCATGTATCTGGCACAAGCGGTCGAGTATTTAGTCCAAATTGGACGGCCCCCTAGGATTCCTTTTGAATGGCTTTTTCCGCTGACCGGATTTAGAGCCTCTGAATCCGGCATTAACCGTCGTATCCTCAGCATTGTCGCCGTTAATGCGGTGCTTCTGCTTATTGCGACGCGACCTGCCACTACTGTCCCTGGTATCCGAATTACCAGGGTTCTTGGTCATATTGTTGCTACGAGCAAGCCAGCTGTCTTCTCCCGCGCAAAAGCGGGTCATTAGTGTCGTGAGTGCTGCCATAGACTTCGGCTTTTCCTGTCCGAGGTGCCGGGCAAGCCACTCGTCACGGATATTGTGCTTGAAGGCTGCTAGGGCCTCAGCGTCCGGACAGTCGACTATTTGATTTTTCTTTGTTAGGAACCGTGTCCAGAATTGCCTGGCTAATTCCTCTAGCTGTTGAATTACGTGACTTAGGTCATCGGCGTCTGGGGGTCGCACATAAGTGCCCTGGAAATTGTCGAGGAATGCGGCTTCCAGGTCCTCCCAACAACTGATTGATCATGTTGGCAGGCTGTTAAGCGAATGCCGAGCTGGTCCTTTAAGCTTGAGTGGGAGGTATTTGATGGCGTGCAAATCATCACCGCGGGCCATGTGGATATGAAGGAGATAATCCTCGATCCATACCGCAGGATCTGTTGTGCCATCATATGATTAGATATTAACGGGTTTGAAACCCTCGGGGATTTGATGATCCATTATTTCGTTTGTGAAGCATAGTGGGTGTGCGGCGCCTCTATACTGGGCTATATCACGACGTAGCTCCGATGAGCTTTGTCTACTGTGTTCGGCCCTGCCGAATTTGTGGCCGGCGTGACGGATACCGTCTCGAGCTGTGGGGCGCCCACGCGATCCTTAGATCAATCTTGTTTGCCTTGCCTTGTCCTCCAACATATCTCGTAAGTCCGGCGCATATTCCCGTGCCTTGGTATGGGGTGCGGCTTGAGTGGAGGGCCGATAGGCCTCTCTGTCACGGCCACGAGGTGGCCGGTCGGCCGCATCAAGTGCTTCCTCCCCTAATCGGGGTAGCAACCTGCGCTTTGGGTAGCTCTTGGAGGGGCGTTCGAGTTTATGCTCTTCGGCCGCAAGGACTTCAGTCCATCTGTCGACTAGCAAATCTTGACCAACTCTAAGTTGTTGCTGTTTTTTCTTGAGGCTTCTTGCAGTGGCCATAAGCCTGCGTTGAAAACGCTCTTGATCGACGGGATCCTCTGGCATGACGAATTCGTCATCGTCGAGGCTTGCCTCGTCTTCGGAGGGAGGCATATAATCATCGTCCTCGACCTCTCTGTCAGCCGCTCTCTCATGAGGGCTGGTTTCTCCATCCTCCTGTGCTAAATCTTGCTGGAGGGGGTTTTCTTCGGCACTTTCTGGAGTATTATTATCTCCCGTGCTGGAATCGCCGTATTTGTTTTGGCGGGATTTTGAGCGGCGCCGCTGACGTTGGCGCTTGGGCTGTTTCTTGGAGGGGTCATCCTCCGTTGTTCCATCGCCATCTCCTTCTTTTGGGGTGTCCACCATGTATATGTCATATGACGAGGTGGCTTTCCAGGGCCTGATAGGCGCTGGTTCTTCATCGTCTCCTTCATCGGCGTCCATACCATCGATGTCTTCGGAGTCGAAGTCGAGCATGTTGGTTAAGTCGTCGATAGTGGCTAGAAAGTGGGTGGTGGGTGGGCTTTGAATTTCTTTATCGTCCGAATCCCAACCTTGCTGACCGTAGTCCGTCCAGGGCTCTCCTGTTAAAGAGAGAGACTTCAGTGTCTTCAGAATATCGCCGAAAGGCGAGTGCTGAAAGATGTCTGCGGTAGTAAACTCCATAATCGGCGCCCAATCGGATTCGATCGGCAGGGGCGCGGAGGGTTCGGAGTCCGGAGAGGAGTCCGGCTCCTTGGAGTCACGAGTCTCGCAGAGTGCGGGGCTGGTGTTTGGCTCGATCACCGTTGGGATCGCAGCACCCGAGGCGGCACCATCCTCGATCAGCGCAGTTGGCTCCGAATTAAGGGTCGAAGCCGATGCGGGTGCGGCCTCCAGGGCATTGTTCGGCGGCAGAGCTAGATCATGCTTGTCGGGACAGTGCAGCGCGCTCGGCAGTGGCTCGAATCCGTCGAAGATCAAGTCCTCGCGGATGTCAGCCGTGTAGTTTAAACTTCCAAATCTGACCTGACGGCCAGGGGCGTAGCTTTCGATCTGCTCCAGATGGCCAAGTGAATTGGCCCGCAGTGCGAAGCCGCCGAAGACGAAGATCTGTCCGGGGAGGAAGGTCTCACCCTGGACTGCATCGCCATTGATTATCGTAGGAGCCATCAAGCCTGACGGCGACAACACAGAGGAACTCTCAATGAAAGCACCAATGTCAGTGTCAAAACCGGCGGATCTCGGGTAGGGGGTCCCGAACTGTGCGTCTAGGCCGGATGGTAACAGGAGGCAAGGGACACGAAGTTTTACCCAGGTTCGGGCCCTCTCGATGGATGTAAAACCCTACGTCCTGCTTGATTAATATTGATAATATGGGTAGTACAAGAGTAGATCTACCACGAGATCGGAGAGGCTAAACCCTAGAAGCTAGCCTATGGTATGATTGTTGTTGTGTATGTTGCCCAACGGACTAAAACCCTCCGGTTTATATAGACACCGGAGAGGGTTAGGGTTACACAAAGTCGGTTACAATGGTAGGAGATCTGAATATCTGTATCGCCAAGCTTGCCTTCCACGCCAAGGAAAGTCCCTTCCGGACACGGGACGAAGTCTTCAATCTTGTATCTTCATAGTCCAGGAGTCCGGCTGAAGGTATAGTCCGGCCATCCGGACACCCCCTAATCCAGGACTCCCTCAGGTGCTCTATAGGTGTCACCGATGGTACTTGTTGAGTTGGCATAGATCAAGATTAGGATTTGTCACTCCGATAGTCGGAGAGGTATCTCTGGGCCCACTCGGTAATGCACATCACTATAAGCCTTGCAAGCATTGTAACTAATGAGTTAGTTGCGAGATGATGTATTACGGAACGAGTAAAGAGACTTGCCGGTAACGAGATTGAACTAGGTATTGAGATACCGGCGATCGAATCTCGGGCAAGTAGCATACCGATGACAAAGGGAACAACGCATGTTGTTATGCGGTTTGACCGATAAAGATCTTCGTAGAATATGTGGGAGCCAATATGAGCATCCAGGTTCCGCTATTGGTTACTGACTGGAGACGTGTCTCGGTCATGTCTACATAGTTCTCGAACCCGTAGGGTCCGCACGCTTAAAGTTCGGTGATGATCAGTAATATGAGTTTTTGTGTTTTGATGAACCGAAGGTAGTTCGGAGTCCCGGATATGATCACGGACATGATGAGGAGTCTCAAAATGGTCAAGACATAAAGGTCGATATATTGGATGACTATATTCGGACACCGGAAGTGTTCCGAGTGGTTTTGGAGAAACCGGAGTGCCGGAGGGTTACCGAAACCCCTCGGGAGAAATAGTGGGCCTTATGGGCCTTAGTGGAGAGAGAGAGGGCTGGCCTAGGGTAGGCCGCGCGCCCCTCCCCCTCTGGTCCGAATTGGACTAGGAGAGGAGGGGCGGCGCCCCCTTCCCTTCTCCCTCTCCCCCTTCCTCTCCCCCTCCTAGTAGGAGTAGGAAAGAGGGGAGTCCTACTCCTACTAGGAGGAGGACTCCTCCTCCTGGCACGCCTACAGGGGCCGGGCGGCCTCCCCCCTTGCTCCTTTATATACGGGGGCCGGGGGCACCTCTAGACACACAAGTTGATCTATTGATCTCTCCCAGCTGTGTGCGGTGCCCTCGTCCACCATAATCCACCTTGATCATATCGTAGCGGTGCTTAGGCGAAGCCCTGCGTCGGTAGCATCGTCATCATCGTCATCACGCCGTCGTGCTGACGGAACTCTCCCGTGAAGCTCTGCTGGATCGGAGTTCATGGGACGTCATCGAGCTGAACGTGTGCTGAACTCGGAGGTGTCGTGCGTTCGGTACTTGGATCGGTCGGATCGTGAAGACGTACAACTACATCAACCGTGTTGTGCTAACGTTCCGCTTTCGGTCTACGAGGGTACGTGTACACACTCTCCCCTCTCGTTGCTATGCATCACCATGATCCTATGTGTGCGTAGGATTTTTTTTGAAATTACTACGTTCCCCAACACTAAGCCCTATTAGTGGATGGCACCCCATCTAGGGGCCGAACCAGAGAACAAGGAGGACTCCTCCTCTCCAGTACCCCTAGGTCGAGGCAAGGGGGGAGGAGACATCCCCCCTTGGTGGTGCCCTCTCCCCTTATCTCAACCTATATATACTAGAGGACTTGTCCCTTGGAGATACATAAGTTCTAAAGTTTAGAGCCTCCTGTAGTTCTCTTGTTGTAGTTCTAATGTAGACTTGGCTACATTAGAGCTAGTTCTCGTTCTCTATTCCTCATAGTAGAGAAGCCCCATGAGGTTCTCTTCTCCCTCCTCTAATTCTCCGACGACGTCAAGCTCTGAGCGGTGAAGCGCTTGCCAGATCGTAAAGCCCGAACATGTGCAATCCATAGAGAGGTCGTGCTCGTGCCTTCGGTCTTTGGATTGAGGGATCATTCATGAACGGTTCGAAGGACTTCATCAACGATCTACGCCAACTCTTCTGCAGCTGCTACTCAAAGTTGGTAACGATCCGGGATCTTGATCGTAAGGTAATTTTTTTGTTTTCTACTACCTTTCCCATCAACAAGAGAAGACCACAGTCTAATCATACATAGGAGTTTGCGTGAAGACGACAACTACAAGGTGGTGAAGACATGGTCGTCAAGGGGTGATAAAATTGTGTCGAATATGTGTATTGTACTATAGGTAGACTTGGATTACGTGGAGGGTTAGGCCTTTGAGCCAGACACGTGTAAACCAGACCTATTATATCACTAGTGCAGAACCGGGCAATAGCACCGGTTCGTAAGGCCCTTTAGTGCTGGTTCGGTAACCAGCACTAAAGTGTGGGCACTAAAGCCCCCCCTTTAGTACCGGTTCAGCACGAACCGGTGCTAAAGGGCAACCACGTGGCACGAGCCAGCTCCGTGGGCACGTAGGACATTAGTACCGGTTGGTAACACCAACCGATACTAAATGTTTGGGTGTGTTTTGGTTTTATTTTTTATTTTTGCTTTAATTTTGTGTTTTCAATTTAATTTAGTGATTGTTTTACATTATAATGAGTTGTTAAATCATTAGGTGAATGTACCGTAGATTAGTTTGACTGGATGCATGTGGATCCTAGCTAAGTCATCAAGTATATGTCATATCCATATTATATATACTTGATCACCTAATTAAGTGATCGAGGTAATATGGATATGGCATATACTTGATCACTTAGCTAGAATCCATCCAATTGAAACTAATATGCAGTTTCTTTCATAAATGATATAATAACTCATCATCATCATCATCATCATCATCATATTAATATAAAAACTCTTGCATCATATATATCATCACCAACAACAGTTTTCATAGCTAGCTAAAAATCATCATATAATAGTCGTCTCATTACCACTACTTAATCATCATATAGTCATTACCGCTATCTAATCACCACCAACACTAGCTTAAAGAAGAAACATTCACTTGTACAAGAAGTAAAGATATCATCGAGTTCAACATGGTAATGATATTATAAGCATTCATAACACCACAAAAGCAAATCACTCTTTGAGATTAAGTTCAGGACGAAGAACACGGACATGAGAGGACAAGTACTAAGAGCATGAACTAGCTAATTAATCACTCCTGCTGCTCTCTCTCAGGTAAAATAGCATAGAACATGTATAGCTTTCCTGATTCATCATATTGGAGCATGCAGATGAACCTGTCTCCTAATCGTGGGTTGCGCTTCTGATTGCTGCCCCTAGTACTTCTCTGTGATCGTTCACAATTTTGCTCCAGTCTTTTACTATTAAACATTCCTCGCTATTAGGAATCCTGAATGCACTAAAGTGCATTGTAGGATATCTTAGCCGTAAGCTAACAATATTCATGGTACCTTTAGTCTCGATCCAATCAGGCACAACATTCATCGGGAGTCCCTGTTGAAGAACATCATATAGTAACATACTTAGCAATGCAATTTAGCTTAAAAAATAATGTATGCAAAAGATGCACTGAGGAGAAATAGTAGAAATCTTACCATCTTTCCTAAATATATGTGACCGTAGTTCAGTACGAACACTATTGGTCGCACGTTTTGAGTACTAACATTTCTAAGTGCAGGAAATTTTTTTGTCTTGACAGCATCAAGATCATCAAGCCATGAAACATAATGACTTGTCTCCTCGCAGTTTAGTTCAGCCCCGGGATAGTGGACGGTCCTGTCTACCAAGCGCCAGACATGTTTGCTTGATTGTTAATAAGATGTCAATATAAATTGAGATATATTAATTATTCAAGTGGTTCAAATAATCTCATGTCGAAGACATAAATATGGTTGAGAAACCCACATAATGGTAGAACTGGAGGCGTCTGCACATCGACCCAGATGTCTCTATTACCTTCAATATCATCTTCCGGACGAATATCAAAGGTGATAACCATATCAGGCTCAAATGCATAAGCCTTGCATAGTGCTTGCCAAGTTTTGCATTCAAAATAGGTGTATGTGTCTGCATTGTATAATTTGACGTTGAAGGTATAACTATGCTCGGTCTTCAAGCAAACTCTGTTTACCTCCATAGTTTCATTAGGACTGAAACCTATCTTATCCAAGACAAAAATTCTTGCATGGCAGGGGATACGCTAGTAGAATAGTGAAAAATTAAAATTAAAAGTTGAAGCAAATGAAGCATAAGTCATGCTTAATTACGAAAAAAGACTTGTCGTTGTGACTTACTGTATCCACTTCGAAGTTCTCATCCAGCTTGATGCTGAAGCATCTATCATCAATTAGAAAATTTCTGCCGCACAGGCCGCGCTGGTCTTCGCAGTATTCGCACATAATGAAATCGTGTTCGTCGTCAGACGACATTCCTATGTTCATAGGTGAAACATTAAACACTTATTAGTTCTATTAATTCAACTAATTCTGTTAATTCAACTAGTTCAACTAATTAATTGAACTAATTCAACTAAGCACTTACAAAAAATATACCTAAATAAAGTAGCTCAACTAATTCAACTAACTAGTTCAACTAATTAATTCAACTAATTCAATTAAACTAATTCTATTAATTTTCTTACTAAAAATAAGGTAGCTAGTTCTATATAATAAAATGTTAATTAGATAATGAAATCTCATATAACTAAATTAAATATATATCTAACATATAATTTATATCTAATTTATCTAACATTTGACATTAATATCTAACATATGTTCATATATAGGTGAAACATTAAACACTTACTAGTTCTATTAATTCAACTAAATAAACTAGT
>NC_041380.1:588558878-588559401 GCF_002162155.2 Triticum dicoccoides
AGCATTTACTAAAAATAAACTAGTTATATTAATTCAACTAGTTCAAATAATCTCATACCTAATTAATTAATATTTAGCTAATTCATCTAACAATTGACATTAATATTTAACTTCTCTATCTAATTCATCTAATAATTGACATTAATATTTAACTTCTCTATCTAATTCATCTAACATTAACATTCTAACATTCTTATCTAGGTAATTCATTTATATAAAAAACATTTATATATAACTGACATTTATATATAACTAACATTTCTAATATTTCTATAACTAAAAACAGAAAAATTTCTAACTTTTCTATAAATAAAAAACATAAAAATTTCTATAACTAAAATTTATAACTAAAAAACAATGTGTGTGTGTGTGGACATGGCGGCCGGGGCAGGATCTCACCGGCGAGGCGAGGCGATGGGGCCGGCGACAGGGACGGCGGCGGGCGGTGCCGACGGGCATGGTGACGACGGGGATGGCGACAACGGGGATGGGGATGGGGCGGCGACAACGGGGACGGGGACGG
>NC_041380.1:588559925-588593490 GCF_002162155.2 Triticum dicoccoides
GGGCGGGGACGACGGGACGACGGGGCGGGGCGCGGCGACGGGGACGGGGACGGCCGGGGCGGCGACGACGGGGATGGGGACGGGGATGGGGCGGCGACGGGGGGCGTCGACGAGGGGTGGCGACGGGGGCGGCGGGCAACGGGACAGAGGAGAAGAAGCAGATGAGAAACTAAATTTTTTGAAGTGTTTTCTTATATAGGATGGGCATTTAGTACCGGCTGGAGCCACCAACCGGTACTAAAGACCAACTTTGGCCAGGCCAAGAGGCAGGAAGAGCAACCTTTAGTACCGGTTGGAGCCACCAACCGGTACTAAAGGTTGTGCGCTGCCACCCACGGTGCACAAAGTTTAGTCCTACCTCGCCGGGCGAAGGGCAGCCGCACTGGTTTATAAACCCAGCCGCGGCTGCCCTTTCGAACTCCTCTATAAAGCAGGCTTCTGGGCCTAACTACGGCGCGCTGCCCTGTGAGTCTGCTGGGCCTTGTGGGCCTGAAATTGCACGCCCGTGGTCTAGCAGGCCCACAGGGCAGCGCCCCAAATTTTTATATATAGTTTTTTTCTTTTCTGCTTTATTTTTTTTTCTATTTATGTCTGAGTAGTTTTTTTCTTTTCTGCTATATTTATTTTCTTCTATTTATTTCTGAGTAGTTTTTTATATAGTTTTTTTCTTTTCTGTTATAGTTTTTTTCTTTTCTGCTATAGTTTTTTTCTTTTCTGCTATTATTTCTTTTCTGCTATTTTTCTTTTCTGCTTTATTTATTTTCTTCTATTCATTTATTTTTATATACCATGCCAAGTTGATGGTTGAAAGTTGATGGCGTGGCTTTCAATGCTGCATACTGAACACAAAAGAAGTCTGGAGTTATAATAAGTTTAAAAAATGAAGTGCCGCTGTAACAGATGAGTTCTCGTCCGAAACCCTGATACTCCAAACGATTGTCCAGTTTGTACATGAAGTGCGTCCAGTTTTTGCCGTGACCCTCTCTACTCTTTCGCACATGCTATGCGGGTGAAATGATGATACCATGCCAAGTTTCAACATTTTCACAGTTCATTTTGTAGTGATTTTCAATTTCACAGTCATTTAGCTCTCCAAACAATTAGGTAAATGACTGAAAAACAGCAAATGATGTCAGAACATGTTAGAAATTGATGATGTCGCTTTGAATGCTGCATACTGAACGCAAAAGAAGTCCGGAGTTCAAATAAGTTTAAAAAACATTGAAGTGCCCATGTAACATATGAGTTCTCGTCCGAAACCCTGATACTCCGAAAGAGATTGTCCAGTTAGTACACGAAGTCCGTCCAGTTTTTGTCGTGACCCTCTCTACTCTTTTGCACATGCTATGCGGGTGAAATGATTATACCATGCCAAGTTTCAACATTTTCACAATTCGTTTTGTAGTGATTTTCAATTTCACAGTCATTTAGCTCTCTAAACAATTAGGTAAATGACTGAAAAACAACAAATGATGTCAAAACATGTTGGAAATTGATGACGTCGCTTTGAATGATGCATACTGAACACACAAGAAGTCCGGAGTCCAAATAAGTTTGAAAAACATTGAAGTGCCCATGTAATAGATGAGTTCTCGTCCGAAACCCTGATACTCCGAAAGAGATTGTCCAGTTTGTACACGAAGTCTATCCAGTTTTTGCCGCGACCCTCTCTACTCTTTCGCACATGCTATGCGGGTGAAATGATGATACCATGCCAAGTTTCAACATTTTCACAGTTTATTTTGTAGTGATTTTCAATTTCACGGTCATTTAGCTCTCTAAACAATTAGGTAAATGACTGAAAAACAGCAAATGATGTCAGAACATGTTGGAAATTGATGACGTCGCTTTGAATGATGCATACTGAACACACAAGAAGTCCGGAGTCCAAATAAGTTTAAAAAACATTGAATTGCCCATGTAATAGATGAGTTCTCGTCCGAAACCCTGATACTCTGAAAGAGATTGTCCAGTTTGTACACGAAGTGCGTCCAGTTTTTGCCGTGACCCTCTCTACTCTTTCACACATGTTATGCGGGTGAAATGATGATACCATGCCAAGTTTCAACATTTTCACTGTTTATTTTGTAGTGATTTTCAATTTCACGGTCATTTAGCTCTCTAAACAATTAGGTAAATGACTGAAAACAACAAATGACGTCAGAACATGTTGGAAATTGATGACGTCGCTTTGAATGCTGCATACTAAACCCACAAGAAGTCTGGAGTTCAAATAATTTTAAAAAACATTGAAGTGCCCATGTAACAGATGAGTTCTCGTCCGAAACCCTGATACTCCGAAAGAGATTGTCCAGTTTGTGCACGACGTGCGTCCAGTTTTTGCCGTGACCCTCTCTACTCTTCCGCACATGCTATGCGGGTGAAATGATGATACCATGCCAAGTTTCAACATTTTCACAGTTTATTTTGTAGTGATTTTCAATTTCACGGTTATTTAGCTCTCTAAACAATTAGGTAAATGATTGAAAAACAGCAAATGATGTCAGAACATGTTGGAAATTGATGACATCGCTTTGAATGCTGCATACTGAACACACAAGAAGTCCGGAGTCCAAATAAGTTATTAAAAATAAAAAAGAGGTGCAATGCTGGTTAATTTGCTTAAAGCCTTTCGGAATAGTGTAGACTGCACTGCACATAGCTCAGTGCAATCTATGCTATTCCGAAAGGCTTGAAGCTAATCAACGTGCAGGTGAGCATTGCACCTCTTCGTCATTGTCTCTGCACTCACGGCTTATAAACCGCTCACACTGCCTCTCCCTTGGCGAGGTGGGACTAAAAATCAGCTTAATAAGAAACTCTAGTACCGGTTCATGCCATGAACCGGTACTAAAGGTCTTCGTGGGGGCCCCAGCCTGACCACAGCCGCACTAGGCTCATTAGTACCGGTTCGTGGCATGAACCGGTACTAAAGGTTGCCCACGAACCAGTACTAATGATGTCCGCCCGCCTAGCCGTTGGAACCGGCACTAATGGTCACATTAGTGTCGGCTCAAATTCAAACCGGCACTAATGTGCTTCACATTTGACCCTTTTTCTACTAGTGTATAAAGGCTCTTCGGGTAGCCAAAATAGACTAGACAAAGCTGGTAGGCTAAACACGAGATCAAGAAGGGGACGTTCTGGGTGTCCATGGCAGGAGTGCCCAAACAGGCTGTGGCGCAACGATTGAGATGTGTCTGATGGCCTTGATAGGCTTGTCCTTAATTTGTACTATTTCATTTTAGTACATGGTAAGGAGCTCTTGTAGTCATATGCCCCTAAAGATGTAGCCATAATGATGAAACTCATTAACAAATATCATCTCTCCCATATACTTTTCCGCAATGAACATTCACATACTTTTGTAACAAGACTCCTAAGATTGTCCACGTCCCAAGATTGTCACCGTTGA
Organism: Triticum dicoccoides; assembly: GCF_002162155.2. Taxonomy (NCBI): domain Eukaryota; kingdom Viridiplantae; phylum Streptophyta; class Magnoliopsida; order Poales; family Poaceae; genus Triticum; species Triticum dicoccoides. Next base: position 588,563,341 of record NC_041380.1, read on the forward strand.
AGCAGGGCCTAAGTTGGAGAACAAAATCTATAGATGTTGCCGGCACCGCTTCGTCGGCAACAACTACACCAAATCCGCCGCCCCAAAGGAGTGTCGGAAAACACCCCCACATGCCCCTCAAGCTCACCGCTCCGGGTGTTGCCGTGATGAAGCTAGGAATGGGATATTTAATTCCAAACAGGCCTAACCCTGAACTACTCAGTTAACGGAGGTGAGAGGAACCCCGGAATCGCGGGTGGCCGCAAGAGGTGAGCCAGATATTTCCTACGTACCAAACATTAATTTTGCTGCTCGGGTGTTTTTTGTCACAAGCAACATTAATTTGTAGCCTCTAAATTAAAACGGATTTGCCGAACATCATGTGCCTAATTTTGTGTGTGGTGTCAGCCATTTTTTGCAAATTGCATCGCAAGGCTGAAGACGGGGACAACATGGAGCACCGGCCACGGTAACGCCAAGCTCTACGAGCGTAAGCTGGTAATAGCCGGCGGGAGTGAGTTTGAAACTTAAGGTGGGGAGGGGGTGTGTAGGAGGGTCGTTGAAATTTTTCATCGGGGCTTGGCTTAGAGGGATGGTCAGGGCGGCGACCAGCACGACAGTGGGGGAAGGTCCAGTGGAGGGCGGGCGGCAATAGCCGCCGGCCATGGGGGACAGAGGCAGGTGGTTAGGGCTGGGTAGGCCATGTGAGAAGAGGCGGGGGACCGCCGCGGGGAGGAGGAAGAAGAAGATGAACATGAGGCGATGCTCCTAACCGCTGGATGTTGATCGATGGTCGATAGAAAAAGTGACCGACGTCGAAAGTTTTTTCAGGTAACTGACGTATATGCAGTCCCGAATTAAAATGATGATACTACTCTATTTTCTATTTCTCCATGTTTTTTCGTGGTTTGGGCAGTTTCTTCGTCCACATATACCTCGAGTCATTGTCGTACTGCACGGAACCGGCTTGTACTCCACCCGAACCCATTGTACTACCACGTACTACTACGAACCTGAAGCTGTGACCGAAGCCAACACCGTCTGACCTTTACCTTCATTTGTACGTACTAGAATCTGTAAAATTCTGAATCTTATTATGATTTTAGTTGGCTGTCAGATCTCGCTTTCAGGTTGAGTGCTTGTCGTGTGTTTCTCACCCTCCTCCTGCTTTTCCATAGAGAGCGACGTGATCAGACACCATGACAACGTAAATGTGGCCAATAATAAGCCAGATAAATAATGATTAACTAGCTCTTTTCGAGCAATGAATTGAAGTACATAGAAAAATATCATCACAGATAAAACAATATGTTGGTCGTATGTACCCCCAGCTCTCACCAATATGAGAGCTTATTTCTTCTAGAAGCTAAGCTAATTAATCTGCTAGCCTAATCACCCGATTAATTACAACTTACACCACCTAGCTAGATTAATTCAGAGGGAGAAGCAGCCCATGCCGGAGCCGGAGCGCAGCGCCAGGAACGGGAGCACGGCGTCAGGCGACGCCGCAGGCGCGGGAGCATGCGCCTTGTCGGCGGCCGCGACGCCGTTATACCTCCGGCGCGCGGACGGCCGGGGCAGGTTCTCCGGCACGACGTTCTCCAGCGAGTTGGCGTGCCACGGCGGGCACTGCCTCCGGTCGCTCCACCGCGCCGGCGCCTGCGCGCGCACCAGCGCTGCCCCGAGCGCCGCGCCGTCGTCGGCAGGTCCCCGCGCCATGGCCGCGCCGTCGACCGCGCCCATCGCGCTGACGGCCACCACGCACACCGCCGCCGCGAAGCACGCCCGGCGTAGCGCAGGGAGATGGGCGGCCGGCTGGAGGTGAAGGGGCGGAGACGGAGGCTTGAGCTGGTGGCAGCAGCTGATCATCGGCATGGTCGCTGAGCTTCTTCGATCGAGTTGCTCCGAGATCCCACGAGTCCTTTCGGATTCTTATAGGCTCTGTCTCTCCCGGCGAGCTGTGGGGCGCTGCACTTTCTTGGCAGGGGGGAGAGGAGAGTCTGCACGTTGCAGGGGAGATCAACGGGGGCCGTTGATTTGGACGTGGACGCTGGATGTTAGCCGGCGAGGCGCGCGGGGGAGCGGACTTGTATGTGCACCGGTAACTTGGCGTGTGGAACCACCTCCTCCCCTCCCCGTTCCGGTGGCGTGCCGTGGGAGAAGGAGCAGTTCGGCACGACGTCGGGCCGGGGTGGGGCCCGGCCGCCGGTAGATATTTGGCGGTGGCGTGCGCGGTTTACGACGACCCATCGCCGGCCACGTGTGCAGGCAAGTTGGGAACTGTTCCGTCGTGTGGACTGTGGAGTTGCACCACGAAAGTGCCTGGTTAACGGCCACGTGTGAAATGCATCGGTCCCGTGGTGTGATGACGGGTCGAGTCTGATGAGCAGGCGCCGGTCCAACTCCATAGGGAAGAACACAAAGGCGCAGAATCTGGCATTCTGAAAAAAAAAGGGTGCAGAATCTGAAGTGCAGAAACGGAGAAAGATTTATTTGTTCAACGTTCTCTTTACAAAACCATTTATTTATTTATTGATCGCAAATGTTAAAAATCTGATGTCAATGTTCTATTTTTTTCCCCGAAAAAGATTTTTTTTGAGACACTCTCAGGAAGCTTTTATTGAACCGTCACAATATTTACAGGGACGAAATTAAGTTCTCTAGGATGGACTAACTAAACATGGCAGCCAATTCCTAGTTGTAAAGCATGCCTGGCGAAATTGTGAGCCTCGAAATTCAAGCTCCTAAACTCATGGAAAAAATTACAAGTAGTAAAACTACTGGAGTATTCTATGATCTCATGTATTATTGCTCCATAAGCTGCTCCACTCCTCTTCTTGATATCATCAACCACTATCTTGCAATCCGACGCCACATGGATGGAGTATAAGCCCAAATCATCTGCAAGTGCCATCGCTTCTCGGATCGCCAACGCCTCCAATGTAGTAGGATCATTGACGCCCTTAACCACCAGAGCTGAAGCCCCCAGAAATAAGCCTTCTTTGTTCCTGCTTATCGCGACAGCAGAGCCTACCCTTGCCGTTGCTCTGGTTGCAGCATCTACGTTCACCTTGGCACAGTCACCCGCCGGTGGAAGCCATTGAGTAGGCCTCTGAGCTTTTGGACATATGCTTCCTTGTGCCGGTTTCTTCAAAAAACTGGAGATCATTTATCTGTGCCTGGATAAACATATGGGTTGACATAGGGCTTTGGAAAATATCCTCATAGATAGCTTTCCTTCGGGCGCTCCATATGGCCCAAAGTGTAATTGCCATTCGTACAAAAAGATCATCTGTCAGCGCCTCTTTCATCTTGAATACCCACTCCTTCGCATTGTCAATATCATACTGGATCATCTGTTTGACCAAGGCCTCATCAGAAAGAGCCCAAGTGCTTCTGGCCATGGAACAATTGAGTAGAGCATGTCTCCAAGAGTCCCTTGCTCCACACAACCTGCACGCCCCCGATGTTGCCATGTTTCTGTGCTGGAGGAGGTCTGCGGTAGGAACCGAACACCGGGCTAGACGCCACAAAAACATTTTCACTTTAGATGGTATCTCCGTTCTCCACAGTCCAGTCCATGTGTTGCCCTCCTGATCAGCTCCTGAGGGTCCATCATTTTCGTCAATCCAATTCTCCCTTGTAAGCTTGGTTTGCAATATCATGTTATAGGCAGACTTGACTGTGAAAAAACCTCGTTTCTCTCCACTCCATGCCCAGAAGTCATCAATATCCCTTGTGCATAGCGGGATAGATAAAATTGCTTCAACATCAATGGGGACAAAAACCGAACGCACCAGCTGCTCATTCCATGATGCTAATGCAGTGTTGATTAATTCTCACACATACCTCAGAGGGTTGGTGATTAGGGATGTGATGGGTCTCATCAGACCGGGCCTAGGCAGCCAGTTATGAGCCCATATTTCCGTGGTAACTCCATTCCCAATCCTCCGTATGATCCCTTGCCGGAGCATATCTCTCCCATCAATAATCGCCCTCCATATCTGTGATGGTCGGCCTCCAAGTTCGGCTTCCAGTAGTGTTGAATTTGGGAAGTATGCCGCTTTCAAAATACATGCACTGAGAGAAGAAGGATCACACAAAATCCTCCAAGCCTGTCTAGCTAGTAGCGCTAGATTAAAAATCTCCATATCTCTAAAGCCGAGACCTCCAAGATGTTTTGGCCTTGTCATTATATCCCACGCCACCCAACTCGGTTTCCATTTTCCGGCCTTGCTACCCCACCAAAACTGCCTGATGATTGAAGTTATATTCTCGCAAAGTCCCCTCGAAAGCCTAAAGCATGCCATAGAGTAAACCGGCAGAGCCTGTGCGACTGCTTTTATAAGTACCTCCTTCCCCGCAGCCGACAGAAGCTCCTCCATCCAACCTTGAACCTTTTCCCACACTCGGTCTCTGAGGTATCTGAATGTGCCCATCTTATTTTGTCCTACATCCGTGGGCATACCCAAATAGCGGTCACTCAGTGACTCATTTTGCACATTCAAAATATTCTTAGTGTTGTCCCGCAGATGCTGTGGAGACCCTTTACTGAAGAAAATAGAGGATTTATCATGATTAACTCGCTGTCCAGATGCACTGCAATATAACTCCAACATGTTTGAAACTGCTACTGCCCCCTCATTACTAGACTTGAATAACAACAGGCTATCGTCAGCAAAAAGGAGATGGTTTACAACCGGAGCTGCTGGTGCCACCTTGATCCCTCCAAGCACTGACAACTGAGAACTGGTTTTAAGTAGGCACGAAAGGCCCTCTGCTGCAATCAAGAAAAGATAGGGGGAGATAGGATCTCCCTGTCGGATGCCCCTGGATGGTTTAAAACTCTCAAGCTTCTCTCCATTAAATAAGACAGAGAAAGGAATGGAGCTGATCATACCCATTATAATGTTTACCCACTGTTGTGAGAAACCCATCTGAATCATTATTGCCCGAAGATAGCTCCATTCCAACCTGTCATATGCTTTCATCATATCCAACTTCAGGGCACAGTGACTATTCGTCTTTGCCTTGCTCCTCTTCATGAAGTGAAGACATTCATACGCACATATGATGTTATCAGTTATCAGCCTGCCTGGGATGAAAGCTGACTGCTCCTCAGATATAATGTCTGGCAAGATTACTTTCAGCCTGTTTGCAATAAATTTCGATGCAATCTTGTATATGACATTACATAAGCTGATAGGTCGAAATTGAGTGAGGAGAGTAGGGTTTATCACCTTAGGAACAAGCACTAGGACCGTGTCATTGACACACTCTACACTTTCCTCCCCACGAATTATTCTGAGCACTGCAGTCGTGACTTCCTCTCCACAAATGTCCCAGTGCCTCTGATAGAAGTGAGCTGGGAAGCCATCTAGTCCCGGAGCCTTGGTTGTAACCATCTGGAATAAAGATATCTTCACTTCTTCCTTGGTGTATGGGGCCAGGAGCATGTCATTCATCTGTTGTGTCACTTTCCTGGGTACATGCTGGAGAACCTCATTCATGTTACTGACTCCCTCTGTTGTGTAGAGGCTCATATAAAACTCTGTTACCATCTTTCTCAACTCGGCCGGATCGCTGACTGAGACCCCAAGCAAACTCGCTAGCGCCTTAATCATATTCTTCTTTCTTCTCATGTTCGCCTGCATGTGAAAAAATCTAGTATTTTTGTCCACTGCCGACAACCACTCAAGCCTCGACCGCTGGCGCCACATTAGCTCTTCCCGGTGGTACATCTCAACTAATTTTTCGTTGATCTTGAGTTCAACATGGGACGGGCCTGTCCTCGTCGGATCACCCCTCAACCTTTCCAGCTCCGCTGTGAGATTTTTTATTTCCTTCCGAATGATGCCGAACGTGTCTCTATTCCACTTGCTGAGATCACTTGAAATTGCCTAGAGCTTTATTCTCAAACCCTCCAGACTAACGGCCGTTTGCTCCTGCCCCCAGTATTGCGTGATCGTGTCCTTCCACTTATCATGTGTCTCCCACATGACCTCGTACTTGAAAGGTGGTTTTGCCGCCGGCCGCAATTGTTCCTCCTGTAGCATCAAAAGAATCGGCGAGTGGTCCGATGTGACAGCCGTGATATGTCTCAAGGACGCCGATGGGAACCTTGCTTGCCAAGCCATTGAAGCCAGCGCTCTGTCCAGCCTTACCCTTGTGTAAGTTCCCCCTCTGACCTTTTTTTTCAAAAGTCCAAAATTTTCCTTGGTAGCCTAAGTCCTCAAGCATGCAAACATCAACCGCATCTTGGAATCGCTGAATCTGCGTGTTACTGTGTTCCCCAATTCCTTCTTGTTCTTATGGACGTAGGACTTCATTGAAGTCCCCAATGCAAACCCAAGGGAGCTGGCTCAAACATGCAATTCCTTTCATAGTGTCCCAGGTGTATTGGCGGTTACTGGTTTGCGCTGCACCATAGAACACAGTAGACCTCCAAGGATCTTGGCCTGGTTCAACAATCTCACAGTCAATGTGATACATCGAGTACCCAAGAATCTCAATCTTTATTGAATTGTTCCAAAAAATACCTAGGCCGCCACTACGACCCTGACTACTAACAGCAAAAGCGTTATCAAAACCAATGGAACTGGCTAAACTTTCTACTCTCGCTCTATCCAGCTGAGTTTCAACAATACAAAGAAGAGTAGGGGCAAATTTTCTCGCTAATTCACGAAGTTCTCGGATTGTCGCAGCTTTGCCCACACCATGACAATTCCAGCTTAAGAGACTCATTGTGCCCGGCGGTGCTCCGCCAGGGAGCCCGTCGATGATGATTTTGGGGTTTTGCCTCCTTTCATGCCGTTTGTCTTGTCCTGGGTACTCTTCTCTCCTGCAATTGAGATCTTGGACCGCTTCAGGTCCTGTTTTGGGGGCGGGCTTATTGACGTCTGAGGTGGCGGCAAAGCCAGAACTCCAACCCCGCCGGACCGCCCATCAGTAGGCGGCACCATTGCTCCCAGCAGCTCCGATTCATGCACTTGCCCATCTTCTCTTCCCAACCTTTTACGGTTGGACTCTTGCATCTCAATATCAGTGGCCGTTTTAATAGTGAGATCATCATCTTCCGCAGAAGCTGTGTTCACGGCTGAGCTACGCTGCCTGCCATCACTAGCACTCGGCGGCCTCCACGGCCTCCTCTTCTTCCACCTCTACGGCCGCGGCCTCCACCAGGCCCTGCTCCCGTACTCATAGCCCGTGTGGCCCGAAGATCCTTGAAAACTAGGGCTGTTGGTGCATGAATACCATCCCCATGCTCCTTATAGATGTGTCCCAGATGCCCACAAACAGCACACCAATCTGGGAGTTTTTCATACCTCACCCTGTAGATCTGGCGTTTTCCATCCCTAATCATACTCACCGCACTCTTTAAGGGTTTGAACACGTCGACCCTCACCCATACCCGATAAAAATTGCCAGCAAAATCCTGGGATATATTTTCAGCGTAAAGGACCTCTCCAATCTTTCCTGCCATGGCCTCCACAAGATGAGCATATTTATCAGGTACATCATGAATCTGCACCCATATGTCAAGTGTGTCTAGTGCTACCATCGAAGGCTGAGTGATTCCATCATAAGGCTTGAGGATGACAGCGTTTCCCCGGAAGTTCCATGGTCCATCTTGCATGACCCTCTCCCAATCTCCAAGGCAGAAAAACTGAAGTGTGTATAGATTGTCCTCCAAAGGACGGAACTTGCAGTCGTGCGCGAGATCCCAAGCCGCACGCATGTTCTTGAAGAACCAATATTGACTGTATGACTTATCAATGTGCACCGAACGACGGCCATCCATCTTGCTGCATCCGGAGGTGCTTCTTTCTCATCATAGACGATATCATCCAGATCCTCCTCACGGAGTCCCAGCTCTGCCATCATCTTCTCTAACCCCGCAGCGGTATCTACGCCCGGAGTCCTTGCTGCCGACGCGCCATCTGCTGCCATCACTGGAAACCCTAACCCGATGTAGATCGATCGGGTGTTGCAAGGCGCCCTAGACCTTCTTGTGGCGAAAAAGACGTCCAGACCAGGCGGTGTCCCCCGAGAGGCGCCCCGAACAAGCCTGATACGATCCCACGGCAAGATCGAAGGAGGGAAAGAAAACCTCGACGGCGGCGACACAATCGCCCTGAGAGAAGACAAAACCCTAGCTAGAAGGAAAAAAAGCGATCCCCGAAAATGATACGTATCCCCAAGCAGACATGGTCATGTCCTAGTTCACGTAAGAATCAATTCTCCCCGAAAAAGATTTGAAGCTTTATTGATTTATTTATGTCTTTCACTTCTTTTACCAAGTGGCCTAGGCCTAGCCGTGATCCGTTAGGTCTAGAGTTTCAACAAACATTTGTTTTTACTTTTTTTTAAAGAACAACCTGTTTGGAAGCACAATTTCACATGTACTCATCTATGTTAAAATGGAGTGGATGTTAGTTTATTCTAAGTCAAACTTTATAATTTGGTATGCCAAATGTTGTTAATGGTTTCTATATATTTGACCAAAATTTATAAATAAGTGGTTTTTGTTGGCGCAACTAGAGGGAGTTTTATTTATGAATCATAGGGTTACAATCGAGTGACCATAAATCCTCGCAACATGGATGACATCTACTCATCCACACCGCGGTATACAACACGGTGCGGCTATAATTAACCATACAATCTACTACCCTGTTTTGAGCTCTCATAATTTTATGTGGAACAAACTCCTACCACTCATCAACGACTTAATTTCAGCTACCATGTGACCGTAGGCCAAACAAGAAGGGTTATCACCTGAGATGATTGATAGAGCCTCCAAGGAATCCGATAGGACCACCACCGGTCGATTCGTATGTTGTATAACAGGGGCCATGCCCTGCATCAGTGGATGTATCTCCGCCTCGAGAGCCTCATTGCAATGAAAGATTGCCTAGTAAGCAGCAAAGATGACTAAACCATCCTCCCTGGTAAGACCATTCCAACACTTGCATTACCATCCTATACGAAGAACGACCCATCGACCGACATAGCTGTCCAATAAGCATGGTAAGAATACTGGAGGCTTTAACAAAGGGGATCAACAAATTGGAGGACATATAGAAACTCATTTGGTTTCTCTTATCCAACCTGGATGTGAGCTCCACTATTGAATCTTAATCATGTCAATTCAATAAATCAGCTTTTGTTGGCCATAAAATTGTTTTGTGTAGAACAATGCAATCTCTCCAAAGGCTCGTCCTGGATCTCATGTCGGCTAAATAAGATGCCTCTCAAATTGTAGGTATTTCATGTTTATTGCAGTTTCTCTAGTGGATAACTACTAGGAGAGTTAAGATAGGGAGGTGCTTACCGCCGACACGGGCTCGGATTTGGTGTCGTCGCTCCGACTGTGTGCACATGAATCGCTTTAGTGCCATCATTCCCATGATAACCAGACGAGGAATCGACCTCTGTTTTTTAGGGCTGGAATCGACCTCCATTTCCCCCCTTCGACTTCGCTCTCCTTTTTTTGAGGACTGATACGTCCATTTTGCATCATGCTTTTATATCGATATTTATTGCATTATGGACTATTATTACACATTATGTCACAATACTTATGCCTATTCTCTCTTATTTTACAAGGTTTCCATAAAGAGGGAGAATGCCGGCAGGTGGGATTCTGGGCTACAAAAGGAGCAAATATTAGAGACCTATTATGAACAGCTCCAAAAGTCCTGAAACTTCACGGAAGACGTTTTCCGAATATATAAAAAATGCTGAGAGCAATAACTTCACCAGGGGGGCCACACCCTGCCCACGAGGGTGGGGGGGGCGCCCTACCCCCCTGGGCGCACCCCCTACCTCGTGGGCCCCCTGGTGGCCCTCCTGTGGCCATCTTCTGCTATATGAAGTCTTTCGATGGGAAAAAAATAGGAAGCCATCCTCTCGGATGAATCTCCGCCGCCACGAGGTGGAACCTTGGTGGAACCAATCTAGGGCTCTGGCGGAGCTGTTTTGCCGGGGAAATCTCCCTCCGGGAGGGGGAAATCATCGCCATCGTCATCACCAACGCTCCTCTCATCGGGAGAGGGCAATCTCCATCAACATCTTCACCAGCACCATCTCCTCTCAAAAGCCTAGTTCATCTCTTGTATCCAATTCTTGTCTCCAAGTCCGGGATTGGTACCTGTGGGTTGCTAGTAGTGTTAATTACTCCTTGTAGTTGATGCTAGTTGGTTTATTTGGTGAAAGATCATATGTTCATATCCTATATGCATATTAATACCCCTCTGATTATGAACATGAATATGCTTTGTGAGTAGTTACGTTTGTTCCTGAGGACATGAGAGAAGTTTTGCTATTAGTACTCATGTGAATTTGGTCTTCGATCGATATTTTGATGAGATGTATGTTGTCATCCCTCTAGTGGTGTTATGTGGACGTCGACTACATAACACTTCACCATTATTTGGGCCTAGAGGAAGGCATTGGGGAGTAATAAGTAGATGATGGGTTGCTAGAGTGACAAAAGCTTAAACCCTAGTTTATGCGTTGCTTCGTAAGGGTCTGATTTGGATCCATATGTTTCATGCTATGGTTAGGTTTACCTTAATACTTTTGTTGTACTTGCGGATGCTTGCAATAGAGGTTAATCATAAGTGGGATGCTTGTCCAAGTAAGGACAACACCCAAGCACCGGTACACCCACATATCAGATTATCAAAGTACCGAATGCGAATCTTATGAACGTGATGAAAACTAGCTTGACGATATTCCCATGTGTCCTCAGGAGCATTTTTCTCTATATAAGAGTTTGTCCAGGCTTGTCCTTTGCTACAAAAAGGATTGGGCCACCTTGCTGCACATTATTTACTTTTGTTACTTGTTGCTCGTTACAAATTATCCTATCACAAAACTATCTGTTACCACTTATTTCAGTACTTGCAGAGAATACCTTGCTGGAAACCGTTTATCATTTGCTTCTGCTCCTCGTTGGGTTCGACACTCTTACTTATCGAAAGGACTACGATAGATCCTCTATACTTGTGGGTCATCAAGACTCTTTTTTGGCGCCATTGTCGGGGAGTGAAGCGCTTTTGGTAGGTGGAATTTGATAAGGAAAAATTTATATAGTGGGCTGAAATTTACTGTCACTTGTTACTATGGAAAGTAATCCTATGACTGGCTTGTTCGGGTTATCTTCACCCTGACAAGTAGAGCAAAGAGTTGCTCCTCAACCTACTGAACCTACTGAAAATGAAAATGTCTGCTTTGAAATTCCTACGGGTATGATAGAAAAACTGCTAGCTAATCCTTTTGTAGGAGATGGAACAAAGCATCTTGATGAGCATCTAATATATGTGGATGAAGTTTGTGGATTATTTAAGCTTGTAGGTGTACCCGGAGATGTTGTTAAGAAGAAGGTTTTCCCTTCATCTTTGAAGGGAGATGCATCGACATGGTATAGGCTATGTGATGATATGGGGTCATGGAACTGCAAACGATTGAAGTTGGAATTTCATCAAAAGTTTTATCCTATGCATCTTGTTCATCGTGATTGCAATTATATATATAATTTTTGGCCTCGCGAAGGAGAAAGCATCGCTCAATCTTGGGGGAGGCTTAAATCAATGTTATATTCATGCCCCAATCATGAGCTCTCAAGAGAAATGATTATTCAAATTTTTTATGCTCGGCTTTCTGATAGCAATCGCACCATGCTTGATACTTCTTGTGCTGGCTCTTTTATGACGAAGACTATTGAATTCAAATGGGATTTATTAGAAAGAAGTAAACGCCACTCTGGAGATTGGGACCTCGATGAAGGTAAGGAGTCAGGTATGACACCTAAGTTTAATTGTGTTAAATCTTTTATGGATACCGATGTTTTTCATAAATTTAGCACTAAATATGGACTTGACTCTGAGATAGTAGCTTCTTTCTGTGAATCTTTTGCTACTTATGTTGATCTCCCCAAGGAGAAGTGGTTTAAGTATCATCCTCCCATAGAAGTAAAAGTACCTGCACCTATTAAAGTTGAAGAAAAGATTATCACTTATAATGATCCTATTGTTCCTACTTCTCATGTTGAGAAACCACCTTTCCCTGTTAGGATAAAGGATCATGCTAAAGCTTCAATTGTGGTTTGTAAAAGCAATATTAAAACATATACACCTCCTGAGCAAGTTAAAGTTGAACATAATATTGCTATTGTTAAAGATCTCTTGTCTGATAATATTGATGGGCATGTTATTTATTTCTGTGATGAAACTGCTAGAATTGCTAAACCTTGTGCTAAAGATAAACCTAGACCTGTGGTAGGCATGCCTGTTATTTCTGTTAAAATAGGAGATCATTGTTATCATGGCTTATGTGATATGGGTGCCAGTGCTAGTGCAATACCTATTAGCCTATATAGAAAAATTATGCATGATATTGCACTCGTTGAGTTAGAAGATATTGATGTCACAATTAAACTTGCCAATAGAGATGCTATTTCACCAATGGGAATTGTTAGAGATGTTGAAGTCTTGTGTGGGAAAACTAAATATCCTGCTGATTTTCTTGTTCTTGGCTTCCCACAAGATAGCTTTTGTCCCATTATATTTGGTAGACCCTTCCTGAACACTGTTAATGCTACCATAGATTGTAAAAGGGATGTTGTTACTATCGGTTTAGATGATATGTCTCATGAATTTAATTTCTCTAAATTTAGTAGACAACACCGTGAAGAAGAATTACCTAGTAAGGATGAAATTATTGGTCTTGCTTCTATTGCTGTACCTCCTAGTGATCCTTTAGAACAATATTTGCTAGACCATGAGAATGATATGTTTATGAATGAAAGAAGGGAAATAGATGAAGTATTCTTTAAACAGGAACCTATTCTGAAAAACAATTTACCTGTTGAAATCCTAGGGGATCCTCCTCCACCCAAGGGTGATCCCGTGTTTGAGCTTAAACCGTTGCCTGATACTCTTAAATATGCTTATCTTGATGAGAAAAAGATATATCCTGTTATTATTAGTGCTAACCTTTCAGAGCATGAGAAAGAGAGATTATTGAAAACTCTGAAGAAGCATTGTGCTGCTATTGAGTATACTCTTGATGATCTTAAGGGCATTAGTCCCACTCTATGTCAACATAAAATAAATTTGGAAGAAGATGCTAAACCAGTCCGTGATCATCAACGACGGCTGAATCCTAAAATGAAAGAAGTGCTAAGAAAGGAAATACTAAAGCTCGTTGAGGCAGGTATAATCTATCCCGTTGCTGATAGTCAGTGGGTAAGCCCTGTCCATTCTGTCCCTAAGAAAGGAGGTATTACTGTTGTTCCTAATGATAAAGATGAATTGATTCCTCAAAGAATTATTACAGGTTATAGGATGGTAATTGATTTCTGCAAATTAAATAAGGCCACTAAAAAGGATCATTACCCCTTACCCTTTATCGCTAAATCCTAGAAAGATTATCCAAACATACACATTTTTGCTTTCTAGATGGTTATTCTGGTTTCTCTCAAATACCTGTGTCGGCCAAGGATCAATCTAAGACTACTTTTACTTGCCCTTTTGGTACTTTTTCTTATAGACATATGCCTTTTGGTTTATGTAATGCACCTGCCACCTTTCAAAGATGCATGATGGCTATATTCTCTAACTTTTGTGAAAAGATTTGCGAAGTTTTCATGGACGATTTCTCCGTCTATGGATCTTCTTTTGATGATTGCTTGAGCAACCTTGATCGAGTTTTGCAGAGATGTGAATAAACTAATCTTGTCTTGAATTGGGAAAAGTGCCACTTTATGATTAATGAAGGTATTGTCTTGCGGCATAAAGTTTCTGAAAGAGGTATTGAGGTTGATAAAGCCAAGGTTGATGCTATTGAAAAGATGCCATGTCCCAAGGACATCAAAGGTATAAGAAGTTTCCTTGGTTACGCCGGATTTTATAGGAGGTTCATTAAGGACTTCTCAAAAATTTCTCAGCCTCTGACTAATTTATTACAAAAATATATACCATTTGTTTTTGATGGTGATTGTGTAGAAGCATTTGAAATACTTAAGAAAGCATTGATTTCTGCACCTATTGTTCAGCCACCCGATTGGAATTTACCCTTTGAAATTATGTGTGATGCTAGTGATTATGCTGTAGGTGCTGTTCTAGGACAAAGAGTTGATAAGAAATTAAATGTTATTCAATATGCTAGTAAAACCCTAGACAATGCTCAAAGAAATTATGCTACTACTGAAAAGGAATTCTTAGCAGTTGTATTTGCTTGTGATAAGTTTAGACAATATATTGTTGATTCCAAAGTAACTATTCACACTGATCATGCTGCTATTAAATATCTCATGGAAAAGAAAGATGCTAAACCTAGACTTATTAGATGGGTTCTCTTTCTACAAGAATTTGATTTACATATTGTTGATAGAAAGGGAGCTGAGAACCCCGTTGCAGACAACTTGTCTAGGTTAGAAAATGTGCTTGATGACCCACTACCTATTAATGATAGCTTTCCTGATGAGCAATTAAATGTCATAAATGCTTCTCATACTGCTCCATGGTATGCTGATTATGCTAATTATATTGTTGCTAAATTCATACCACCAAGTTTCACATACCAACAAAACAAAAAGTTCTTCTATGATTTGAGGCATTACTTTTGGGATGACCCACATCTTTATAAAGGAGTAGATGGAGTTATTAGACGTTGTGTACCTGAGCATGAACAGGAACAGATCATACGCAAGTGTCACTCCGAAGCTTATGGAGGACACCATGCTGGAGATAGGACTGCACATAAGGTATTGCAATCTGGTTTTTATTGGCCTACTCTATTCAAGGATGTCCGTAAGTTTGTTTTATCTTGTGATGAATGTCAAAGAATTGGTAATATTAGTAGACGTCAAGAAATGCCTATGAATTATTCACTTGTTATTGAACCATTTGATGTTTGGGGCTTTGGTTATATGGGGCCATTTCCTTCCTCTAATGGATATACACATATTTTAGTTGCTGTTGATTACGTTACTAAGTGGGTAGAAGCTATTCCAACTAGTAGTGCTGATCATAACACCTCTATTAAGATGCTTAAAGAAGTTATTTTTCCAAGGTTTGGAGTCCCTAGATATTTATTGACTGATGGTTGTTCACATTTTATTCATGGTGCTTTCCGTAAAATGCTTGCTAAGTACGATGTTAATCATAGAATTGCATCTCCTTATCACCCTCAGTCTAGTGGCCAAGTAGAATTGAGTAATAGAGAACTCAAATTAATTTTGCAAAAGACTGTTAATAGATCTAGAAAGAATTGGTCCAAGAAACTTGATGATGCATTATGGGCCTATAGAACTGCATATAAAAATCCTATGGGTATGTCTCCGTACAAAATGGTTTATTGAAAAGCATGTCACTTACCTCTCGAACTAGAACATAAGGCATATTGGGTTATTAAAGAACTCAATTATGATTTCAAACTTGCCGGTGAAAAGAGGTTATTGATATTAGCTCACTCGATGAATGGAGAACCCAAGCCTACGAAAATGCCAAGTTGTTTAAATAAAAAGTTAAAATATGGCATGATAAATGGATACAAAAGCGTGAGTTTAATGTAGGTGATTATGTATTGCTATACAACTCTCGTTTAAGACTTTTTGCAGGAAAACTTCTCTCTAAATGGGAAGGTCCTTACGTTATCGAGGAGGTCTATCATTCTGGTGCCATAAAAATCAACAAATTCGAAGATACAAATCCAAAGGCGGTGAGCGGTCAAAGAATCAAACATTATATCTCAGGTAATCCTATAAATGTTGAAACCAACGTTATTGAAACCGTAACCCCGGAGGAATACATAAAGGACACTTTCCGGAACATTTCAGACTCCGAAAAGGAATAGGTATGTGATACGGTAAGTAAACCGACTCCAAAATAGTTCTTAAGGCAATATTTCTCCATTTTGGAATATTTAGAAAAATAGAAAAATAAGAAGAAGTCCGGGAAGGACACGAGGGTTCCACGAAGGTGGAGGGCGCACCCTACCCCCTTGGGCACGCCCCCTACCTCGTGGGCACCTCGTGCGCTCTCCAGACTCTGTTTTCTTACACGTTACGTATTTTGGTCGGTAAAAAAGTCATTATATAAACTCCCAGAAGTTTTGACTCCCGTATCACGCAAAAAATTCCTGTCTTTGTTTCGAGCTATTTTCTGTCAGGGTTGTCAAGGCCAGGCATTATGTCGTCTCCCTCCTCTTCCAACCATGAGGGCAACGATGCTTGGCTAATGAAGATAGAGCTGAAGAGAGAAGAACCCATGGAGATCAAGAAGGATGAACGGATCAAGAAGGCCATGGAGGACCAAGTTCCGGCAACAGAAGACACCCTTCGACTTGATCACAATCTTACCCCAACAGAGATTGAAGCTTTCAAGATGATTGAGTTAGCTTGTATACAAAATAAGTATCTCACACATGAAAATATTTTGTTGAAGGAGCATATCATCGCACTCAAGGGCATCATCCGCAAGTTAGAAGACCTCCTACGCTCGATGTGTGACTATCCATCATCAACAACTCCACCTTCTTCACCAACAAAGGAGGCATAATCACATGGGTATGGGCACTCCCCTTGGCAACTGCCAAGCTTGGGGGAGTGCACCGGTATCGTATCACCATCACTTTTATCTTTACCGTTTTTCCTAGTTCGATCCTTTTGGTAATATCTTGATCTAGTAGAATAAAAGTTCTTAGTATGATCTAGTTGTGAGTTTTGCTTTATAATTCCTCTATGTAATCGAGTCCGTGAGCTATATAATAAAGATTAGTGTTGAGTCAAGGGCTTGATTCTTTTGCCATGATCTTAAGTGGATAAAAGAAAAAGAGAAAGAAATAAAAAGAAACAAAGAGATCATATGGATCTCATGGAGAGTAATGAGCTCACACAGAAAAAGTATGATGAATAAAAGTTGTTGAGAGTTGACAAGCATAGTTTTGGTCATCGTTGCAACTAATAGGAAGTAATAAAGAAAGAGAGGTCTTCACATATAGATATATGATACGTCTCCAACATATCTATAATTTTTGATTGCTCCATGCTATATTGTCTACTGTTTTGGACTATATTGGGCTTTATTTTCCACTTTTATATTATTTTTGGGACTAACCTATTAACCGGAGGCCCAGCACAGAATTGCTGTTTTTGCCTATTTCAGTGTTTCGAAGAAACAAAATATCAAACGGAGTCCAAATGGAATAAAATCTTCGGGAACGTGATTTTCTCACCGAACGTGATCCAGGAGACTTGGACCCTACTCCAAGGAGTCAAAGAGGAGGTCACGAGGGTGGGGGCGCCCCCTAGGGCGCGCGCCCCTGCCTCGTGGGCCCCTCGGTGCTCCACCGACTTACTCCTTCCTCCTATATATACAAACGTACCCCAAAACGATTAGAACAGGAGCCAAAAACCAAATTCCACCGCCGCAACTTTCTGTATCCACGAGATCCCATCTTGGGGCCTGTTCCGGAGCTCCGCCGAAAGAGGGCCGTCATCACGGAGGGCTTCTACATCATTGTCGGTGTCAAAACCGGCGGATCTCGGGTAGGGGGTCCCGAACTGTGCGTCTAAGGCGGATGGTAACAGGAGGCAGGGGACACAATGTTTTACCCAGGTTCGGGCCCTCTTGATGGAGGTAAAACCCTACGTCCTCCTTGATTAATATTGATGATATGGGTAGTACAAGAGTAGATCTACCACGAGATCGGAGAGGCTAAACCCTAGAAGCTAGCCTATGGTATGATTGTATGTTGTAGTTGTTGTGTCCTACGGACTAAAACCCTCCGGTTTATATAGACACCGGAGAGGTTAGGGTTACACAAGGTCGGTTACAAAGGAGGAGATACACATATCCGTATTGCCTAGCTTGCCTTCCACGCCAAGTAGAGTTCCATCCGGACATGAGACCTTCATAGTCTAATAGTCCGGCCAATGGAGATAGTCCGGATGTCCGGAGACCACCTAATCCAGGACTCCCTCAGTAGCCCCTAAACCAGGCTTTCAATGACGATGAGTCCGGCGCGCAGTATTGTCTCCGGTATTGCAAGGCGGGTTCCTCCTCCAAATACATCACAGAAGAATTTGAATACAAGGATAGTGTCCGACCCTGCAAAATAAGTTCCACATACCACCGTAGAGAGAATAATATTTCCGCAAATCTAATTTGCTGACTTGTTTTGGCTACACGACATTATGCCATGGCCCGGTGATTATTCGAACCGTTACCTTTAACTAGCCCCGCACATAACGCGATGCAGTTTTTTGACACGTCTTGTCAAAGCAGAGATCGTGTCCCCTTATCACGGGATTCTCGTCAATACGGGCGTGGGTAACCCAACCGTGTCTAGGACTCCTAGATTATAGGCAAGTCCCAAATGGCTACGGAGAGGACGCTTGATATTCACCCTCTTTATAAAGGGACAAGGCTTTTACTTTTTTCCCTCTCGTGCTCAGTTGAATCCTTCCCCCGCCTCGAGTTCTAACACCCAAAGCCCAGGTCAGGTGCTCCGGACCTTCAATCATGTCTGGATCTAGCCTTCAAGGCCGATGGATGCCCTCCTCCTTTACGGAAGAAGACATCAAGAAGTTGAGGGAGGCCAGATACCTGACCGCCGAGGTTTTGCATCGGCTGCCTGCCCGAGGGCAGTTCGTCCCTACTCCTGAACCCAACGAAGACGTCATGTTCATCTCCCACTTCCTCCGAGGACTAGGCCTCACTCTGGATCCCTTCGTTAGGGGGTTGATGTTTTATTACGGGCTAGATTTCCACGATCTAGCCCCGGACTCCTTTCTCCACATCTCGACATTCATTGTTGTGTGTGAGGCCTTCCTCCGCATTACCCCTCACTTCGGCCTGTGGCTCAATACCTTTGACGTGAAGCCGAAGATGGTCGAGGGGCAGTATGCAGCATGCGGAGGCGCATTAATAAGCAAGATAGCAGGAGCTCAGTGGCCCAAAGGTTCCTTTCCAGAGGTGTCCGGATTATGGCAACATGAGTGGTTTTACATCACAACTCCAGAAGTGCCAAGTGGGTGGCTGCCCCTGCTTTCTGCTCAGGCCCTCCACCACAACTGATGTCATGGATTAGCAGAGGGCTGAGCTGGGGTCCTGCCAAGGACGGGCCTGTACTGCAAAGCTGCATCCAAAATCTCTTTGAAGGATATTTCAGTTTGATTATGGTGGTGCAAGTCATGCTGGTTCGTCGAGTCCAGCCTTGCAAACGCCGGCCCCTCCGCATGTGGGAGTTCAACCCAGAAGGGCCGTGTACTATTCAGAATTTCCTTAGCCTGACGCACAAGGAGATGTACAAATCATTCTTCGGACCCCAAATAGAGTGTCCGGATACTACCGAGGACGTGGGCCTGAGCAGCAACCGTACCGTCGACCAAGTAAGTAATCCTTTAGTCGAACACACTATCTTTTATTTACCACGACGTCATTCTAAGAAGCCGCTCTTTGACCAGGACTGGCTAACTAAGGCGAAGATGATTCGGTGTTCGGCCCCCCTTCCTGAGGGTTTGGAGAATCCGGTACTGGCAAAGATGCTCAAGCTAGCACCCTGCCCGGAGCCCTCAAAGGAAGATAAAGGGGGGATAATGAGGTCGAAAGCGGGCCCCCATCGCTACCAATTCCAACCGAGGGAATGAGCACCTCCGTGAAGGAGGATAACCAAGGAGAAGAATCCGACCTTCTCTCGCTTCGGGGAAGGAAGAGGACTGCCTCTGAAGATCCAGAAACCGAGGCTTCCAAACGGGAGAAGAAGTCTCCACTAGAGGGTCCTGCATTGGAGGGTGCTTTTGCCGCACAAAGTCCGCGCGAGGATCAGCCCTTCAACGAGCTGTTAGTAATCAGAAAGTAATTTAGTAGTGGAGATATACTACCTTACCTCTGAGGAAAATAACCGAAGCGTTTATCTTGCAGTTCGGATCTTAGCCCTTCTCAGCAGAGCTCGTCTTCAGGGGATCTTCTTCCGGAGATGATGGAGAGCGAAACGCCTCCCCCGGACTCCCCCGCTCAAGAAGTGGGCGACCTTGAAGTGTCGTCACGGAGGGCCTCTCCGGATCCGGTGAGGCCAGAAGATAATCCTATAGTTACCCGAAGTCCTCAGCATCCGGCTCTTGAAGAGAGCAAACAAAAGAGTCCGGCACCATCTGGTATGCGGTCGGATGTACTGAGGGAGCTGTTGGAGCGAGCAGCCATCTCAGAGGAACACCGTACATTGATGGGTACGGTGATGGAAAGGATTTCATCCGCCGAAAACGGGTTGCATGATGCCTTTGTGAGTCTACTGACGGGCTTTGAGGTACGTAAAATGATGTACATTTGTGATGGTACCGCACATTTTTAGGTGTGCCATGTGTAGATAGTAGCCCCTGAGACTCTGGTTGTCGCCGAGGACGGCGGCAAACAGAGGGTCGTAGTCCCAGGCAATAACCATACCGCTTTAATGTGCAGGTAGTGGGAGCGCCGGTGGCTAGCCGGACTCATGAGTTTGCCGAACTAAAGCGGCAACTAGATGCGGCAGACGCCGACATCGAGCTTGTTAACAAGCGGCTTGACGAGTCACAGGGTAAGTAATGTTTTTCTGGTGAATGTCACATAATAAGAGCAGCATGATGCCAGTATCTTTAATATTTTGTGACTGCAGACGGAGCTGCCACCATGGAGACCCTTCGAGCGGAACTTGCCCAGGCCAAGGAACAAGCAAGAGTTAGTAATGCGGCTGCTTTGAAGGTAGCCGAAGAGTTAAGAGCCGAGAAGGCCGCGCATTGCGAAAGCAAAGAGAAGATGGCCAAGATGGCCATAGAATTAAAAGACACTGCCGACCGTTGCAGTTCCTTGAAAAAGAGAACCGATTGAAGGCAGCGGACCTTGAAAAGGCCACGATGGTGACCAAAGACACTCGCTCTGCTATGAGGGCGAAGAAGGAGGAGCTGCGCGAAGCCGGGATATTGCGGCTGGGAAGCCCTTTCTGCTACAGAGGAAGTTCGGGGATCCGCGGTATGCCCCTCTGGATCGGCTGTAGAGTTCGGCAGACGCATATATGGACTTGGCGGCAAGCATTGTCGATGCGGTTGAATACTTCCGAGATTAGACAGATCGTGAAGTGGACAAGCTGTTCTGGTCGCAATTTAACGTTCCAGAGCGTCCGCTTCCCTTGACTGATCAGCTAGTCGAATGGGCCGAACTTAATAGGTTGTCCGGGCTTGCCATGAGGTCCGTCGTAGATCACTTGTGGCCGGAGAAGCCGAAGCCGAAAAGCTATTTCAGCTTAGTGCAGCAGTTCCTTGGTGCAGTGCCGCACATCAATGCGATGAAGAGGTCGGCGTGCATAGAAGGCTCGCGGATGGCCTTTGCCCGTGTCAAGGCATACTGGGCGGAGATGGATGCTACCACTATTACGGCGCAAGGTTCGGCCATAGGTCGAGTAGCTGCCGAGCACTATTTTGAAGAGGTTATTGAGGGCGCTCATTTGATAGAGCCCAGTGCTCGAAGAATATTATGTTTGAGTGACATGTATTCCCATTGTAAACACAATGTTTTTATGAAATGTAGTAAGGCTGTATTTATACTTTTGCCGAAAAGTAATATGGTGCCTCATGTGCGGCCGTTTATGTATATATGTATATAACCTGAAAGATTGCAGTCGTCGGCTTCAACCCCCACGCATATAATGCGGAGGTGCTCGCAGAAAACGCATGTTCACACTTAACCCAACGTCTTGGTCCTATTAAGGAGGTGATAGCGCAGCGAACGAGGCAACCGAACTATGATGCTTTAACACTTTCACTTAGCCATAGGAGTTTGACGGTGGGGCTACTATATAGCCCTTGGTGGCTCCGCACTCTCCCGAACTCGGGGTGCGTATATGCCTGGCCAGGAAATGGCCCTTCGTTAAAGCGGAGGAATTCTAACATTCCAATAGGTCATCGAGTGGTTGACCAGTCTCGCGCTATATCATGACAGTCAGTTTTCGGCTTTCTCTACTGAGGTGCTCGTCCGGACGAACCAGGGCACAATCACAGTAGTTCTCATGGTGCTGCCTTAGCCGATAGAACGGACCGTAAGGCACCAAAACACAGGAGCCGGGCAAACCCAACATTTGACCAAAGACATGATTCGGAGCTGATGCATATAAGGCCAAACTCGCGACGCCGAACACTCCCTAAGGTATTCGGTCTTTATGGTATAAACCGGGCCTAAATAGTGCCCTTTGTAAGAAGCCCCTTGTGTCCAGGTACGGGCGTTTATTCTGACGTGGCCACATGCCAAGACGTCGGCATCCTTCTCAATTGTATTTGAGAATCTGAGAGATGTGTATCAAGAAGAGACAGTAAAAAAGGTTTACGCAGGGTCTTAATCTAAAAAGAATCCTTGGAGCGGGTCCCTGCTGCACGTCTGCGCCTGTGTCTCCGTTGTGCAGTATCTTGGACGGGTGTAGCACGATGGTCATCTGTAAAAGAAAGAAACTTAGGTGAAAAGTTGTCGTGCCAAAAGGTAGGTATGAAGAAACCATGTATAATTCAAGATGAGTAAAAAATTGCCACTTGTCTATGCGCATTGAGCCCCTTCTATTTATGATAGGGGTGTGGCCATCAAACCTGTATGAATTTCATAGAGCTGTGCCAGACTCGTCTAACCGTATCCGTGGTCTTGACGACCTATCGAATACTTTAGTTGGTGAGGCCGTTTTAGTGTGCGGCTGCCGCGGTAGCCGCACCCTCCTCGACGCGCAGGGATCGCTCAATATTTCCATTTACTGTAATGATGCCACGTGGACCGGGCATCTTAAGCGTGAGGGAAGCGTAATGCGGTATTGCATTGAAGCAAGCAAAAGCTTCGCGTCCAAGTGGTGCTTGATAGCCACTTTGGAACAGAGCAATGTGGAAGGTTAAATTTTTGCTACGGAAGTTATCGGGGAAGCCGAATATAACTTCTAGTAGCAGGGAGCCCATGCAATGAGCCCCTGGGCCAGGCGTTACTCCTTTAACGGTAGTGTTGCTGAGGCAAATTTTTGTTGGGTCTATCCCCATTTTGCGGATTGTGTCCTGATATATCAGGTTTAGATTGCTGCCACCGTCCATCAGGACTCGTGTGAAGTGGTATTCGTCAATTATTGGGTCTAATACCAAGGCAGCCCATCCTGCACGCTGGATACTTGCTGAGTAATCCCGATGGTCAAAAGTGATCGGTTGAAACAACCAGTGGCAGGACTCCGCGGTGATAAGCCCTTGGGCATATTTATCTGGGAGTGTTGCTTTGTTTCTCCCCTTTATCATGTGTAACACGTTTACTGTTTTGACTTCTGGTGGAAGTTTCTTTTGTTCCCCAGTGTCTTGCTTGAGAGGCTCATCCTCGTCTTCGCTTGGTGTATCCTCCCCCTTGTGTACGGCGTTGAGCTTGACGGACTGCTTGAAGACCCAACATTCTCTGTGGGTATGATTAGCAGGTTTACCGGGGGTGCTATGGATCTGACATACTTGATCCAGAATTTTGTTTAGGCTAGACAGTTCGTCTCTGCCGCCTTTAGAGGGCGGCTTTTGCTGACTTGGCTGAGAGCTTTTGAATTTGGCGTTTACTGTCGTGCTCTTCGTGCTGTCTTCTTTATTCCGGCGTTTGTTATTGTTGTTGCGCCGTGATTTCCCATTTCCATCTCTAACTTCGGATGTACTGGGGTCACTAGTGCTGCATCTGGCTAGCCAGCTATCCTCACCCGCGCAAAAGCGGGTCATGAGGCTTGTTAATGCTGCCATTGTTCTCAACTTTTCTTGGCCGAGGTGTCTGGCAAGCCATTCGTCACGGATGCTATGCTTAAAAGCTGCCAAGGCTTCGGTGTCCGGACAGTCGACTATTTGGTTCTTTTTAGTAAGAAACCTGTTCCAAAGCTTTCGGGCTGACTCTCCGGGCTGTTGAGTTATATGACTCAAATCGTCCGCGTCCGGAGGTCGGACATAAGTCCCTTGAAAATTTGCCCAAAAAGCGTCTTCGAGCTCTTCCCAGCTTCCAATGGAGCTTTCGGGGAGGCTTTTAAGCCAGTGCCGAGCTGGCCCTTTGAGTTTGAGGGGTAAATACTTAATGGCGTGGAGATCATCTCCTCGAGCCATATGGATATGGAGGATATAGTCCTCAATCTAGACCCCAGGGTCTGCTGTTCCGTCGTATGCCTCTATGTTTACGGGTTTGAATCCCTCTGGAAATTCATGGTCCAGCACCTCTTCGGTGAAACAGAGGGGGTGTGTGGTACCCCTGTATCTGGGTGTACCGTAGTGTTTGGATGTTTGTTGTGTTGCATCGTATGCTGGAGCGCGCCTGCATGGTCCATAGATGGATCTGGTTGCGCCGTCCTTTTGATGCGAGCTCTCGCGTGGATCCCGTATTGGCTTATGTGCGGCATTGCTTGCTGCTCTATGTTGGCCGTGAGGTCGTCTATCCGGCCAAGTGGCCGTTCTAATTTTTGGTTGCGGGGGATCTAAGGCCTCCTCATCGAATTCAGGTAGCAACTTCCGCTTCGGGTAGCTCTTGGTGGGGCGATTACCGCCATACTTCGCTGTTGTATTGAGTACTTTGCTCCATTTGATTTGGAGTGTGTCTTGCGTAGCCTTGAGCCTTTGCTTTTGCTTTTTTAGACTCCTTGCGGTGGCAACAAGCCTTTGATGGGCATTCTGTTGCTCCGGGTGTCTGTCCAGTGTTATGTCATCCGGACTATTATCTTTGACAGAATTGGGTTGTTCAGTTTGATTCTCTATGTTGCCGTGGTCTGGCAATGGTTCACCCTGCTCTAACACTGGGTCTGTATGACTGTTGTTTCTACCGAGGCGGGATTTGGGGCGGGGCTTACGCCGCCGCTTTGACTGCTTCTCGAGGGGACAACCCTTCATTGCGTCCTTCCGTTCCTCGTTGTCGTTTTCTTTTGGTGTGTTCACCATGTATACGTCATGTGGTGAAGTGGGCGTCCAGTGCCCTGTGGGTAGTGGTTCCTCTTCATTTCCCCCATCGTCGTCCATACCATCGATGTCTTCGGAGTCGAAGTTGAGCATGTCAGTTAAGTCATCGACAGTGGCTACTAAGTGGGTGGTGGGTGGGCCGCGAATTTCTTCGTCGTCCGCATCCTAGTCCTGCCGGACATAGTTCGGCCAGGATCCTCCTGACAAGGAGAGAAACCTTAATGAGTTCAGTATGTCGCCAAAGGGCAAGTGCTGAAAAATATCCGCGGAGGTAAACTCCATGATCGGCGCCCAATCGGATTCGATAGGAACGGGCGTAGGCGGCTCGGAGTCCGTTGCCGGAGAAGGATCCGGCAGTTTAACAACACGGCTCTCGTGCAAGGTAAGGTCGATGTTCGGCTCGATCGCCGCTAAGGGTAAGGCTTCCGCGGCGGGGTCCATCCACCCGTCCGCGGAAGGCGCAACTGGCTCCGAATTGAGGGTCGGAGCGGCTGCCGGTGCGATCTTAACACTGTCCTATGGTAGAGCTAAATCGTAATCATCGTGACCGCGTGACGCGCAAGGCAGAGGCTCGAATCCGTCGAAGATCAAGTCTCCCGGATATCGGCCGTGTAGTTTAAGCTTCCAAACCTGACCTGGTGGCCAGGGGCGTAACTTTCAATCTGCTCCAGATGGCCAAGCGAATTAGCCCGCAGTACAAAGCCACCGAACATGAAGATCTTTCCGGGGAGAAAAGTCTCACCCTGGACCGCATCGCTATCGATGATAATAGGAGCCATCAAGCCTAACGGCGATGACACAGAGGAGCTCTCAAGGAAAGCACTAATGTCGGTGTCAAAACCGGCGGATCTCGGGTAGGGGGTCCGGAACTGTGCGTCTAAGGTGGATGGTAACAGGAGGCAGGGGACACAATGTTTTACCCAGGTTCGGGCCCTCTTGATGGAGGTAAAACCCTACGTCCTGCTTGATTAATATTGATGATATGGTTAGTACAAGAGTAGATCTACCACGAGATCGGAGAGGCTAAACCCTAGGAGCTAGCCTATGGTATGATTGTATGTTGTAGTTGTTGTGTCCTACGGACTAAAACCCTCTGGTTTATATAGACACCGGAGAGGTTAGGGTTACACGAGGTCGGTACAAAGGAGGAGATACACATATCCGTATTGCCTAGCTTGCCTTCCACACCAAGTAGAGTCCCATCCGGACACGAGACGAAGTCTTCAATCTTGTATCTTCATAGTCTAACAGTCCGACCAATGGAGATAGTTCGGCTGTCCGGAGACCCCCTAATCCAGGACTCCCTCAATCATCATAGCCTCTCCGATGAAGTGTGAGTAGTTTACCTCAGACCTTCAGGTCCATAGTTAGTAGCTAGATGGCATCTTCTCTCATTTTGGATCTCAATACAAAGTTCTCCCCCTCTCTTGTGGAGATCTATTCGATGTAATCTTCTTTTTGCACTGTGTTTGTTGAGATCGATGAATTGTGGGTTTATGATCAAGTCTATCTATGAATGATATTTGAATCTTCTCTGAATCCTTTTATGTATGATTGGTTATCTTTGCAAGTCTCTTCGAATTATCCGTTTGGTTTGGCCAACTAGATTGGTAGTTCTTGCCATGGGAGAAGTGCTTAGCTTTGGGTTCGATCTTGCGGTGTCCTTTCCCAGTGACAGAAGGGGCAGCAAGGCACGTATTGCATCGTTGCCATCGAGGATAACAAGATGGGGTTTATTTCATATTGCATGAATTTATCTCTCTACATCATGTCATCTTGCTTAAGGCATTACTCTGTTTTTAACTTAATACTCTAGATGCATGCTGGATAGCGGTCGATGAGTGGAGTAATAGTAGTAGATGCAGAATCGTTTCGATCTACTTGTCACGGACGTGATGCCTATATACATGATCATGCCTAGATATTGTCATAACTATGCTCAATTCTGTCAATTGCTCAACAGTAATTTGTTCACCCACCGTAGAATACTTATGCTCTTGAGAGAAGCCACTAGTGAAACCTATGGCCCCCGGGTCTATTCTCATCATATCAATCTCCATCACTTTAATCTTGCTTTGCTTTTTTACTTTGCCTTTACTTTTTACTTTGCATCTTTATACCAAAAATACCAAAAATATTATATCTATCAGATCTCACTCTCGTAAGTGACCATGAAGGGATTGACAACCCCTAATCACGTTGGTTGTGAGTAGCTATCGTTTTGTGCAGGTACGAGGGACTTGAGCGTGGCCTCCTACTGGATTGATACCTTGGTTCTCAAAAACTGAGGGAAATACTTACGCTACTCTGCTGAATAATCCCTTCCTCTTCGGGGAAAACCAACACAAGCTCAAACGTAGCAAGAAGGATTTCTGGCGCCGTTGCCGGGGAGTCTACGCAAAAAGTCAACATACCAAGTACCCATCACAATCCCTATCTCTCGCATTACATTATTTGCCATTTGCCTCTCGTTTTCCTCTCCCCCCACTTCACACTTGCCGTTTTATTCGCCCTCTCTCTCTCTATCCTCCCTCTCTATTTGCCTCTTTTGCCCGTTTGCTCTTGTTTGCTTGTGTGCTAGTTTGCTTGTTTGTCGCGATGGCTCAACCGAGATTTGGCGATCTTTACCTTAAAAGGTTAGAGGAGATCGAAGCCAACGTTAGGAAGTTTATGGTTTTGCAATTTGAGCATAATAATTTCTTTAGAAACGAGCTTAAGGAACAAAAAAGTTTTATGAGTTATACGAATAAAGAGCTTGATGATATATCTAAAGAATTTGAGGGTATAAGATCCCAAATTGCTCGTCTAGAAAATATGACTGCTGAAATTTCGGATATGCAAGCCACCTTAGTCAATAAGATGGCCGCTAAACCGAATTCCTATGAAAATCAAGATGAAGATTTAAAAGTTATTGATGTGTCCCCTATTAAATATTTGTTTTGCAATATGAATCTTGATGAAACTGAATATGATCTTCCTTTACCTAGAAGGCGTTCTAAAAATTCGGAGTATTTAGATCTTAATGATGAAATTGATGAAAGTGGGATTGAAAGAAATAAAAATCTAGATGTTGCTAAACCCACTATATTGGATTTCAAGGAATTTAATTATTAAAGTTGCTCTTTAATTGATTGTATTTCCTTGTTGCAATCCGTGCTAAATTCTCCACGTGCTTATAGTCAAAATAAAGCCTTTACCGAACGTATTGTTGATGCCTTGATGCAATCTTATGAAGAAAAACTTGATTTGAAAGCTTCTATCCCTAGAAAACTCTATGATGAGTGGGAACCAACTATTAAAATCAAAATTAAAGATCAAGAGTTTTATGCTTTGTGTGATTTGGGTGCTAGTGTCTCCACTATTCCCAAAACTTTGTGTGATTTGCGAGATTTCCGCAATTTTGTTGATTGCTCTCTAAACTTGCATCTTGCGGATTCCACTATTAAGAAACCTACGGGAAGGATTAATGATGTTCTTATTGTTGCAAATAGGAATTATGTGCCCGTAGATTTCATTGTTCTTGATATAGATTGCGATCCTTCTTGCCCTATTATTCTTGGTAGACCTTTCCTTAGAACGGTTGGTGCGATTATTGATATAAAGGAAGGGAATATTAGATTTCAATTTCCATTAAAAAAGGGCATGGAACACTTTCCAAGAAAGAAAATAAAATTACCATATGAAACTATCATGAGAGCCACTTATGGGTTGCCTACCAAAGATGGCAATACTTAGATCTATCCTCGCTTTTGTGCCTAGCTAGGGGCGTTAAACGATAGCGCTTGTTGGGAGGAAACCCAATTTTATTTTTATTCCTTGCTTTTTGCTCCTGCTTAGTAATAAATAAATTATTTAGCCTCTGTTTTGGTTGTGTTTTTGTGTTTAATTAGTGTTTGTGCCAAGTAGAACCGTTGGGAAGACTTGGGGAAAGTCTTGTTAAACTTGCTGTAAAAAACAGAAACTTTAGCGCTCACGAGAACTGCTGTAATTTTTATTTGAAGAGTGATATTTAGTTAATTATTTTTGCATATGATTAATAGATAAATTCCTCACGTTCAGAAATTTATTTTAGAATTTTTGGGGTTCCAGATCTTGCGCTATTTACATATTACTACAGGCTGTTCTGTTTTGACAGATTCTGTTTTTCGTGTGTTGTTTGCTTATTTTGATGAATCTATGGCTAGTAAAATAGTTTATAATCCATAGAGAAGTTGGAATACAGTAGGTTTAACACCAATATAAATAAATAATGAGTTCATTACAGTACCTTGAAGTGGTCTTTTGTTTTCTTTCGCTAACGGAGCTCACAAGTTTTCTATTTTGAGTTTTGTGTTGTGAAGTTTTCAAGTTTTGGGTGAATTCTTTTGATGGATTATGGAACAAGGAGTGGCAAGAGCCTAAGCTTGGGGATGCCCATGGCACCCCCAAGATAATCCAAGGACACCAAGAAGTCAAAGCTTGGGGATGCCCCGGAAGGCATCCCCTCTTTTGAATACTTCCGTTGGTAATTTACTTGGAGCTATATTTTTATTCACCAACCTGATATGTGTTTTGCTTGGAGTGTATTGTATTATTTGTGTCTTTGTGTCTTAGTATGCCACAATCATCCTTGCTGTACACACCTTTTGAGAGAGCCATACATGAATTAAAATTTGATAGAATACTCTATGTGCTTCACTTATTGTTGGGTTTCGTAGTAATTTCAAAAATTTCCTACGCACACGCAAGATCATGTGATGCATAGCAACGAGGGGAGAGTGTTGTCTACGTACCCAACGCAGACCGACTGCGGAAGCGATGACACGACGTAGAGGAAGTAGTCATACGTCTTCACGATCCAACCGATCAAGCACCGAAACTACGGCACCTCCGAGTTCGAGCACACGTTCAGCTCGATGACGATCCCCGGACTCCGATCCAGCAAAGTGTCGGGGAAGAGTTCCGTCAGCACGACGGCGTGGTGACGATCTTGATGAACTACAGCAGCAGGGCTTCGCCTAAACTCCGCTACAGTATTATCGAGGTATATGGTGGTAGGGGGCACCGCACACGGCTAAGGAATAGATCACGTGGATCAACTTGTTGTGTCTTTGGTGCTAGCCCTGCCCCTCTATTTATATGTTGAGCCCCGGGGTCGAAACTTGGAGCAAAAGCCTCCTCAAAGTCGGTTTTGCCCGAAAGGCAAGAGTCCCACTCGGACTCCAGGACCAAAC
>NC_041380.1:588630358-588648171 GCF_002162155.2 Triticum dicoccoides
TACAGGGGTGCCGCACACCCCCTATGTTTCACCGATGAGGTCCTGGATTATGAATTTCCAGCGGGATTCAAACCCGTAAACATAGAGGCATATGATGGAACAACAGACCCTGGAGTCTGGATCGAGGATTATATCCTCCACATACATATGGCTCGAGGAGATGACCTCCACGCCATAAAATACTTACCCCTCAAGCTTAAAGGGCCAGCCCGGCATTGGCTTAAAAGCCTTCCTGAAAACACAATCGGAAGTTGGGAAGAGCTCGAGGACGCTTTCCGAGCAAATTTTCAAGGGACCTATGTCCGCCCTCCGGATGCAGACGATCTTAGTCACATAACTCAACAGCCCGGAGAGTCAGCTCGGCAATTCTGGAATAGATTTCTTACTAAAAAGAATCAGATAGTCGACTGTCCGGACGCTGAAGCCTTAGCAGCTTTCAGGCATAATGTCCGAGACAAATGGCTCGCCAGACACCTCGGCCAAGAAAAGCCAAGAACAATGGCCGCACTAACAAGCATCATGACCCGCTTTTGCGCAGGAGAGGATAGCTGGTTGGCAAGATGCAGCACCAGCGACCCAAGTACATCTGAAACTAGGGATGGAAACGGAAAACTGTGACGCAATAAGGACCGTCGCCGGACTAAGGAAAAAAGTCCGAAGAGCACGGCAGTTAACGCCGGATTCAAAAGCTCACGACAGAATCAGAAAAAGCCGCCCCTCCAAGATAACAGGGACGACCTATCCAACCTAAACAAAATCCTGGATATGATATGTCAAATACACAGTACTCCCGGAAAGCCTGCTAACCATACCCACATAGACTGTTGGGTTTTCAAACAATCTGGCAGACTCAACACCGAACACAAGGGGCTCGATATACCAAGCGAAGACGAGGACGAACCCCAAAAGCAGAGTACCAGGAAACAAAAGAATTTCCCACAAGAAGTAAAAACAGTAAACTTACTCCACATAACAAAACGTGCGGCGCCCATAAAGGTACGCGCCCCACGGTCTATCCCAAAGGAATCCCGCCACTGGTTGTCAAAACCAATCATCTTCGATCATCTGGACTATTCTAAAAGTATCAGGAACCCAGGCTAGACTGCCCTGGTACTCGATCCAATAATTGGCGCCCATAAAGGTGGCAGCGGACTCAACCTGATATATCAGGACTCAATCCGCCACATGGGGATCGACCCAAAAATAATTCGCCACAGCAAAACCTCCTTTCAAGGAGTAACACCAGGTCCGGACACCCATTGCATGGGTTTTCTCTGGCTCGAGGTTATTTTCGGCTCTGCCGATAACTTCCGTCGCGAAAAGCTGACTTTCCACATCGTCCCATTCTCAAGTCGCTATCAAGCACTGCTGGGACGCGAAGCTTTCGCCCGCTTTAACGCAATACCGCATTATGCATCTCTTACGCTTAAGATGCTCGGTCCACGCGGCATCATCTCCTTAACGGGGAAGCAGTAAGGGCGCCTCCCCCAAGCGGAGGATTGTGCGGCCGCTTTAACAGCCCCACAATACAATGGCTTCACCAGCCAGAACATCGGAATAGGTCATTAAGACCACGGACACGGATAGACGAGTCCGGCACAAAAGTATCGTTGATAAAGGCTTAGTGGCCATAGACCCCTGCACTAGGGGCTTCACACGTATAAAATAAGAGACAATAAAGCTCAATTTTCCATATTTTACTTTATGCTTTGTTTATTTCATATAACTTTTGTTCGGCACGCCCCTTTTTCAACTTAGTTGCTCTCTTTTTTACAGATGAACGTCGTGTTGCGCCCGTCCAGGATACGGCACAACGGAGACACAGGCGCAGACGTGTAGTAGGGACCCGTTCCAAGGATTCTTTTCAGATTAAGACCCTACGTAAACCTTTTTTACTGTCTCTTGTTGATACACATCCCGTGATTCTATGACCAAGGAGGAGGCTGGTGTCTTGGCATGTGGCCACGTCAGAATCTTGCGCGTACCTAGACACTAGGGGCTTATACCTTAGAGCGTTACTTAGCCCGCTCTAATAAAGACCGAATACCTTAGGGAGTGTTCGGCGTCGCGAGTTTGGCCTTATATGCATCAGCTCCGAGTCATGATTTTGGTCAAATGTTGGGTTGCCCGGCTCCTGTGTTCGGCCGCCTTATGTTCCGCTCTATCGGCTAAGGCAGCACCAGGAGAACTACTACGATTGTGCCCTGGTTCGGCCAGGCGAGCACCTCGGTAGAGAAAGCTGAAAACCGACTATCATGATATGGCGTGAGACTGGTCAACCACTCGATGACTCTCTGGAATCTATAGGATTCCCCCGCATTAACGAAGGGCCATTTCCCGGCCAGGCACATACGCACCCCGAATTCGGGCGAGCGCAATCGCCACCAGGGGCTACCTAAATAGTCCCATTGTCAAGCTCCTATGGCTAAGTGAAAGTGTTAAAGCATTATAGTCCGGTTGCCTAGCTTGCTGCGCTATCACCTCCTTTGTAGGACAAAGACGTTGGATTAAGTGTGAAAATGCGCCTTCTGCGAGCAACCCCGCACTATGTGCGTGGGGGCTGAAGCCAACGACTACCATCTTTCAGATTTTGTATGTATATCTTAAAACGGCCGCACAGGAGGTGTTCCACATACTTGCACGCACAAGTATAAAAGGCTACTACAATTCATCAAAACATTTGCTTCATAATTACATATGCTATCAGAACATAGCATCCTTCAAGCACTGCGTCTCTATTACACGAGCGCCTTCAAGGACTTCCTGAAAATAGTGCTCAGAGGGTACTCGTCTTTGGTCCGAATCTCGGGATGCAACAACGGTGGTCTCCATCTCTGCCCAGTATGTCTTGACACAGGCAAGAGCCATCCGTGCGCCCTCTATGCATGCAGACCTCTTCATCGCATCGATACGTGGCACCGCGCCAAGGAATTGCTGCACCAAGCCAAAATAACTTTTCGGCTCTGATCTCCCCGGCCACAGATGACCCATGACGTACTTCATGGCGAGTCCGGACAATCTATTCAGTTCGGCCCATTGAGCCAAACGATCATCCACTGCCAGTGGACGCTCTGAATTGTGGAACTGCGACCAGAAAAGCCTTTCCACCTCGCGATCTTCTTGATCTCGAAAGTGTTCGGTCGCATCAGCAGCACTCGCTGCCAAATCCAGATAGGTGTCCTTCGCACTCCACATCCGGTCCAACGGAGAAAACTTCGGATCGCCAAACTTCCTCCACAGCATAAAGGGCTTTCCAGCCACAATCTGTCCGGCCTGACGCAGCTCCTCCTTCGCAGCTCTCATCGCAGAGCGAGCGTCCTTGGCATCAACAACGGCCTTCTCTAAGTCCGTTTGTCTCGCCCGGTCTTCTTTCTCAAGAGACTTGCAACGGTCAGCAGCGCTTTTTAACTTCACAATCATCTCGGCCATCTCCTTCTTGCTTCGGTAGTGAGCAGCCTGTTCGGCTCTCAGCTCTTCAAGTGCCTTCTCAGCAACCGCATCACTTGTCCTGGCTTGTTCCTTAGCTCGGGCAAGTTCCGCCCGGAGACTCTCCACGGCGGCCGCACCATCTGCGTCAAGCACACACATTGTAAGATACTGGCATAAAAGCTCCTCTTACCAGATGCCGCCCGAGGAATTGCATACCTTGAGCATCATCAAGTCGCTCGTTGACGAGCGTGATGTCGGCATCTGCCACGTCAAGTTGCCGCTTTAGTTTGGCAAAATCATCAGTTCGGCTCAATTCCGGACACTTCGCCACCTATATACAAAGGCGAAAATTAGACCTGGGGTTATGATCCTCTGCGCGCCGTCAATTTTGACACCGCACAGAGTCTCAGGGGCTACTATCTACACAGGGCGCATCTTGTTTATGCGCAACTGACAAAGAAGTACATTATCAAACGTACCTCAAAACCCGTCAGCAAACTTCTGACGGCCTCGTGCAATCCACTTTCCACGGACGAAATCCTTCCAATCACCGTACCCATCAATGCACGGTGCTCCTCTGAGATAGAAGCTCGCCCCAGCAGAATCATCAGCTCCTCCGACCGCGCACCAGACGGTGCCGGACTCGTCCTATGACCTCCATCGAAGGCAGGACGCGAAGAACCTTGGGGGGGCCATATGGCTACCTTCTACCCTGCCGGATTCAAAGAAACCCTCCGCGACGACACCTCAGGGTCGCCCGCCTCGCTAGGTGGCACGACAGGGGGAGGCGTTCCACTCTCCATCATCTCCGGAAGAAGATCCCCCGAAGACGAGCTCTGCTGAGAAGGGCTGAGGTCTGAGCTACAAGGTAAAATTTCGGTTAATCTTCTCAAATAAAAAGTAAGGATTTCTCTCATTCCTCTAAAGGAAAACCTTTCTCTACTTACGGCTCACTGGAGGGATGATTCCTTTGGGGGCGTAGTTCGGCCGAGGGTCTCCCCGGCGCCGGACCCTCTGACGAGGACTTCTTCCCCCGCTTTGAGGCCATGGTCTCCGGGTCGTCAGAGGTGGCCCTCTTCTTCCCCCTAGGAGAGGAATTGTCGGTTCCTCCCTTCGGAGCAGCCTCCTTCGAGGAGGCCATAGTTTCCTTGTCCTCCCCCTCACTTCCCTCCAAAGGCACGATCTTCAACATCCTGACTAGCACGGGATCTGGCCTGGTCTCGGGAAGGGGAGCCGGACACCTGATCAGCTTTGCCTTCGCTACCCACTCCTGTTTAAAAGGACAGCTCTTTTAGGGGCGAGTTTATGACAATTTACGGATAGCGAGTCCGGGCACAAGGTTACTTACTTGAGTATCCGGGCGATCGCAGCTTAAACCTGCGTCCTCGGTCAAATCCGGACACATTGCTTGTGATCCGAAGAACATTTTATACATCTCCACGGGCGTTGCGCCCATAAAATGCTGGAGAGCTCGTGGTCCCTCCGGATTAAACTCCCACAGACGAAGGGAGCGACGTTTGCCGGGCAATGTTCGGCGAATTAGCATGACCTGCGTCACCTTGACCAGGTTGAGGTCTCTTTCTGAGAGATCCCTAATGCGGCCCTGCAATAGGGGCACGTCTTTGGATAACTCCCAATCTAATCCTTTGTTGACCCATGACGCTAGCCGTGGTGGGGGACCCGAGCGAAAGGCAGGAGGCGCCACCCACTTGGCGCTCCTGGGAGCGGTGATATAGAACCACTCTCGTTGCCACAAGCCGAGCTCCTCTTGAAAGGAGCCCTCGGGCCATGGAGCATCGGCATTCTTACTTATGACAGCACCTCCGCACTCTACGTGTCGTCCCTCAATCATCTTCGGCTCCACTCCAAAAGTCTTGAGCCATAATCCGAAGTGAGGAGTAACACGGAGGAACGTTTCGCATACAACGATGAATGAGGAAATGTGGAGGATGGACTCCGGAGCTAGGTCATGAAATTCCAGCCCATAATAGAACATCAGCCCCCTCGCGAAGGGATCCATTGGGAAGCCTAAACCCCAAAGGAAGTGAGACATGAACACTACGCTCTCACCAGGCTGGGGACTGGGAATAGCCTGCCTTTGAGCAGGCAACCTATGCGAAATTTCGGCGGTCAAAAACTTAGCCTCTCTCAACCTTAGCACGTCCTCCTCCGTGACGGAGGAGGGCATCCATCGGCCTTGAAGGTCGGAACCAGACATTGTCGAAGGTCTGAAGCGCCTGGAATCTGGAGCCTGGGGTGTTGGAACTCGAGGCAACAGGCGAACTTGTTTTGAGATTGGAGAAAAGGAGTAAGGCCTTGGTCTCTTTATAAGAGGTTGAATACCAGGAGCCCTCCTCGTAACTGTTTGGGACTCGCCTTTAATCGAGAAAACATGCTAATGAGCACAATTGGGTTACCCACGTCCGTATTGATGAGAATCCCGTAAATAAAGGGGACACGGTCTCTGCTTTGACAAGACGTGCCAAGGAAACCGCCTCGCAAAACACGCTGAGGTGGAAAAGCAAAAACGATTCGAATAAAGGCTTGGCCGTAGTGTGATGTCACGCTGCGGAATACGTCAGCAGATTAGATTTGTGCTAATATTATTCTCTCTGTGGCAATACGTGGAAACTTATTTTTGCAGAGCCGGACACTACTCTTGGTGTTTACAAACTTTTATGAAGAATTTGGAGGAGGAACCCGCCTTGCAATGCCGAAGACAATTTGCACGCCGGACTCGTCATCAATAAAGCCTGGTTCAGGGGCTACTGAGGGAGTCCTGGATTAGGGGGTGTTCAGGTAGCCGGACTATACCTTCAGCCGAACTCCAGGACTATGAAGATACAAGATTGAAGACTCCGTCCCGTGTCCAGATGGGACTTTCCTTGGCGTGGAAGGCAAGCTTGGTGATGCGGATATTCAAGATCTCCTGCCATTGTAACCGACTTTGTGTAACCCTAACCCTCTCGGGTGTCTATATAAACCGGAGGGTTTTAGTCCGTAGGACAACTTCATCATACAACAATCATACCATAGGCTAGCTTTTAGGGTTTAGCCTCCTTGATCTCGTGGTAGATCTACTCTTGTACTACCCATATCATCAATATTAATCAAGCAGGACGTAGGGTTTTACCTCCATCAAGAGGGCCCGAACCTGGGTAAAACATTGTGTCCCTTGTCTCCTGTTACCATCCGGCTTAGACGCACAGTTCGGGACCCCCTACCCGAGATCCGCCGGTTTTGACACCGACACTCCCCCTCTCTTGTGGAGATCTATTCGATGTAATCTTCTTTTTGCAGTGTGTTTGTTGAGACCGATGAATTGTGGGTTTATGATCAAGTCTATCTATGAATAATATTTGAATCTTCTCTGAATTCTTTTATGTATGATTGGTTATCTTTGCAAGTCTCTTCGAATTATCCGTTTGGTTTGGCCAACTAGATTGGTAGTTCTTGCCATGGGAGAAGTGCTTAGCGTTGGGTTCGATCTTGCGGTGTCCTTTCCCAGTGACAGAAGGGGCAGCAAGGCACGTATTGCATCGTTGCCATCGAGGATAACAAGATTTGGTTTATTTCATATTGCATGAATTTATCTCTCTACATCATGTCATCTTGCTTAAGGTGTTACTCTGTTTTTAACTTAATACTCTAGATGCATGCCGGATAGCGGTCGATGAGTGGAGTAATAGTAGTAGATGCAGAATCATTTCGATCTACTTGTCACGGATATGATGCCTATATACATGATCATGCCTAGATATTCTCATAACTATGCTCAATTCTATCAATTGCTCAACAGTAATTTGTTCACCCACCGTAGAATACTTATGCTCTTGAGAGAAGCCACTAGTGAAACCTATGGCCCCCGGGTCTATTCTCATCATATCAATCTCCATCACTTTAATCTTGCTTTGATTTTTTACTTTGCCTTTACTTTTTACTTTGCATCTTTATACCAAAAATACCAAAAATATTATATCTATCAGATCTCACTCTCGTAAGTGACCGTGAAGGGATTGACAACCCCTAATCGCGTTGGTTGTGAGTAGCTATCGTTTTGTGCAGGTACGAGGGACTTGAGCGTGGCCTCCTACTAGATTGATACCTTGGTTCTCAAAAACTGAGGGAAATACTTACGCTACTCTGCTGCATCATCCCTTCCTCTTCGGGGAAAACCAACGCAAGCTCAAGACGTAGCAATATACTATCTTGGACATCTTTTATGATTGTGAGCACTCATTAAAATATGACATGCTAAAGAGTTGACGTTGGACAAGGAAGACAACGTAATGGGTTATATTTTCTTACATCTGAAATAAATTATATTGTCATGGATCATCCAACATGATTGAGCTTGCATTTCCCTCTCTTGCTAGCCAAATTCATCGCACCAAGTAGAAATACTACTTGTGCTTCCAAATATCCTTAAACTAGTTTTGCCATGAGAGTCCACCATACCTACCTATGGATTGAATAAGATCCTCCAAGTAAGTTGTCATCGGTGCAAAGCAATAAAAATTGCTCTCTAAATATGTATGACTTATTAGTATGGGAGAAATAAGCTTTATACGATCGTGTGATATGGAAGAAATAAAAGCGACATACTGCATAATAAAGGTCCATACCACAAGTGGCAATATAAAGTGACGTTCTTTCGCACTAAGATTTTGTGCATCCAACCATAAAAGCGCATGACAACCTCTGCTTCCCTCTGCGAAGGGCCTATCTTTTACTTTTATCTCCTACCTTGCATAAGAGTCACGGTGATCTTCACCCCTCCTTTTTACATTTTATCCTTTGGCAAGCACAACATGTTGGAAAGATCCTTGTAAATATGTCTAATTGGATGTGAGTTTTCATGAACTATTATTGTTGACAATACCCTTGAGGTAAAATGTTGGGAGGCAAAACTATAAGCCCCTATCTTTCTCTGTGTCCGATTAAAACTCCATACCCATAAATATTGCGTGAGTGTCAACAATTGTGAAATACTATATGATAGTTGAGTATGTGGACTTGTTAAAAAGCTCTTATATGTTGACTCTTTCATATGTTATGATAAATTGCAATTGCTCCAATGGCTGAGATTATAGTTTGTTAGTTGTCAATGAAGTTCACGATTTATACTTGAAATAGTGATTGAATTATTACTCTAGCATAAGAAATTATATGACAAGAATTATATAAGTTGATGTTCTAAGAATGATCATGATGCCCTCATGTCCGTATTTTATTTTTATCGACACCTCTATCTCTAAACATGTGGACATATTTTTCGATTTCGGCTTTCGCTTGAGGACAAGCGAGATCTAAGCTTGGGGGAGTTGATACGTCCATTTTGCATCATGCTTTTATATCGATATTTATTGCATTATGGACTGTTATTACACATTATGTCACAATACTTATGCCTATTCTCTCTTATTTTATAAGGTTTCCATAAAGAGGGAGAATGCCAACAGCTGGGATTCTGGGCTGGAAAATGAGAAAATATTAGAGACCTATTCTGCACAGCTCCAAAAGTCCTGAAACTTCACGGAAGACATTTTCCGAATATATAAAAAATACTAAGAGCAAGAAGTTCACCGGGGGGCCACACCCTGCCCACAAGGGTGGGGGGCGCGCCCTACCCCCTGGGCGCACCCCCCTACCTCGTGGGCCCCCTGGTGGCCCTCTGGTGGCCATCTTCTGCTATATGAAGTCTTTCGATGGAAAAAAAATAAGAAGCCATCCTCTCGAACGAATCTCCGCCGCCACGAGGCGGAACCTTAGCAGAACCAATCTAGCGCTCTGGCGGAGCTGTTCTACCGGGGAAATCTCCCTCCGGGAGGGGGAAATCATCGCCATTGTCATCACCAACGCTCCTCTCATCGGGAGAGGGCAATCTCCATCAACATCTTCACCAGCACCATCTCCTCTCAAATCCCTAGTTTATCTCTTATATCCAATTCTTGTCTCCAATTCTGGGATTGGTACCTGTGGGTTGCTAGTAGTGTTAATTACTCCTTTTAGTTGATGCTAGTTGGTTTATTTGGTGAAAGATCATATGTTCAGATCCTATATGCATATTAATACCCCTTTGATTATGAACATGAATATGCTTTGTGAGTAGTTACGTTTGTTCCTGAGGACATGAGAGAAGTGTTGCTATTAGTACTTATGTGAATTTGGTCTTCGATCGATATTTTGATGAGATGTATGTTGTCATCCCTCTAGTGGTGTTATGTGAACGTCGACTACATAACACTTCACCATTATTTGGGCCTAGAGGAAGGCATTGGGGAGTAATAAGTAGATGATGGGTTGCTAGAGTGACAGAAACTTAAACCCTAGTTTATGTGTTGCTTCGTAAGGGTCTGATTTGGATCCATATGTTTCATGATATGGTTAGGTTTATCTTAATA
The DNA here is from genome assembly GCF_002162155.2 of Triticum dicoccoides. Lineage (NCBI taxonomy): Eukaryota > Viridiplantae > Streptophyta > Magnoliopsida > Poales > Poaceae > Triticum > Triticum dicoccoides. The sequence goes on from NC_041380.1 coordinate 588,640,192, forward strand.
CTTTTGTTGTAGTTGCGGATGCTTGCAATAGAGGTTAATCATAAGTGGGATGCTTGTCCAAGTAAGGATAATACCCAAGCACCGGTCCACCCACATATCAGATTATCAAAGTACCGAACGCGAATCTTATGAACGTGAAGAAAACTAGCTTGACGATATTTCCATGTGTCCTCGGAAGCGTTTTTCTCTATATAAGAGTTTGTCCAGGCTTGTCCTTTGCTACAAAAAGGATTGGGCCACCTTGCTGCACTTTATTTACTTTTGTTACTTGTTGCTCGTTACAAATTATCCTATCACAAAACTATCTGTTAACACTTATTTCGATACTAGTAGAGAATACCTTGCTGGAAACCGCTTATCATTTACTTCTGCTTCTTGTTGGGTTCGACACTCTTACTTATCGAAAGGACTATGATAGATCCCCTATACTTGTGGGTCATCAAGGATTCCGGCTTCGCTCTCCTCCTTCGCATCTTCATCTTTGTGTACTTATTTCGGCCAAATAAGGGTCCGTTCGGAACCTCCAACTTCTCTAAATCAAGCGTCTTTCTCTCCCCCACAAGCGATAACCAAACTGGTCGGCCCAGCACTAGAGAAGCATTCGCACACTAGTGCACGTCCTATTCTGTTTTTTTTTTCTATTTTTCTATTTATATTTATGAAATTGAGAAATATTTTTACTAAAATTTTAAAAACATATAACATGCATTTAAAATATGTTCACACAGAAGTATAAAATTTGTTTGCATATTAGTTTTAAAATGTTAGTGCCATTCAAACAAAATGTTTATGATATTAAAAAATGTACACGTGTTTAAAAAATCATGCCATATTAAAAAACGGTTTATGCAATGCAAAAAATATGTTTATAAATTTTTAATTTGTTTCCTACCATTCAAAAGAAATGTTCAATCATTTAAAAATAGTTCATGATATTTTTTTAAAATGTTATATACAATGTAAAAAAAGTTCATGTAATGTTTTTTATTCGTATCGTTCACAAAAATATTTGCGACATTTATAAAAATGTTCACACCGTTTTTTGCACTTAAAAACATGTTACTACAATGTAAGAAAATGTTCATATAAAGATAAACGAATTGTTTTGTATGATTCAAAAATATTCAACGTGTATTTGAAACTATCTACTTTTTTGAAGTTCAAACATGTATTTGGAAAATGTTCATGATGTATTTGAAAAATGTCGAACTTGTATAAAACAATGTTACAAGTGTATACAAAAAATGTAGAAATGTGTATTGAAAAAGTCAACATGTATTTGAAGAAAAGGAAAAGAAAAAAAGCGAAAATAAATAAATAACAAAACCGATACAATAAACATAGAAACAAAAGAAGAAGAAAAAACCACATTGAAGGATCTAAAACTGGTTCGAAACTGTTCATAGAACCTTCCCAAAATCTCTCCCGATGGTAATGTATTGGGACATCCCATTTAGTGGAGACAGAGGCGACGCCGGGCTAAATATGGTAGTAAGCGAGATATAGCCCACGGACAACTCTATCTCCTCCATCACGAATCCTGCTTCTCCCAAGAATATCTATCTCCTTGGCAATGCTAAAACCAGCTCTAGATCTGGACCATAGGCTGGTAGCCCAACTAGATAGCTGACCAACTCTAGATTTCGGCCATATGCTGGCATGCCCAATTGGGAGTAGGACAGGCACATGCATACATGTTCTCCTCGCCGAGACCCGGTCCGGGCGGTGCTTCTAGTGTTGTTGGAGGGCGTGTGGCGGAGGTGTGCCTCTGCCTCTCCGACGAATCCCGTGGGATCCTGTCGGAATTTGTCTTCGGTGAATCCTTCCCAATCTACTATTCTCTTCATCGGCGGCGTTGATATTCTGGTGAGCTGGTTCTATGGGTCTTACCACTTCAACTTCCCATTGTCTACTATATCAATGTTTGCTCCGCTCCGATGAGGGAGGGGCGATGACGGGCGGCACCCCTTCGGCCCGCTCCAGTAGTTGTAGGGGCTGTTTGGATTGTGACTACCTTTGCCATATATTGCCACATTTGCTACACTTGCCTTAGTTGAGTTGCTCAAATTGTAAGCCACACTTTGGCTTGTCTAAAGGAATCTTGCCACACTTTGTGTCTAGACATGTGGGGTTCACTGCTCATAAAAATATCTTTTAGGTGTGGCTAGAACCAAACATCTATCTAACCTGGTCAAATTTGCCTAAGGTTAGGTGTAGCAAAGTGTGGCAAGGTGTGGCTGGGAACCAAACAGCCCCCTAGTCATCACTAGGTGGTGTACGAATATGGATGTAATTTTTACTTTTGGCATTCTTTGTACTATCTTGAGAGTTGATGAATTTGTTGGAAGTTTTTGTTGACAAAAAAAATGAAATTGATGGACACATATGCATGTGGCGAGTATGCGAGAGAGTGAGTGAGTGTTTTTATTTATTTTGAGTTTTGAGGCAAAGAGTGAGTGAGTAGAAACAGAAGCAGAGTCGTACAGTAGCTAGGCCGCCGACACATATGACGGGGTGCAGCTTTGGCGGCCGCATACCTTTTTCTTTTACCATCGACCCGCCTAGCGCGACCAATTCAAAGCCGATCTTGACACGACCGCCCCATCACTGCGCCGGCAACAAAGAAGAGTTAACAAGGCCGGTGACGATGAGCTAGCAGCAAGTCAGACGGAGCTGGCGCCGGCGGTCTCATCACGATATATATACAGAGCAAAGCCAAGCTTCACCTCAGACTACCGCACGCAGCTAAGATCACCGTGCCATCCCGTCGCGGCAGCAGCCAGCAGAGCACGAGACGCGCCTTCTCCGATCGCATGGCCGGCCTCGTGTCCCGGCCGCGCCGGAGCGTGCAGATGTACTGGGCGCGGAGGAACTACCAGCGCCTCGGCAGCGGCGGCTCGCCGTCGCGGCGCAGCCTCAGGGTGGCCCGCCTCGGCGGCGCGGCCGGGAGCAGGACGCGGGCAGCGACAGCAGGCGCCGTGCAGCGCCGTCTGCGGTGGATGGCCGGCGTGGCCAGGCTGCGCGCGGCCGCGCTGCTGTCGCCGGTGCGCCTGCTCGCGAGGCTGCGGGACGCGTACGTCGACGCGATGCTGGCGCTGGCTGGGGGCGCCGGGCGGCCGTGCGCGGCGCTGGCGACGAAGCCCCGGGAGCAGGGCGAGTTGTGGGCTAAGCGGGTGCCCCGGGCGCGGTCGACCGCTGGCGGCGACTTCGAGCGGCGGATGATGGCACACATCTACAGCGCGCTCGTCACGCCGGAGCTGCCCGGCGGCGCGGCACGGCCTAATTAAATCTTGGGCATGTCGGGCTTAATAATTTGCTAGCAGCACCGGCGATTAACGCTTCCTCGTGTTCCATCGATTTGCGTCCGCTGTTTTCTTTTAATTTTTTGGAGTTTTTATCACATGTGCCACGTGGCTGTCCGATGCATAAAATGTATATTAGTTCCGTGACAAATACGTTGTACGATCAACACATACTTTGATCTATACCCCTTAAGATGTTTATATGAAAATTTAATGAGTCAGAGGCGAGCAAGAGTTGCGCGCCAAAAGCATAGTAAGATTACAACAAACTTCATTTAAGTTGACATTTGATAGGGAAACCCCACCCGTAATTATCCCATAAAACTCTATTCCACCGAAATAAAATAGAAAAAATAAAGGAAAAACCTAGGAAACAGGGAACCAACCTCGCGCGTATACGTGCTTTTTTCGCGTCATTTTTCTACCTGTATCGCGCGGAAAGGGGAAAACGAAAAACGAAAGTCATAGTATAAAAGGTAAAAATTCAGAAAACCAGAAAGGAAAAAAAATTCGGAAACCAATAACTTCGGATGTTTTGCCCGCACTGAGCGCTCCTGAAGTGTTGGCTTGTTCCCTTTGTAAGGAGCGCTCCTTCGTGATTGCCTTTGACCATCGACCACTAAATCATTGACAATTGACTGAAAAAAGTGTGAACTTAAAAGAGAATTCATTTTCTTTAAAAGTTCACGGATCAAAAAATTGTTCGTAAATATTAAAAGATGTGATATAAAAAATCCACTAATTTGAGAAAAAAATATAAAATTTCAAACAAATCATGAATTTTAAAAAATCACTATTTCGAAAAGATTCATGAATTTGAGAAAAGTTCACAGTTTTTTGAAAGGTTTGAGAATTTGTAAGAAGTTCACAAATTTAAGAAAAGTTCACAATTTTGTTTTGCGAATCTACGTAAAGTTCATGAATTTGAAAATGTTCACATATTTGATTTTTTAAATGAATTTGAAAAAGTTTGTGACCTTAAAAAGGTTTGGGAGTCTGAGAAAAGTTCACAAATTTGAAAACGTTCCGGAATTTAAGAGGGTTCATACATTAAAAAAAGCTAAAGGAAAAAAAGTAAAATAGGAATGAAAAACCGAACCTAAAAACCAGAAACTAAAAAAAATAAACCTGACTTGAAGTTCTACCATTGGAGCTTCACAGGAACCAAGGAACGTTTCTACATGGGCGGGCCCAGGAATTCTAGGATGAGTGGTGTGCGCTGTGGGGGATCCTTTTTCACTCGTGGGTCGCAGGTTAGCGACCCCTTCTGTTATTGGGTGAGGACACCACAAGATTGAACCTACTATTATGCACCACTTCCATTGAAGAACTACTCATCAACTTGGCCAAAGAAAATTGATAGATCGGAAAGCATTACATAACTATAACAATCACACATAATAAAGTTCACAAAAGGCTCAATTGCTTTTAATGAATAATCCCAACAAACACACCGCAAAAAAAGATTACATTGAATAGAACTCCGAGGAGAACATTGTATTGAAGATTAGAGAGAGAGAGAGAGTCATCTAGCCAATCACTGTCGACCCATAGATCTTGTGGACACTACACACACCTCATCGAGGTGAATTAAGGTTGATATAGGAGCCCTTCGTGATTGATTCCCCCTTCGGTAGAGTACCAAAAGGCCTTCAGATGGGATCACGGAAGAACAGAGACTTGCGGCGGCGGAACAATAGTTCCGGTGGATGCTCTGGTTTTTTTTTCAATATTAGATAATTTATACGCTAGAATTAGGTCAGAAGGAGCCATGTGGGGCCCACAAGACATCAGGGCGCCCAACCACCCAGGGCACGTCCTGTTGCCTTGTCGTCTCCTCGTAGGTCTTCTGGTCCTCCCCAAATATTCTAGGGTGTCTTCTGGTCCAGAAAAATCGTCAAAAAGTTTCATCGTGTTTGGACTCCATTTGGTATAGATTTTCTGTAATACAAAAAACAAGCAGAAAACAACAACTGACACTAAGCACTAGGTTAGTTCAAATGATATAAATTACATATATAGTATCTAAGATTGATAATATAATAGCATGAAACAATAAAAAATTATAGATACGTTGGAGATGCATCAGAGACTCGGGTCATCTTGGATCAATGCGACATTCATCGGTGGGATGAGGTTACCATGGCGAGGTAGGGCGGAAAATATGCACCTCGCGTTGGAGGAGTATGAGTACTCGGTGCATCGAGACAAGCCGGTGAAGAAGGGGGTGAGGAAGGAAAAGAAGAAGGAGGAGGACGACGAGGCTGGTCCCTCAAGGGTGATTGAGCTTCGACATTGACTGGGACAATCTCTTAGTAGTTTGCAGTAGTTTGTAGTCGACGTAAGTTTGTATCTGAACTGAACATCTTTGAAACCTGGTACGTATGAACCCACTTTTCAAAAAGGCATTTTAAACATGTTTTAAAACATGTAAATTTTCAAAACAAAATATGTGTGCGACACAAAATTTTGCGAGAAAAATGCCTTTTTCTTTTGCCTCCTCAAAAAAGACAATTTTCAGTGCTTCTAAATAGCGTTTCACGACACATTTTTTTGGTCTTGTTTGCGCGGGCCAAAAGAAAATGTTGTTTTTCAATGTGGAGCTGCACGTGTGGAACTGTTTCTCAGAATATTTTGGCAATTAAAAATGTGTTTTCTGAAGTGCCGGGTTCAACCATGTATTTTCCAGCTCCTCCCATGCTTTCTTTCTACTATGTACCCACAGCTGTAGATGTAGCCTGCTTTCACCCGGGTCACTGACAGTCCCCGGACGACAGATAGCCGAAGCGACACAGCAATACAAGCGTACCACCACAATTCAAATTGCACAATGTTTCACGTTTAGTCGTTTACAGAGGATGTGGTCATGTGGATGATTTACGTTGTCTGAAGATGAAGACATGGCAGCGTTGTGCTCCCCGTGCCGGGCGACCGGCGGCCGCCTCGAGCAGTCCATCGCTAATATTTCTAAAATTGAGCGGCGACCAGCCTTGGGACGTGGCCGCGGCTTTCCGGCGTGGCGGAGACGCTCTTCTGGGCACGCAGTTGCTGGTAGAACCTCCTGATGAACTCGTCGGCTTTCCTGTCCACCTGCTGGTGCTCGCCCGCCGTGAACGGCGAGTCGATGATGCGCAGCTGGCCCGTAGCCGCGCTGCGCCCGAAGGCCGGCGACGCCCACGCGGCGGGAGAGGGCGTCGTCGCCGCGAGCCCCCCATCCTCGTCGTCGAAGAGGTGCCGCCCGCCGTCGTTGAGCATCTCGAACGCCCTCGCGATGTCTGCCGCGTCGTAGCTGTTGTAACAGCCGGCGGTTTCGTCGTCACGGTGCTTCGCTGCGACGAAGGAGGAGCAAGAGCGAACCGCGCCGCGGCGGTGGAAGTTGGCGAAGCCGGCGAGGGCCTTGCTGGCGTCCCTGCTGCGGTGGAGGTCCATGGCGAGCTTACGCCCGGACGACAGCGCGCCGCGGCGCAGAAGGTAGACGACGGTGCGCGCCAGGCGCCACATCCGCCGCCCCACGCTCTTGGGCTGAGCGGCAGGGGTCTTCCCGGCGACGACCTTGACAGCCATTTGCAACCGATAGGCGGTGTCACTCACTCTCGTCTCGCTCTTGGTCGTTCGATAGGTACTAACGATGCTGTCACTCACTCTCGCTCTTGGTCGATAGGATAGGGATGTCAGGTATTTGAAGGAGCGAGGGCTCTGTCTTGTGTGTCGTCGCGTGCCGGGCTGGGTCTGAAACGAGGGCTGGTGGCTTACATTATTGGTCGTGGTTGGCCAAGGATATGGAGCACCAACCTGACTGATTGGAGTGCTTTTTTCTCTTCCTTTTTAAGGTTGCATGATTGGGGTAAAAATAATAATATGGGAGATTAGTGCAATCCCAGGTTTTCCGTGTCTGCATGGATATGGATGCGGATGTTCTCAACGTCTCGGAGAAGGACTTGGAGTTGTCTCCAGTATTTGCTGATGATGCTCGTGCCGTCGGTGCAGTGCGGCATAGGTCACTCTGGAAAAAATGACAGTCTGCTGAGTTCAACTTTAACGAAGATGGGACTGTATTATTCACAGGGAGTAAGTTTGCATACGTGTTGTGAGGGTCTGTATTATATTTTTCAAAAAAAAAGCAAGAACAATTTCATCAAACTAACAGCTATACGTGCTTATATTTGTTTAAACAATCACAGGGGGAAGAGAATCCCCACCTGAATCTACGTGCTTATAAAGTATACATGGTAACACGATTATTGATTAAAAACAAAAAGAAACACAATTATTGGTTAAAAACAAAAAAAACACACAATCATTGGTGTCTTAATCTGCTTTGGATAGACCAGGGCCACGTCCTTCTCTTTTCTTCTTTGTTCGGATAAAGGACACTTGTTGCCAAAATAAGAGCGCTTTGCATGATCCACGTAGCACATAGAAAAATATGGTACGTAGCACCACACCTAATTTCATCTACACGTAAGAGGTCGGTGCTACAAAGTACAAAACTCATGTGCAGAAAGTTTGGTGTCAAGTGCTCAATAGATTGTTATCCGAATTTAGAAGAAGTAGAGATTAGGTTTTTCTTCCCTTGATGGCTACGGTAAACACTTTCCTCCAAACTTTACCAACGAGCCTATAGATTCACCTCCCCTCTGCCCTGTCCCTCCGGTGGCTGGTGACCGGGGAGGGGGGC
>NC_041380.1:588648445-588677304 GCF_002162155.2 Triticum dicoccoides
CTTTTGGACGGATGGCGGCACCTCTTCTTTGAGTTTGTCTTTCGGACTTTGATCCTCCTTAAGATCGTCCATTTGGGTGTATTCAACGGAGCTCCGACGTTGATTCCTACCGTCTTCTTGGGCCGCTAAGGTTAGGTTTTCTCGTCTTGTCGGGATATTTTGTGTCAGCTGCTTCAGATCTATTCAACAGTTCAACGACGACAACTGCGGCTCCGGGCGCACTGGTCCTTAGGGGCACGCGCACGAAGACTTTACGGGTTGTCATCGACAAGGTCAAGCCGGCTTCGGTAGGAGAGCGACGACAACGGCGGGTCGACGGCTCATTCTAACAGTGGTAGTAGTTGTTGGGTGTTCTCGGAATCTCGATACAACTTTTATTCAGTTTGAGATTCTTTGTACTTCCGATGAATTTTGATAATAGATTGAAACTTAAAAAAAGATTGTTATCCAAATTTTGTATAATCTAATTTACAAATCTTATAATGAATTGCAGACAATTATTTAGCTTAGCTAAACCTTCCTGTCCATCAACACCATATTTCAACCCGGCAATCCGACCCATGGGAGGTCGCGCCCATGGGCACCCGACCCGAATGGATAGGGTATGGGCCACCATCCTTCATCTAAAAAAAGTAGTAAGGCTGTAAAAAAATTGTTTGTATTGAAATGCCCGATGGGTGCCCGATTGGGTTGGCTTACCCAATGGGTTTGGGCATGGGTGTGATTTCCTACCCATGGGTAGGGTCGTGGGTCTATGATGGACCCGATAAGCATTCGGGTATGAGTTTTGTTGAGGTCGACCCGACCAAACCCGACCCAACTGCCAGGTTGAGCCATATTTTTTGATAATTGAGTTTGTTTAAGACGCATAGACTTTACCTTCTATGAATTAATTAAGTGGATGGAGATAGAAAAAATATTGCATGGACTGGGTGACGTTATGTGTTTTGCTCATCATGATTGGAGAGCGATCGTGAGAGGCGCCGACCGCGCCGACCATGGGAGAAGCGCCATTCTCGACCAGATCCGCCACTCCTATGTTGGGGCGGCCCAATAGTGTGTGTGTGTGGCAGAGGCAGAGCTTGAGCCACCGCTACGGCCATCCTTCAGCTAAAAAATCATATGACACCCAATTTACTATGATCAGATTCTTTTTTTTCTTATGATGAAATTCATCCAATTCAAGGGATGATAATAAACTCACCAACCACACATCACACACCCATCTATTGTATCAGTAAGCTCTCTGGGCAAAATCGACCAGGAGCGAACGAGGAGATCGATTTCGTTGGTGTGGATAGATGATTTACAATACGATGTATTGATCGGGGTGCTGGTGCACGTATATATAATACAAGGAAGGCCTCAACCTCAACTATACAAGACTAGAAGGTGGGCCACAACTCCAATACACGTGCAATATAAAATAGATACTCAACCCCCCCCCTCCCCCGGCAGTCGAAGCGTCGCTGGAGACACAAAGACTGGACCGAAACTCCTCGAAGACGGGAGTAGGCAATCCCTTAGTCATCACATCAGCAAACTGTTGCTTCGTCGGCACGTAGAGAACTCGAACACGACCAAGGGCAACCTTCTCGTGCACGAAGTGAGTATCGAGCTCAATATGCTTCGTCCGTCGATGGTGCACCGGGTTGGCGGAGAGGTAGACCGCGCTGACGTTGTCGCAGTAGACAAGAGTGGCCTTGTGAACATCACAAAGCAACTCCTGTAGCAGCTGACGTATCCAAGAGAACTCAGCCACGACATTAGCCACGACGCGATACTCTGCCTTGGCGCTGGAGCGGGAGACCGTGGGCTGCCGCTTCGATGACCAAGAGATCAACGAGGGCCCAAGGTAGACGCAGTAGCCTGACGTAGAGCGTCGCGTGTCGGGGCAGCCAGCCCAGTCAGCATCCGAGTAGGCCACGAGGTCGGTGGAGGCGGAGGCCGTCAGGGTGAGTCCCAAGGACATGATGCCGCGTATGTAATGGAGAATATGCTTCACCAAAACCCAGTGAGAGTCATGCGGGGCGTGCATATGGAGGCACACCTGCTGGACAGCGTACTGCAGGTCGGGCGAGTCAGCGTCAAGTATTCTAAAGCACCGACGATAGAGCGATAAAACGCTCCATCGGACGCGGGAGACCCTTCCAGAGCAGAGACCTTCGCCTTCATGTCGACGGGGGTGGGCGCCGGCTTGCAATTAAGCATGCCGGCACGCTCAAGGAGCTCGTGGGTGTACTTCTGCTGATGCAGAAACAAACCGTCAGCCCGGCGGATCACCTCAATGCCGAGAGAGTAGTGCAGGGGCCCCAAGTCCTTGAGGGCGAACTCATCACGAAGACAAGCAGTCAGCCGCTGAAGGAGATCGGGGGCGGACGCCGTGAGGATGATGTCATCGACGTAGAGCAGCGGATATGCAGTGTCAGCTCCCTGATGATACACAAAGAGTGAGGCATTGGAGCGAGTGGACCGAAAGCCCAGAGACTGCAGGAAGGCTGCGATACGCTGGTACCAAGCCCGAGGTGCCTGCTTCAACCCGTAAAGAGAGCGGGAGAGCAAGCACACGAAGTCGGGGTGGTCGGCGTCGACGAAACCCGTGGTCTGCTCACAGAACACCTGCTCGGCGAGATGACCGTGCAAGAAGGCATTGGAAACGTCCAACTGATGCACAGGCCAGGCGCGTGAGACGGCCAGCTGAAGGACGGCGCAGATCATGCCCGGTTTCACAACCGGGGTGAACCATCCGGGCGAGTCTTGTGGCGAAACACCCACTTGCCAGAGATGATGTTGGCACGAGGGGGTCGCGAAACAAGCTGCTGTTGGGTTTCATAGTAATTTTAAAAAAATTCCTACGCACACGCAAGATCATGGTGATGCATAGCAACGAGAGGGGGAGAGTGTGATCTACGTACCCTTGTAGATCGACAACGGAAGCGTTAACTTGGTTGATGTAGTCGTACGTCTTCACGGCCTGACCGATCAAGCACCGAAACTACGGCACCTCCGAGTTCTAGCACACGTTCAGCTCGATGACGATCCCCGGACTCCGATCCAGAAAAGTGTCGGGGAAGAGTTCCGTCAGCACGATGGCGTGGTGACGATCTTGATGTACTACTGTCGCAGGGCTTCGCCTAAGCACCGCTACAATATTATCGAGGACTATGGTGGAAGGGGGCACCGCACACGGCTAAGAATATGATCACGTGGATCAACTTGTGTCTCTAGGGGGTGCCCCTACCTCCGTATATAAAGTCTCAAGGGGGGGAGTGCGGCCGACCAGGAGAGGCGCGCCAGGAGGAGTCCTACTCCCTTCGGGAGTAGGACTCCCCCCCTTTCCTAGTTGGAATAGCATTCGCGGAGGGGGGAAAAGAGGAGAGAGAGGAGGAAGGGGGGCCGGCCCCCTCTCCTTGTCCTATTCGGACCAAGGGGGGAAGGGGCGCGTGGCCCATATCTGGCCACCTCTCCTCTCTTCCACTAAGGCCCACTAAGGCCCATATACCTCCCGGGGGGTTCCGGTAACCTCCCGGTACTCCGGTAAAATCTCGATTTCACCCGGAACACTTCCGATATCCAAACATAGGCTTCCAATATATCAATCTTTATGTCTCGACCATTTCGAGACTCCTCGTCATGTCCGTGATCACATCCGGGACTCCGAGCAACCTTTGGTACATCAAAATGCATAAACTCATAATATAACTGTCATCGTAACCTTAAGTGTGCGGACCCTACGGGTTCGAGAACAATGTAGACATGACCGAGACACGTCTCCGGTCAATAACCAATAGCGAAACCTGGATGCTCATATTGGCTCCTACATATTCTACGAAGATCTTTTATCGGTCAGACCGCATAACAACATACGTTGTTCCCTTTGTCATCGGTATGTTACTTGCCCGAGATTCGATCGTCGGTATCCCATACCTAGTTCAATCTCGTTACCGGCAAGTCTCTTTACTCGTTCCATAATACATCATCCTGCAACTAACTCATTAGTTGCAATGCTTGCAAGGCTTAAGTGATGTGCATTACCGAGAGGGCCCAGAGATACCTCTCCGACAATCGGAGTGACAAATCCTAATCTCGAAATACGCCAACCCAACATGTACCTTTGGAGACACCTGTAGAGCTCCTTTATAATCACCCAGTTACGTTGTGACGTTTGGTAGCACACAAAGTGTTCCTCCGACAAACGGGAGTTGCATAATCTCATAGTCATAGGAACATGTATAAGTCATGAAGAAAGCAATAGCAACATACTAAACGATCGGTTGCTAAGCTAATGGAATGGGTCATGTCAATCAGATCATTCAACTAATGATGTGATCTCGTTAATCAAATAACAACTCTTTGTCCATGGTTAGGAAACATAACCATCTTTGATTAACGAGCTAGTCAAGTAGAGGCATACTAGTGACACTCTGTTTTTCTATGTATTCACACATGTATTATGTTTCCGGTTAATACAATTCTAGCATGAATAATAAACTTTTATCATGATATAAGGAAATAAATAATAACTTTATTATTGCCTCTAGGGCATATTTCCTTCAGTCTCCCACTTGCACTAGAGTCAATAATCTAGATTACACAGTAATGATTCTAACACCCATGGAGCCCTTGTGCTGATCACATTTTGCTCGTGGAAGAGGCTTAGTCAACGGGTCTGCAATATTCAGATCCATATGTATCTTGCAAATCTCTATGTCTCCCACCTGGACTAGATCCCGGATGGAATTGAAGCATCTCTTGATGTGCTTGGTTCTCTTGTGAAATCTGGATTCCTTTGCCAAGGCAATTGCACCAGTATTGTCACAAAAGATTTTCATTGGACCCGATGCACTAGGTATGACACCTAGATCGGATATGAACTCCTTCATCCAGACTCCTTCATTCGCTGCTTCCGAAGCAGCTATATATTCCGCTTCACATGTAGATCCCGCCACGACGCTCTGTTTAGAACTGCACCAACTGACAGCTCCACCGTTCAATGTAAACACGTATCCGGTTTGCGATTTAGAATCGTCCGGATCAGTGTCAAAGCTTGCATCAATGTAACCGTTTACGATTAGCTCTTTGTCACCTCCATATACGAGAAACATATCCTTAGTCCTTTTCAGGTACTTCAGGATGTTCTTGACCGCTGTCCAGTGATCCACTCCTGGATTACTTTGGTACCTCCCTGGTAAACTTATAGCAAGGCACACATCAGGTCTGGTACACAGCATTGCATACATGATAGAGCCTATGGCTGAAGCATAGGGAACATCTTTCATTTTCTCTCTATCTTCTGCAGTGGTCGGGCATTGAGTCTGACTCAACTTCACACCTTGTAACACAGGCAAGAACCCTTTCTTTGCTTGATCCATTTTGAACTTCTTCAAAATCTTGTCAAGGTATGTGCTTTGTGAAAGTCCAATTAAACGTCTTGATCTATCTCTATAGATCTTTATGCCTAATATGTAAGCAGCTTCACCGAGGTTTTTCATTGAAAAACTCTTATTCAAGTATCCCTTTATGCTATCCAGAAATTCTATATCATTTCCAATCAGTAATATGTCATCCACATATAATATCAGAAATGCTACAGAGCTCCCACTCACTTTCTTGTAAATACAGGCTTCTCCAAAAGTCTGTATAAAACCAAATGCTTTGATCACACTATCAAAGCGTTTATTCCAACTCCGAGAGGCTTGCACCAGTCCATAAATGGATCGCTGGAGCTTGCACACTTTGTTAGCTCCCTTTGGATCGACAAAACCTTTCCGGTTGCATCATATACAACTCTTCTTCCAGAAATCCATTCAGGAATGCAGTTTTGACATCCATCGCCAAATTTCATAATCATAAAATGCGGCAATTGCTAACATGATTCGGACAGACTTAAGCATCGCTACGGGTGAGAAGGTCTCATCATAGTCAACCCCTTGAACTTGCCGAAACCCTTTTGCGACAAGTCGAGCTTTGTAGACAGTAATATTACCGTCGGCGTTAGTCTTCTTCTTGAAGATCCATTTATTCTCAATTGCTTGCCGATCATTGGGCAAGTCAACCAAAGTCCACACTTTGTTCTCATACATGGATCCCATCTCAGATTTCATGGCTTCAAGCCATTTTGCGGAATCTGGGCTTACCATCGCTTCTTCATAGTTCGTAGGTTCATCATGATCTAGTAGCATGACTTCCAGAACTGGATTACCGTACCACTCTGGCGCGGATCTCACTCTGGTTGATCTACGAGGTTCAGTAGTATCTTGTTCTGAAGTTTCATGATCATTATCATTAGCTTCCTCACTAATTGGTGTAGGTGTCACAGAAACAGTGTTCTGTGATGCACTACTTTCCAATAAGGGAGCAGGTACAGTTACCTCGTCAAGTTCTACTTTCCTCCCACTCACTTCTTTCGAGAGAAACTCCTTCTCTAGAAAGTTTCCGAACTTAGCAACAAAAGTCTTGCCTTCGGATCTGTGATAGCAGGTGTATCCAATAGTCTCCTTTGGATATCCTATGAAGACACATTTCTCCGATTTGGGTTCGAGCTTATCAGGTTGAAGCTTTTTCACATAAGCATCGCAGCCCCAAACTTTCAGAAACGACAACTTTGGTTTCTTGCCAAACCATAGTTCATAAGGCGTCGTCTCAACGGATTTTGATGGTGCCCTATTTAACGTGAATGCGGCCGTCTCCAAAGCATAACCCCAAAACGATAGCGGTAAATCAGTAAGAGACATCATAGATCGCACCATATCTAGTAAAGTACGATTACGACGTTCGGACACACCATTACGCTGTGGTGTTCCGGTAGGCGTGAGTTGCGAAACTATTCCGCATTGTTTCAAATGTACACCAAACTCGTAACTCAAATATTCTCCTCCACGATCAGATCGTAGAAACTTTATTTTCTTGTTACGATGATTTTCAACTTCACTCTGAAATTCTTTAAACTTTTCAAACGTTTCAGACTTATGTTTCATTAAGTAGATATACCCATATCTGCTTAAGTCATCTGTGAAGATGAGAAAATAACGATATCCGCCATGAGCCTCAATATTCATCGGACCACATACATCTGTATGTATGATTTCCAAAAAATCTGTTGCTCTCTCCATAGTACCGGAGAACGGCGTTTTAGTCATCTTGCCCATGAGGCACGGTTCGCAAGTACCAAGTGATTCATAATCAAGTGGTTCCAAAAGTCCATCAGTATGGAGTTTCTTCATGTGCTTTACACCGATATGACCTAAACGGCAGTGCCACAAATAAGTTGCACTATCATTATCAACTCTACATCTTTTGGCTTCAACATTATGAATATGTGTGTTACTACTATCGAGATTCAAGAAGAATAGACCACTCTTCAAGGGTGCATGACCATAAAAGATATTACTCATATAAATAGAACAACCATTATTCTCTGATTCAAATGAATAACCGTCTCGCATCAAACAAGATCCAGATATAATGTTCATGCTTAACGCTGGCACCAAATAACAATTATTTAGGTCTAATATTAATCCTGAAGGTAGATGTAGAGGTAGCGTGCCGACCACGATCACATCGACTTTGGAACCATTTCCCACGCGCATCGTCACCTCGTCCTTAGCCAATCTTCGCTTAATTCGTAGTCCCTATTTCGAGTTGCAAATATTAGCAACAGAACTAGTATCAAATACCCAGGTTCTACTGCGAGCATTAGTAAGGTACACATCAATAACATGTATATCACATATACCTTTGTTCACCTTGCCATCCTTCTTGTCCGCCAAATACTTGGGGCAGTTCCGCTTCCAGTGACCAGTCTGCTTGCAGTAGAAGCACTCAGTTTCAGGCTTAGGTCCAGACTTGGGTTTCTTCTCTTGAGCAGCAACTTGCTTGCTGTTCTTCTTGAAGTTCCCCTTCTTCTTCCCTTTGCCCTTTTTCTTGAAACTAGTGGTCTTATTGACCATCAACACTTGATGCTCCCTTTTGATTTCTACCTCCGCAGCTTTCAGCATTGCGAAGAGCTCGGGAATAGTCTTATTCATCCCTTGCATATTATAGTTCATCACGAAGCTCTTTAGCTTGGTGGCAGTGATTGGAGAATTCTATCAATGACGCAATCATCTGGAAGATTAACTCCCATTTGAATCAAGTGATTATTATACCCAGACATTTTGAGTATATGCTCACTGACAGAACTGTTCTCCTCCATCTTGCAGCTATAGAACTTATTGGAGACTTCATATCTCTCATTCCGGGCATTTGCTTGAAATATTAACTTCAACTCCTGGAACATCTCATATGCTCCATGACATTCAAAACGTCGTTGAAGTCCCGGTTCTAAGCCGTAAAGCATGGCACACTGAACTATCGAGTAGTCATCAGCTTTGCTCTGCCAGACGTTCACAACATCTGGTGTTGCTCCAGCAGCAGGCCTGGCACCCAGCGGTGATTCCAGGACGTAATTCTTCTATGCAGCAATGAGGATAATCCTCAAGTTACGGACCCAGTCCGTGTAATTGCTACCATCATCTTTCAACTTTGCTTTCTCAAGGAACACATTAAAATTCAACGGAACAACAGCACGGGCCATTTATCTACAATCATACATAAACAAGCAAGATACTATCAGGTACTAAGTTCATGATAAATTTAGGTTCAATTAATCATATTATTTTAAAGAACTCCCACTTAGATAGACATCCCTCTAATCCTCTAAGTGATTACGTGATCCAAATCAACTAAACCATGTCCGATCATCACGTGAGATGGAGTAGTTTCATTGGTGAACATCACTATGTTGATCATATCTACTATATGATTCACGTTCGACCTTTCGGTCTTCGTGTTCCGAGGCCATATCTGTATATGCTTGGCTCGTCAAGTATAACCTGAGTATTCCGCGTGTGCAACTGTTTTGCACCCGTTGTATTTGAACATAGAGCCTATCACACCCGATCATCACGTGGTGTCTCAGCACGAAGAACTTTCACAACAGTGCATACTCAGGGAGAACACTTCTTGATAATTTAGTGAGAGATCATCTTATAATGCTACCGTCAATCAAAGCAAGATAAGATGCATAAAAGATAAACATCACATGCAATCAATATAAGTGATATGATATGGCCATCATCATCTTGTGCTTGTGATCTCCATCTCCGAAGCACCGTCATGATCACCATCGTCACCGGCGCGACACCTTGATCTCCATCGTAGCATCGTTGTCGTCTCGCCAATCTTATGCTTCCACGACTATTGCTACCGCTTAGTGATAAAGTAAAGCATTACAGCGCGATTGCATTGCATACAATAAAGCGACAACCATATGGCTCCTGCCAGTTGCCGATAACTCGGTTACAAAACATGATCATCTCATACAATAAAATTTAGCAACATGTCTTGACCATATCACATCACAACATGCCTTGCAAAAACAAGTTAGACGTCCTCTACTTTGTTGTTGCATGTTTTACGTTGCTGCTACGGGCTTAAGCAAGAACCAATCTTACCTACGCATCAAAACCACAACGATAGTTTGTTAAGTTGGTGCTGTTTTAACCTTCGCAAGGACCGAGCGTAGCCACACTCGGTTCAACTAAAGTTGGAGAAACTGACACCCGCCAGCCACCTTTCTGCAAAGCACGGCGGTAGAACCAGTCTCGCGTAAGCGTACGCATAATGTCGGTCCGGGCCGCTTCATCCAACACTACCGCCGAACCAAAGTATGACATGCTGGTAAGCAGTATGACTTATATCTCCCACAACTCAGTTGTGTTCTACTCATGCATATAACATCAACATATAAAACCTATGCTCGGATGCCACTGTTGGGTTTCGTAGAAATTTCAAAAAATTTCCTACGTACACGCAAGATCATGGAGATGCATAGCAACGAGAGGGGGAGAGTGTGATCTACGTACCCTTGTAGATCGACAACGGAAGCATTAACTTGGTTGATGTAGTCGTACGTCTTCACGGCCCGACCGATCAAGCACCGAAACTACGGCACCTCCAAGTTCTAGCACACGTTCAGCTCGATGACGATCCCCGGACTCCGATCTAGCAAAGTGTCAGGGAAGAGTTCCGTCAGCACGACGGCGTGGTGACGATCTTGATGTACTACTGTCGCAGGGCTTCGCCTAAGCACCGCTACAATATTATTGAGGACTATGGTGGAAGGGGGCACCGCACACGGCTAAGAATATGATCACGTGGATCAACTTGTGTCTCTAGGGGGTGCCCCTGCCTCCGTATATAAAGGATCAAGGGGGGGAGTGCGGCCGACCAGGAGAGGCGCGCCAGGAGGAGTCCTACTCCCTCCGGGAGTAGGACTCCCCCCCTTTCCTAGTTGGAATAGGATTCGCGGAGGGGGGAAAAGAGGAGAGAGAGGAGGAAGGGGGGCCGGCCCCCTCTCCTTGTCCTATTCGGACCAAGGGGGGGAGGGGCGCGTGGCCCATCTCTGGCCACCTCTCCTCTCTTCCACTAAGGCCCACTAAGGCCCATATACCTCCCGGGGGGTTCCGATAACCTCCCGGTACTCCGGTAAAATCCCGATTTCACCCGGAACACTTCCGATATCCAAACATAGGCTTCCAATATATCAATCTTTATGTCTCGACCATTTCGAGACTCCTTGTCATGTCCGTGATCACATCCGGGACTCCGAACAACCTTTGGTACATCAAAATGCATAAACTCATAATATAACTATCATCGTAACCTTAAGCGTGCGGACCCTACGGGTTCGAGAACAATGTAGACATGACCGAGACACGTCTCCGGTCAATAACCAATAGCGGAACCTGGATGCTCATATTGGCTCCTACATATTCTACGAAGATCTTTTATCGGTCAGACCGCATAACAACATACGTTGTTCCCTTTGTCATCGGTATGTTACTTTCCCGAGATTCGATCGTCGGTATCCCATACCTAGTTCAATCTCGTTACCGGCAAGTCTATTTACTCGTTCCGTAATACATCATCCCGCAACTAACTCTCATTACTTGCAATGCTTGCAAGGCTTAAGTGATGTCCATTACCGAGAGGGCCCAGAGATACCTCTCCGACAATCGGAGTGACAAATCCTAATCTCGAAATACGCCAACCCAACATGTACCTTTGGAGACACCTGTAGAGCTCCTTTATAATCACCCAGTTACGTTGTGACGTTTGGTAGCACACAAAGTGTTCCTCCGGCAAACGGGAGTTGCATAATCTTATAGTCATAGGAACATGTATAAGTCAAGAAGAAAGCAATAGCAACATACTAAACGATCGGGTGCTAAGCTAATGGAATGGGTCATGTCAATCAGATCATTCAACTAATGATGTGATCTCGTTAATCAAATAACAACTCTTTGTCCATGGTTAGGAAACATAACCATCTTTGATTAATGAGCTAGTCAAGTAGAGGCATACTAGTGACACTCTGTTTGTCTATGTATTCACACATGTATTATGTTTCCGGTTAATACAATTCTAGCATGAATAATAAACTTTTATCATGATATAAGGAAATAAATAGTAACTTTATTATTGCCTCTAGGGCATATTTCCTTCAGCTGCCACGTGCGGTTGCGCTGCAGGGCGTCGAACTCCTGCCGCATCGCAGCCAGCCAATGGGGATCCCGAAGGGCGGCACGAGCGGGGGTGGGAATGGGTGATGGCGCCGATGTCGAGGCAGCGCACGCATACACGTCGGAGGAGTAGCGCGTGCTCAGCCGATGCACTCCTGCACGGGCACGGGTGATCGGGCCGGCGAGGGCGGCGGGTGCCGCGGCAGCCACAACGGCGTCGGGGGCCACAGCCACAACTGGGGAGCCCGCGGCGGCAGGGGCCGCGGCCATAACGGGGGCGCCCGTGGCGGCAAGAGCCGCGACGGTGCCGGCCGAGCCAGCCATGGAGGAGGCGACGGGCGAGGTCGAGGTCGACCCCGTCGCAGGAGTAGCGGCGCCGGGTGGAGTGCCCGCGGGCTCAACCTCGGGCGAGGGAGTCGGGGAACCGGGGGCCCGGTCGGACTCAACCTCGGGTAAGGGAGTCGAGAACCCGGGAGGGGGCGACAGAAGACGCCAGGCCGGGGGGTGCCGCCTCGCATCGCACCAGGTAGGGGGCGCGGGGGCTGGAGCCGGAGGAGCCGCGGCCCGAGGAACCTGAAAAAAGGGAACACCGTCTCGACGAAGTACACGTGCCTCGAGGTGTACACATGATGAGTGACATGATCATAGCACCGGTAACCTTTGGTGTTGGGAGGGTAGCCAAGGAAGATGCATGGGACCGAGCGGGGTGCAAGCTTGTGTGGCGTGGTGGACGCGGTGCTAGGATAACAGAGACACCCAAATATGCGAAGACCATCATAGGACGGTGGTGTACCGAAAAGAAGGTGGTGAGGGGCGTAGTTCCACCGGGGACGACATGGACGAATGTTGACTAAGAGAGAGGCGGTGGCGAGGGCATCAGGCCAGAACTGAGCGGGCACATTAGCGTGAAAGAGCAACGTGCGAACGCAATCATTAAGAGTGTGGAGAATGCGCTCGGCGCGGCCATTCTGCTGTGAAGTGTAGGGGCAAGTCAGACGGAAGGTGGTGCCGTGAGAGGCGAGAAGGGAGCAAAGAGCGACGTTGTCAAACTCTTTTCCGTTATCAGTTTGGAGTGCAAGTATGGGACAACCGAACTGAGTGGTGATGTAGGAATAAAAGGTGGTGAGTGTGGCTAAAGCATCGGATTTACGACAAAGAGGAAATATCCACACATAATGAGAATAATCATTTAAAATCACCAAATAGTATAGATAGCCCGTGTTACTCGCAACGGGAGACGTCCAAACATCACTATGAATCAACTGAAATGGAAAAGTGGAAACTGAAGTATACGCAGTAAATGGAAGACGCACGTGCTTGCCCAAACACAAGCCTCACAAGTATGCTCGTCGAGCTTATTACATGAGAAAAAAAACTCCTAAGAATCTGACGCAAAACGGCGGGGTTGGGGTGGCCCAAGCGAGCATGCCAAAGGTCGACGCCGGCGGAGAGAGCGACGGGTGTGGAAGTGGAGGCGCCGACGTGTACGGGATAAAGCTCGTCAGGGCTATCACATCGGTGAAGCACCATCCGGGTACGGGCGTCCTTCACAGAAAAACCAACACCGTCAAATTCAACAGTAAGAGGATTCTCACGAGTAAGACGATGAACAGAGACTAAGCTAGTGACTAAGTCAGGTGAAACAAAAACGTTAGACATAGTGATAGGTGTGGAACTAGAAGGAAAACTAGTGCTACCGACATGGGTGATAGGTAAAGAGGAACCGTTGCCAACGGTGATGCGAGTGGGAGTGTGAATGGGAGTAGAGGAGGAAAGGTTACCGGGATGAGCTATCATGTGCGCAGAGTAGCACCCGAGTACATGTACCAGTCGCCTCCACCGCCATAGTTGCTCGGCGACGACGCCAAGTGTAGGGCGGCCAGGAGGGCTGGGTCCCACGGTGCAGGTGCCGGCGGTGACAGCTGGCCTCCATAGGGCGGTGCCTGGGCGGGCGCGCCGTAGCCACCGAGGGGTGGCGGCGCGAGTGGGGCACCGTAGGGCTGGTAGGGGGCCCCGACGAACGCCTGGTGGCCCGCTGGACGGGGGCCAAGGAGACCCGGTGCAGGAGCCCGCGGGACGGGCATGTGATAGGCGTGGACGACGCCCGTCCACGGGTTCTACCCGGCGGCCCACGGTGGAGGTGGCTGCTGGAAGTGGGGCGCCCCCCCTGCGCCCTGCGGCTGCTGCTGGCGGCGGCCCCCGCCACCCCGCCGGTTGTGCCGGCCCCTGCCACCTTGCGGCTGCTGGGGGCGCGGGCGTCAGCGGGTAGTAGCCGGCGGGTGCTGGCGATGCGGACTGGCGGGCGGCGGCCGGAGGAGCAGGGCCACTGCGGGTGGTACCGGCGGCGAGAGTGGTGTGCTGGACCCGCTGCTTCAGCTTCGTCATCCGGCGCTCCTCAAGTTTGAGGTACGCGACTACGCGCTTAAAAGTGGGTTGCGACAGCAGGGTGAGGTTGGACGCCGCGTTGCCGAAGTCCTCATTAAGCCCGGCGGTGAGGGTGCTCAGCATGAGGTCGTCAGAGACCTTAGCGCCGATGTCGCGAAGCTCGTTGGCAAGCATCTTGAGCCTCATGCAGTACTCGTCGATGGTGGAGTTGTCCTGGTGACAACCGAAGAACTCCTTCTGTAATAAAACAAGGCGCTGGAGTTTGTTGTCGGTGAAGAGCGTGTTGATCTTGGCCCACACGGTGCAGGCGTCGTCGTCCTCGGCGACCACTATGTGGAAGATGTCCTTCGAGACCGTCTGGTAGAACTAATGGATGATCGTGGCCTCGATGGCGGACCACTCCGGGTCGCCGCGCATGTACGCGCTGTCCACGGAACCGTCGATATGCTCGGTGAGAGAGTACTCGCGGAAGACGAGGTTGAAGTAGGTCTTCTACGCGTAGTACGACGTGCTGGAGTTGTCGAGACAGATGGGGACCCGGGCCTCAATATTGAGGTCACGGATAGCGGCGGTGGAGGGCTCGGGACCAGCGAACGGGTTGGACGAGTGGGTGGTGGAGGAGCCGGGGAAGGATGGCCACGACATGGCTGCGGCGTGCAGATGCAGGGTAGCGGCTAGGGTTGGGTTTTGGGAAGGAGGTGACAACAGCAACAGGGCGGCTGCAGCGAGAGTCGGGCGCGGCGGTAGAAGAGAGCGGCGCGCGGGTGGGAACGAAGGAAGCGGCTGCAGCGGTAGGAGACACGGGCGGGTGCAGTGGTAGTTGGCGCGAAGCAGCAGCGAAACTCAGCGCGGGCGTACGGCGGTACGAGATCCAGGCGCAGGCGTGCAGCGGCTCGTGGCGCGGGCGTGCGGGCGTACGGCGGTAGAATGGAGCGGCGTGCAACGGCGTTTGACGCGCGGGCGGAAGCGGATGGTGGGATGCGGCGGTGGCGCGTGGCGCGGCGGCGTCGGCTACCTAGGGTTAGACCAAAGAGATGATATCACGTGGATAGATGATTTATAATACGATGTATTAATTAGGGTGCTGGTGCACGTATATATAATACAAAAAAGATCTTTATCTCAACTATACAAGACTAAAAGGTGAGCCACATATTCAATACACGTGTAATATAAAATAGATACTCAACCGTTGATGCGTTCGATTTTGACTGGGTCGTCGCTGAGATTGGAGAGTTGTCCTTCCTCCCGGCTTTCAAGGTCAGGTGGGCTAGTGGTCTATTGGGTTCAACACATGACACACCCCTCCTTCCACCCGATGGATAGGTTTCACTGATGAATATGAAGGTTTCGCAAAGCAAAATCGTTTTCAGCAATTCACCATCAGATTTGTATATCAGATTATACAAAATTTGGATAACAATCTTTATTTGTTAAAAAAAATTTAGATCTTTTATCAGAGTTCATCGAAAGTATAAAACATCTCAAACATAATAAAAACTGTATCGAAATTCTGTGACCACCCAACAACCATTGTCGCTGCCTGAACGAGCGGCCGACCCGCCGTGGTCGCCTCTCTGCTATTGAAGCCGACTTGACATGTTGATGACAATCTAAAAGTCTTTGTGCACGTGCCCTAAGAACCAGTGCCCTGGAGTCGCAGTCGTCGTCATCATTGAAACATTAAATAGATCTGAAGCAATTGGCACAAAATCTCGCAACACAACGAGAAAACCTAACATTACTGCCTCAAGAAGTCGGTAGGAATCTACGCTGAAGCTCCGTCGAATATGTCTGAATGGACGAACTCGAGGAGGATCGAAACCCGAAAGACAAAATCAAAGAGGAAGTGCTGCCATCCGTCCAAACGCCGCACATGCAAGGATAAAATAAAAAAAAACTAAACTAAAGTACTAACCAGAGTGGAGACATCGGAATTCTCTGCCGGAGGGGCAGGTAGAGAGGAGACGAATCAATAGGCTCGTTGGTGAAGTTTGAAGGGAAGAGTTTGCCGTACCCTTCAAGGGATGAGGAAGAACAACCTAATCTCTACTTGTCGTAAATTTTGATAACAATCTATTGAGCACTTGACACCAAACTTTCGGCACATGAGTTTTGTACTTTGTAGCACCGACCTCTTACGTGTAGATGAAATTAGGTGCGGTGCTACCATGTTTTTCTGTGTGCTACGTGGATCTTGCAAAGCGCTCTTATTTTGGCAGCAAGTGTCCTTTATCCATCCATAACGAAAAAGAAAAGAAAAGGACGTGGCCCTGGCCTATCCAAAGCAGATTAAGACACCAATAATTGTGGTTTTTTTCTTTCTTTTTTTGTTTTAACCAATAATTGTGTTACCATGTATACGTGGTAGAGTAGTTGTTATAGTTGGATGAAACTGTTCTTGCCTTTAAAAAAAATATAATACAACCGCTCATAACACACACACACTCACCCCTTATGAACACACGGCCTTCTTCCGACCGATGCCCATGTCTCATCTTGATTAAAGTTGAACTAAGAAGACTATCATTTTTTTTCAGAGTACAAGCAAGTATAGCCTAGAGTGACCTATATGCCGCACTGCACCAACAGCACGAGCGTCAGCACGGGTGCGTCGACATCGATACTCGACACAACTAACAACTAGTATATCCATGCAGAACATCGACATCCATATCCATGCAGACACTGCTAACCTGGGGTTTGCACTGTATCTCCCATATTATTATTGTAATCCAATCATGCAACCTCAAAAGAGTACTCCAATCAGGCAAGTTGGTGAGCCAAAAAAGGGTGCATATCCTTGGCCTACCACAACCAATAATGGAAGCCACCATCCCTCATTTCAGACCCAGCCCGACACGCGACGACACGGAAGACAGAACCCTCGCTCCTTCAAATACCTGACACCCCTATCCTATCCAACGACCAAGACCCAGACGAGAGTGAGTGATAGCACCGTTAGTACCCATCCAACGACCAAGAGCGAGATGATAGTGAGTGACACTAAGCTCCACTTGCTACCTACTTGGAAAATGGCAGGCAAGGTCGTCGCCGGGAAGACCACTGCTGCCCAGCCCAAGAGCGTGGGGCGGCGGCTGTGGCGCTTGGCGCGCACCGTCGTTTACCTTCTGCGCCGCGGCGTGCTCTTGTCCGGGCGCAAGCTCGCCATGGACCTCCACCGCAGCAGGGACGCCAGCAAGGCCCTCGGCGGCTTCGTCAACTTCCAGCGCCGCCCGGCGGCTCGCACTCACTCAACCTCCGTCGCAGCGAAGCGCCGTGACGACGAAACCGCCGGCTATTGCAACAGCTACGACGCGGCCGACATCGCCAGGGTGTTCGAGATGCTCAACGACGGCGGGCACCTCTTCGACGACGAGGACGGGGGTCTCGCGTGGGCGTCGCCGGCCTTCGGGCGCAGCGCGGCTACGGGCCAGCCGCGCATCACCGACTCGCCGTTCACGGCGAGCCAGGACCAGCAGGTGGACAGGAAAGCCGACGAGTTCATCAGGAGGTTCTACCAGCAACTGCGCGCCCAGAAGAGCGTCTCCGCCACGCCGGAAAACTACGGCCACGTCGTCCCAAGGCCGGTCGCCGCTTAATTTTAGAATTATGAGTGCTGGACTGCTCGAGGCGGCCGCCGGTCGCCCGGCAGCGGGAGCACAACGTTGCCATGTCTTCTTCTTCAGAAAATGTAGTAAATCACCCGCATAATGTGTAAACGACTAAACGTAAAACATTCTCCGTTTTGAATTGTGGTGGTACGCTTGTATTGCTGTGTCGCTTTGGCTATCTGTCGTTCAGGACCCGGGTGAAAGCAGGCACCAACTACAGCTGTGGGGGATACACAGTCGACAGTCCGTCCGCTCGTGACGGTTAGGGTTGGGGTGTCCCGCGATTGTGAGGCGATCCCCACTGGTCTGTCCCACGCGCCGCCGCCGTCTAGGTTTCGCTCTCTGGTCGTCAACCTCTTCCCGATCTAGATCCCCTCTTGAGATCTCGCGAGGCGCTGGGGTCAGCCACCTCGATCCATCGCTTTCCCCTGGTTTTCTTCCGCTTCAAGGCCTTCCACGGGGAGTCTTCAGGTGGATTCTTGGGCACCGAGTCTTTTTCTTTCCTAGATTGGATTCGGTGCTTCTGCAGGAGGTAGAATGGAGGGAGTAGAGGGAATGCTAAAGAAGATGAATTTGTCAGAGGCAGAGAAGAAGGGCGTGAAAATCGATTGGCGGAGAACAAAGCAGGCGGAGGGGGGGAAGGCAAAAGCGATGGGGAAACTGATCTCAGACAAACCTGGGTATGCAGCGGGCATGGAGGTGGCCTTGGGCAGGGCTTGGTGCCCAATGAGCAGGTTGGAGGTGAAGGAGATGGGAGGCAATAGATTCTTGTTCATATTCCATCAGGAAGCGGGGAAGAGGAAAGCAGTGGAGAATGGACCATGGACATTTGGGAAAGAACTATTGATCATGGAGGATTTTGACCCGGCTAAAACTCTGGATGATTACAAGTTTAAGAAGGTGCCGATTTGGGTGCGGATCTTCAACGTACCACTTGGGCTCATGTGCAAAGACCTTGCTGAAGACATTGGTGAACTAATAGGAGATGTGGTGGAAGTGGACACGGGGGAGGATGGCACGGCGCTGGGGCAATGCCTCCGGGTTAAGGTGCGCATTGAAGTAGCAGAGCCACTTATGAGGGGCCTATTTCTAGATGATGAGGAGGATAAAGATGGTGATGCCATTGTGAGAGATAAAGAGAAAAGGAAAGAGGGAGAGGCAAAGAATTGGATTTACTTCCAGTATGAATTTTTACCGGACTTTTGTTATACGTGTGGAAGACTAGGTCACACTGATCGCGAGTGCAAAATTAAGTTAAAAAGAGGGGAAACTGCAGAGTACGGAAGGTGGCTGCGATATTTGCCGGAGAATATATCAGGCTTTGAAGACAGGAGAAGAGGGGGGCCACCGTACGGAGGCAGCTCGGGAAGGGGGAGGATATGTTGGATGAACAGCGGAGGAAGGTCAGGGAGTGATGCACCGTTGTGGAAGAAGTCATCGGACACTTCAGAAAAGGGGTGCCAAAAAGATACTAAGGCAGATGGGGAGGAGGTCACGAGCCCGCTAAAATTGATCTCTAATCCAAAAGGGGCGGAGAGGAGGGATGACACTAGTACGGGTAAAAAGAAACTTGACCTTCAGGACGATGGCGGACATGACATAACAAGACATGGGAGTACCATAGACGGAGGAGTTCAGAAGGGAGAGGGAGACGAGGGTTTGGAGCATAAGAAAAAGATGGATCTGAAGGAAGGAAGGAAGGAGGAGCTGATAGAGAAAGAAGATGATGAAAGGGGGCATGACAAGAAGGGAGAGAAGGCAGGGATGGAAGATGCGGGGAAGGCTAAAGGGAAGAATGGGAAGGGGTTTAAAAGGCAGTAGAGAAAGAATGTAGGTGACAGGACAACATTGGGGGTGATTGTGGGAGGGAAGAGGAGTGATGGACCGTCTGACGAAGACATGGAAGAGGGCGAGTCACCAAAAAAGAGAAGAACACAGGAGAAGAGTGTAGACCAGAATAAGATCGGGGGCTGTCGGAACAGCTCTACGGGAAGCAATGAGGATAATCGCTTGGAATTGTCGGGGGTTGGGGAACGGCCCGGCAATTAGTGGTCTTCTGGATCTCCAGAAGAAGGAGGACCCCGTTGTTCTATTTTTGTCTGAGACGAAGATGGAGCGGAGTAGACTAGAATGGCTTCGGTGGAAGATGGGGATGACCAATATGTTTGTCAAAAACTGTGAGGGGCAGAGTGGGGGACTAGCAATGTTCAGGAAGAGTGAAGTATAGCTGAGAATAATGCCATTTGTCTCAAAATACCACATTGACACAGAGATCACGAAGGATGATGGATTTGTTTGGAGGTTTACCGGCATCTATGGCGAACCAAAAAGTGACGAAAAGGAGAAAACGTGGAAGCTGCTAAGAAATCTGAAACACCAGAACAACAAGCCGTGGTTGTGTGCGGGCGATTTTAATGAAATCCTACACTCTTGGGAGAAGGAAGGAGGTGTGCCGAGGGGTCAAAGCTGTATGGATAGATTCAAGGCAGCCTTGGAAGTGTGTGAACTTGGTGATCTGGGATATGTGGGGGACACATTTACATGGAGAAATCATAGTCACACAACAGCCAATTATATAAAGGAAAGATTGGACAGAGCGGTGGCGACTCAACCTTGGTGTGATCGATTCCCAGCCTCCCGGGTGACGAATGGGGACCCGCGCCACTCGGACCATAGACCGGTCATTATGGACACAACTGGTGCAGCGAGGGTAAGGCGTGGATCTGCCCAAAGCCTTACTCCAAGGTTTGAGGCAAGCTGGCTTGAAGAGGAGGGATGTAAAGAGATCGTGAGGGATGCATGGCAACTAGAAACACAAGGTACAGGGAATGAGGTGGCAATGGCGGTCAAGGGAGTGATGAAGGAATTGGTGGATTGGAGCAAAAATATTTTAGGAGATTTGGATAAGCGGATATGTAGGCTGAAAAAGGAGCTTGAGAGGTGCAGGAGAATGAATATAGGAGAGGAGCAAGTGCAACGTGAGCAAATGTTGCGGTTCAAGTTAAACCGTTTGGAAGTACAAAGGGAGACCTACTGGAAACAACGCGCTCATATTCACTGGATGAAGGCAGGAGACCGCAACACAAAATTTTTCCATGCCTCGGCTTCGGAGAGAAGAAGAAAGAACCGTATTAAAAGATTAAGGAGGGAGGATGGGAGAGTTGTGGAGGATAGGGAGGAGTTGAAGAATTTTGTGACTAATTACTTTGTAAACCTGTTCACCTCCCATGCAGGTACCCGTCTTGATGAGCTCTTGAGCCAAATTGAGCCATGAGTAACAGCCCCGATGAACGAGATGTTGGGCAAAGAGTTCACTAGAGAAGAGATTTTTGAGGCCTTGCAAAGCATTGGTGACCTAAAAGCTCCGGGACCAGATGGCATGCGATCCATCTTCTATAAAAAATGTTGGGACATTGTTGGCGATAAAGTAGTTGCAGAGGTCTTGAATGTCCTTAATGGAGGGCCTATGCCAGAGGGCTGGAATGAGACTTGTGTGGTCCTTATCCCGAAGGTAAATAATCCAGAGAGCATGAAGGACCTTCGGCCAATCAGTCTTTGTAATGTGGTGTACAAGTTGGTGTCAAAGGTACTATATAACCGGTTGAAACAGATCCTACCCGATATCATCTCACCAAATCAGAGTGCCTTTGTTCCGGGACGTTTGATAACGGATAACATCTTGCTTGCCTATGAATGTACACACTATATGCAGAACAAACGTGGAGGAAAGGAGGGTTTTGCAGTGGTGAAGTTAGACATGAGCAAGGCTTATGACTGAGTGGAATGGCCTTTTTTTGGAAAGAATGATGAACAAGCTGGGGTTCCGAGAGGAATGGATAAACAAGATCATGTTGTGTGTGACTTCAGTTTCTGTTGGGTTTCGTAGTAATTTCAAAAAATTTCCTACGCACACGCAAGATCATGGTGATGCATAGCAACGAGAGGGGGAGTATGATCTACATACCTAATAGATCGACAACGGAAGCGTTTGGTTGATGTAGTCGTACGTCTTCACGATCCGACCGATCAAGCACCGAAACTACCGCACCTCCGAGTTCTAGCACACGTTCAGCTCGATGACGATCCCCGGACTCCGATCCAGCAAAGTGTCGGTGAAGAGTTTCGTCAGCACGACGGCGTGGTGACGATCTTGATGTACTACTGCAGCAGGGCTTCGCCTAAACTCCATTACAATATTATCGAGGACTATGGTGGAAGGGGGCACCGCACACGACTAAGGAATAGATCACGTGGATCAACTTGTGTATCTTTGGGGTGCTCCTGCCTCCGTATATAAAGGACTAGAGGGGGGGAGGCTGGCCGGCCAAGCAGGGCGCGCCAGGAGAGTCCTACTCCCTCTGGGAGTAGGATTCCCCCCCCCCCCCAATCCTAGTTGGAATAGGATTCGCGGAGGGGGAAAAGAGAGAGAGGGGGCCGGACCCCTCTCCTTGTCCTATTCGGACCAAGGAAGGGGAGGGGCGCGCGGCCCATGTAGGGCTGCCTCTTCTCTTTTCCACTAAGGCCCATGATGGCCCATACAGCTCCCGGGGGGTTCCGGTAACCTCCCGGTACTCCGGTAAAATCCCGATTTCACCCGGAACACTTCCGATATCCAAACATAGGCTTCCAATATATCAATCTTTATGTCTCGACCATTTCGAGACTCCTCGTCATGTCCGTGATCACATCCGGGACTCCGAACAAACTTCGGTACATCAAAAATGCATAAACTCATAATATAACTGTCATCGTAACCTTAAGCGTGCGGACCCTACGGGTTCGAGAACAATGTAGACATGACCGAGACATGTCTCCGGTCAATAACCAATAGCGGGACCTGGATGCCCATATTGGCTCCTACATATTCTACGAAGATCTTTATCGGTCAGACCGCATAACAACATACGTTGTTCCCTTTGTCATCGGTATGTTACTTGCCCGAGATTCGATCGTCGGTATCCAATACCTAGTTCAATCTCGTTACCGGCAAGTCTCTTTACTCGTTCCGTAATACATCATCTCACAACCAACATATTAGTTGTAATGCTTGCAAGGCTTTTGTGATGTGCATTACCGAGAGGGCCCAGAGATACCTCTCCGACAATCGGAGTGACAAATCCTAATCTCGAAATACGCCAACCCAACATGTACCTTTGGAGACACCTGTAATGCTCCTTTATAATCACCCAGTTACGTTGTGACGTTTGGTAGCACCCAAAGTGTTCCTCCGGTAAACGGGAGTTGCATAATCTCATAGTCATAGGAACATGTATAAGTCATGAAGAAAGCAATAGCAACATACTAAACAATCGGGTGCTAAGCTAATGGAATGGGTCATGTCAATCAGATCATTCAACTAATGATGTGATCCCGTTAATCAAATAACAACTCATTGTTCATGGTTAGGAAACATAACCATCTTTGATTAACGAGCTAGTCAAGTAGAGGCATACTAGTGACACTTGGTTTGTCTATGTATTCACACATGTATTATGTTTCCGGTTAATACAATTCTAGCATGAATAATAAACATTTATCATGAAATAAGGAAATAAATAATAACTTTATTATTGCCTCTAGGGCATATTTCCTTCAGTCTCCCACTTGCACTAGAGTCAATAATCTAGATTACACAGTAATGATTCTAACACCCATGTAGCCTTGGTGCTGATCATGTTTTGCTCGTGGAAGAGGCTTAGTCAACGGGTCTGCAACATTCAGATCCGTATGTATCGTGCAAATCTCTATGTCTCCCACCTGGACTAGATCCCGGATGGAATTGAAGCGTCTCTTGATGTGCTTGGTTCTCTTGTGAAATCTGGATTCCTTTGCCAAGGCAATTGCACCAGTATTGTCACAAAAGATTTTCATTGGACCCGATGCACTAGGTATGACACCTAGATCGGATATGAACTCCTTCATCCAGACTCCTTCATTTGCTGCTTCCGAAGCAGCTATGTACTCCGCTTCACATGTAGATCCTGCTACGACGCTTTGTTTAGAACTGCACCAACTGACAGCTCCACCGTTTAATGTAAACACGTATCCGGTTTGCGATTTAGAATCGTCCGGATCGGTGTCAAAGCTTGCATCAACGTAACCTTTTACGATGAGCTCTTTGTCACCTCCATATACGAGAAACATATCCTTAGTCCTTTTCAGGTACTTCAGGATGTTCTTGACCGCTATCCAGTGATCCATTCCTGGATTACTTTGGTACCTCCCTGCTAAACTTATAGCAAGGCACACATCAGGTCTGGTACACAGCATTGCATACATGATAGAGCCTATGGCTGAAGCATAGGGAACATCTTTTATTTTCTCTCTATCTTCTGTAGTGGTCGGGCATTGAGTCTTACTCAACTTCACACCTTGTAACACAGGCAAGAACCCTTTCTTTGCTTGATCCATTTTGAACTTTTCCAAAATTTTGTCAAGGTATGTGCTTTGTGAAAGTCCAATTAGGCGTCTTGATCTATCTCTATAGATCTTAATGCCTAATATGTAAGCAGCTTCACCGAGGTCTTTCATTGAAAAACTCTTATTCAAGTATCCCTCTATGCTATCCAGAAATTCTATATCATTTCCAGTCAGTAATATGTCATCTACATATAATATCAGAAATGCTACAGAGCTCCCACTCACTTTCTTGTAAATACAGGCTTCTCCAAAAGTCTGTATAAAACCAAATGCTTTGATCACACTATCAAAACGTTTATTCCAACTCCGAGAGGCTTGCACCAGTCCATAAATGGATCGCTGGAGCTTGCACACTTTGTTAGCTCCCTTTGGATCGACAAAACCTTCTGGTTGCATCATATACAACTCTTCTTCCAGAAATCCATTCAGGAATGCAGTTTTGACATCCATCTGCCAAATTTCATAATCATAAAATGCGGCAATTGCTAACATGATTCGGACAGACTTAAGCATCGCTACGGGTGAGAAGGTCTCATCATAGTCAACCCCTTGAACTTGTCGAAAACCTTTTGCGACAAGTCGGGCTTTGTAGACAGCAATATTACCGTCAGCGTCAGTCTTCTTCTTGAAGATCCATTTATTCTCAATTGCTTGCCGATCATCAGGCAAGTCAACCAAAGTCCATACTTTGTTCTCATACATGGATCCCATCTCAGATTTCATGGCTTCAAGCCATTTTGCGGAATCTGGGCTCACCATTGCTTCTTCTTAGTTCGTAGGTTCATCATGATCTAGTATCATGACTTCCAGAACGGGATTACCGTACCACTCTGGCGCGGATCTCACTCTGGTTGATCTACGAGGTTCATTAGTATCTTGATCTAAAGTTTCATGATCATCATCATTAGCTTCCTCACTAATTGGTGTAGGTGTCACTGAAACAGTTTTCTGTGATGTACCACTTTCCAATCAGGGAGCAGGTACAGTTACCTCGTCAAGTTCTACTTTCCTCCCACTCACTTCTTTCGAGAGAAACTCCTTCTCTAAAAAGTTTCCGAATTTAGCAACAAAAGTCTTGCCTTCGGATCTGTGATAGAAGGTGTATCCAATAGTCTCCTTTGGATATCCTATGAAGACACATTTCTCCGATTTGGGTTCGAGCTTATCAGGTTGAAGCTTTTTCACATAAGCATCGCAGCCCCAAACTTTCAGAAACGACAACTTTGGTTTCTTGCCAAACCACAGTTCATAAGGCGTCGTCTCAACGTATTTTGATGGTGCCCTATTTAACGTGAATGCGTCCGTCTCTAGAGCGTATCCCAAAATGATAGCGGTAAATTAGTAAGAGACATCATTGATCGCACCATATCTAGTAAAGTACGATTACGGCGTTCAGACACACCATTACGCTGTGGTGTTCCGGGTGGCGTGAGTTGCGAAACTACTCCACAATTTTTCAAATGTACAACAAACTCGTAACTCAAATATTCTCCTCCATGATCAGATCGTAGGAACTTTATTTTCTTGTTACGATGATTTTCAACTTCACTCTGAAATTCTTTGAACTTTTCAAACGTTTCAGACTTATGTTTCATTAAGTAGATATACCCATATCTGCTCAAATCATCTGTGAAGGTGAGAAAATAACGATATCCGCCACGAGCCTCAATATTGATCGGACCACATACATCTGTATGTATGATTTCCAACAAATCTGTTGCTCTCACCATAGTACTGGAGAACGGCGTTTTAGTCATCTTGCCCATGAGGCACGGTTCGCAAGTACCAAGTGATTCATAATCAAGTGGTTCCGAAAGTCCATCAGTATGGAGTTTCTTCATGCGCTTTACACCGATATGACCTAAACGGCAGTGCCACAAATATGTTGCACTATCATTATCAACTCTGCATCTTTTGGCTTCAACATTATGAATATGTGTGTTACTACTATCGAGTTTCAACAAGAATAGACCACTCTTCAAGGGTGCATGACCATAAAAGATATTACTCATATAAATAGAACAACCATTATTCTCTGATTTAAATGAATGACCGTCTTGCATCAAACAAGATCCAGATATAATGTTCATGCTCAACACTGGCGCCAAATAACAATTATTTAGGTCTAATACTAATCCCGAAGGTAGATGTAGAGGTAGTGTGCCGACCGCGATCAGATCGACTTTGGAACCGTTTCCCACGCGCATCGTCACCTCGTCCTTAGCCAATCTTCGCTTAATCCGTAGTCCCTGTTCCGAGTTGCAAATATTAGCAACAGAACCAGTATCAAATACCCAGGTGCTACTGCGAGCATTAGTAAGGTACACATCAATAACATGTATATCACATATACCTTTGTTCACCTTGCCATCCTTCTTATCCGCCAAATACTTGGGGCAGTTCCGCTTCCAGTGACCAGTCTGCTTGCAATAAAAGCACTCAGTTTCAGGCTTAGGTCCAGGTTTGGGTTTTTTCTCTTGAGTAGCAACTTGCTTGCCGTTCTTTTTGAAGTTTCCCTTCCTCTTCCCTTTGCCCTTTTTCTTAAAGCTAGTGGTCTTGTTAACCATCAACACTTGATGCTCCTTTTTGATTTCTACCTCCGCAGCTTTCAGCATTGCGAAGAGCTCGGGAATAGTCTTATTCATCCCTTGCATATTATAGTTCATCACGAAGCTCTTGTAGCTTGGTGGCAGTGATTGGAGAATTCTATCATTGACGCAATCATCTGGAAGATTAACTCCCATTTGAATCAAGTGATTATTATACCCAGACATTTTGAGTATATGCTCACTGACAGAACTGTTCTCCTCCATCTTGCAGCTATAGAACTTATTGGAGACTTCATATCTCTCAATCCGGGCATTTGCTTGAAATATTAACTTCAACTCCTGGAACATCTCATATGCTCCATGACGTTCAAAACGTCGTTGAAGTCCCGATTCTAAGCCGTAAAGCATGGCACACTGAACTATCGAGTAGTCATCAGCTTTGCTCTGCCAGACGTTCATAACATCCGGCGTTGCTCCTGCAGCAGGCCTGGCACCCAGCGGTGCTTCCAGGACGTAATTCTTCTGTGCAGCAATGAGGATAATCCTCAAGTTACGGACCCAGTCCGTGTAATTGCTACCATCATCTTTCAACTTTGTTTTCTCAAGGAACGCATCAAAATTCAACGGAACAACAGCACGAGCCATCTATCTACAATCAACATAAACAAGCAAGATACTATCAGGGACTAAGTTCATGATAAATTTAAGTTCAATTAATCATATTACTTAAGAACTCCCACTTAGATAGACATCCCTCTAATCTTCTAAGTGATCACGTGATCCAAATCAACTAAACCATAGCCGATCATCACGTGAGATGGAGTAGTTTCATTGGTGAACATCATTATGTTGATCATATCTACTACATGATTCACGCTCGACCTTTCGGTCTCTGTGTTCCGAGGCCATATCTGTATATGCTTGGCTCGTCAAGTATAACCTGAGTATTCCGCATGTGCAACTGTTTTGCACCCGTTGTATTTGAACGTAGAACCTATCACACCCGATCATCACGTGGTGTCTCAGCACGAAGAACTTTCGCAATGGTGCATACTCAGGGAGAACACTTCTTGATAACTTAGTGAGAGATCATCTTATAATGCTACCGTTAATCAAAGCAAGATAAGATGCACAAAAGGATAAACATCACATGCAATCATTATAAGTGATATGATATGGCCATCATCATCTTGTGCTTGTGATCTCCATCTCCGAAGCACCGTCGTGATCACCATTGTCACCGGCGTGACACCTTGATCTCCATCGTAGCATCGATGTCGTCTCGCCAAGCTTGTGCTTCTACGACTATCGCTACCGCTTAGTGATAAAGTAAAGCATTACATCGCGATTACATTGCATACAATAAAACGACAACCATAAGGCTCCTGCCAGTTGCCGATAACTTGGTTACAAAACATGATCATCTCATACAATAAAATCAGCATCATGTCTTGACCATATCACATCACAACATGCCCTGCAAAAACAAGTTAGACGTCCTCTACTTTGTTGTTGCAAATTTACGTGGCTGCTACGGGCTTAAGCAAGAACTAATCTTACCTACGCATCAAAACCACAACGATAGTTTATCAATTTGACTCCGTTTTAACCTTCGCAAGGACCGGGCGTAGCCACACTTGGTTCAACTAAAGTTGGAGAGACAGTCGCCCGCAAGCCATCTATGTGCAAAGCACGATGGGGGAACCGGTCTCGCGTAAGCGTACGCGTAATGTTGGTCCGGGTCGTCTCGTCCAACAATACCGCCGAACCAAAGTATGACATGCTGGTAGGCAGTATGACTTATATCGCCCACAACTCACTTGTGTTCTACTCGTGCATATAACATCAAACCATAAAACCTAGGCTCGGATGCCACTGTTGGGTTTCGTAGTAATTTCAAAAAATTTCCTACGCACACGCAAGATCATGGTGATGCATAGCAACGAGAGGGGGAGTATGATCTACATACCTAGTAGATCGACAACGGAAGCGTTTGGTTGATGTAGTCGTACGTCTTCACGATCCGACCGATCAAGCACCGAAACTATGGCACCTCCGAGTTCTAGCACACGTTCAGCTCGATGACGATCCCCGGACTCCGATCCAGCAAAGTGTCGGGGAAGAGTTCCGTCAGCACAACGGCGTAGTGACGATCTTGATGTACTACTGCAGCAGGGCTTCGCCAAAACTCCGCTACAATATTATCGAGGACTATGGTGGAAGGGGGCACCGCACACGGCTAAGGAATAGATCACGTGGATCAACTTGTGTATCTTTGGGGTGCTCCTGCCTCCATATATAAAGGACTAGAGGGGGGAGGCTGCCCG
>NC_041380.1:588677466-588736896 GCF_002162155.2 Triticum dicoccoides
CCCCAATCCTAGTTGGAATAGGATTCGCGGAGGGGGAAAAGAGAGAGAGGGGGCCGGCCCCCTCTCCTTGTCCTATTTGGACCAAGGGAGGGGAGGGGCACGCGGCCCATGTAGGGCTGCCTCTTCTCTTTTCCACTAAGGCCCATGATGACCCATAC
This sequence comes from Triticum dicoccoides, assembly GCF_002162155.2. Classification (NCBI taxonomy): domain Eukaryota; kingdom Viridiplantae; phylum Streptophyta; class Magnoliopsida; order Poales; family Poaceae; genus Triticum; species Triticum dicoccoides. The sequence goes on from NC_041380.1 coordinate 588,677,625, forward strand.
AGCTCCCGGGGGGTTCCGGTAACCTCCCGGTACTCCGGTAAAATCTCGATTTCACCCGGAACACTTCCGATATCCAAACATAGGCTTCCAATATATCAATCTTTATGTCTCGACCATTTCGAGACTCCTCGTCATGTCCGTGATCACATCCGGGACTCCGAACAAACTTCGGTACATCAAAAATTCATAAACTCATAATATAACTATCATCATAACCTTAAGCGTGCGGACCCTATGGGTTCGAGAACAATGTAGACATGACCGAGACATGTCTCCGGTCAATAACCAATAGCGGGACCTGGATGCCCATATTGGCTCCTACATATTCTACGAAGATCTTTATCGGTCAGACTGCATAACAACATACGTTGTTCCCTTTGTCATCGGTATGTTACTTGCCCGAGATTCGATCGTCGGTATCCAATACCTAGTTCAATCTCGTTACCGGCAAGTCTCTTTACTCGTTCCGTAATACATCATCTCACAACCAACATATTAGTTGTAATGCTTGCAAGGCTTATGTGATGTGCATTACCGAGAGGGCCCAGAGATACCTCTCCGACAATCGGAGTGACAACTCCTAATCTCGAAATACGCCAACCCAACATGTACCTTTGGAGACACCTGTAATTCTCCTTTATAATCACCCAGTTACGTTGTGACGTTTGGTAGCACCCAAAGTGTTCCTCCGGTAAAGGGGAGTTGCATAATCTCATAGTCATAGGAACATGTATAAGTCATGAAGAAAGCAATAGCAACATACTAAATGATCGGGTGCTAAGCTAATGGAATGGGTCATGTCAATCAGATCATTCAACTAATGATGTGATCCCGTTAATCAAATAACAACTCATTGTTCATGGTTAGGAAACATAACCATCTTTGATTAATGAGCTAGTCAAGTAGAGGCATACTAGTGACACTTTGTTTGTCTATGTATTCACACATGTATTATGTTTCCGGTTAATACAATTCTAGCATGAATAATAAACATTTATCATGAAATAAGGAAATAAATAATAACTTTATTATTGCCTCTAGGGCATATTTCCTTCAGTTTCATACAAATTCAGAGTTAATGGGGAATGCACAGATGTTATCATGCCTCAAAGAGGGTTGCGCCAGGGTGATCCTTTATCGCCATACCTCTTTCTGATTTGTGCAGAAGGTTTTTCTTCGTTGTTGAACAAGGCCGAGGTTGAGGGCACACTGAAAGGAATCCGCATTTGCAATGCAGCCCCGAGTTTCAACCATCTACTATTTGCAGATGACTCACTAGTACTCATTAAAGCGTCACGTGAGAGTGCTATGTATCTGTAGAATGTGCTAAAACTATATGAGGTTTGCTCGGGGCAGATTGTGAATTATGACAAATCTTCGGTTATGTTCAGCAAGAACACAAGAGCAGGACATAAAAATGAGGTGCTCCAAGCCTTAAACATCAGAGCCGAAGCTAAGATTGAGCTGTTTCTTGGGCTCCCCGTGTATGTGGGACAATCTAGGACAAAAATCTTTGAATACGTGAAGGATCGAATTTGGAAAAAGATTCAAGGGTGGCAAGAAAGGCTCCTTTCAAAGATGGGGAAGGATGTTCTTATTAAAGCATGCGCGCAGGCCATCCCGACCTTTGCCATGTCCTGCTTTGATCTTATGAAAACACTGTGTGAAGAGATTGGAATGATGATTTGCAGATTTTGGTGGGCATAGCAAGAAAAAAACAACACCATGCATTGGTTGAGTTGGGAGATGTTAACGAAGCTGAAGAAGGAGGGAGGCCTAGGCTTCCGTGACATCTATGGGTTCAATTTGGCCATGCTGGCCCGACAAGCATGGCGTATGCTGGAAGTGCTAGAATCACTATGTGCATAGGTTCTCAAGGCACGGTATTTCCCGAATACTTCTATCCTGGAAGCGGCTGCACACCCGGGGATTTCGTATACATGGAGGAGTATTCTAAAAGGAATAGGGTTGCTGAAAGACGGACTTATTTTCCGGGTAGGAGATGGCACCTCTATTAACATTTGGAATGATCCATGGCTTGCTCGCGAGGGGAGGCGAACTCCAGTAACGCCAAGAGGGCATTGTCTTCTCACCAAAGTTTGTGAACTTGTTGATCCTGACACCCAAACCTGGGATGGGCACCTAGTGCGAGCGATCTTCAGAGAGGAGGATGCGAAGGTAATCCTAGCTACCCCCGTCAGAGATGATTTTGAGGATTCCTTTGCATGGCACTATGACAGCAAGGGCAGATTTTCAGTCAAATCAGCCTACCAGGTGTATGTGCAACAAAGAGATGCGGGCCTGCCATCTTCCGCTAGTCCCGCACCAAGAGAGTGGGACTGGAGGGAGATCTGGAATCTCCCTTGCCAACCAAAAATACAACAATTCATGTGGCGTCTAGCCCATAACAGCCTGCCCCTGAAACTGTCTATGAAAAGGAGGGGTATCAAGTGTGAAACCATTTGTGTCTGCTGTAGAAGAAGGGATGAGGATGGAGCACACTTATTTCTGAATTGCAACTGTGTCAAGAATGTGTGGTGTAGTTTGCTTCTGGAGAAGGAACGCCTGTGTATGACCAATTGCAAAGATGCGGGAGAGCTGATGCTTTTTGTTCTCAGGTTGCCGGAACAGAAAAGAGTACTGGTTACCTGTCTCTTGTGGCGATGGTGGACCTGGAGAAATAAAAATAATGCTGGAGAGAAGACAATACCGCTGGAGAACCTAGCTGCAGAGATCAATCACTGGGCTAGTGATTCTCCGACTTTCTGCGCAAAACCTCGTACTAACACCCCTGCCCCTGTTGTGCATGTGTGGAAGAAACCTGATGGAGACTGACTGAAAATAAACTGTGATGGGGCGTTTTCTGTAGCTGATGGGTCGTGAGGCTGGGGCTTTGTGATCCGCGACCAGGCTGGAGACGTGAGAGGCTCCGGCGTAGGTTGCTTGCGGCATGTGGCAAGTGCGCTGCAAACGGAAGCGTCGGCATGCGGTGCAGCATTACAGGCGGCCTCACAATGGGGTATGCAGTATGTGCAGGTGGAGTCTGATTGCCAGACGCTCGTCAAAGCGCTACAAAGCTCTGAGCTAGACCGGACACCGGAAGGCATCCTGTTCAGAGAAATCAGAGTCTTTGCTCGCCAAAATTTTAATGCTTGCTCGTTCTCTTTCGCCCCCAGGTCCTGTAATAATCTTGTGCATACTATTGCTGCTTTTGGTGCCACCCAACAGGCGGCTACCCAGCTTTGGCCGGAGGGCCTACCAAACGATGTACTAGTTCGTATGGCCAGCAATTTGGCTGAGCCAGTTTAAGTATGGAATCGGTGTGTTCCATTTCAAAAAAAAACTACAACTGTGGGTGTTGGGTACATATAAAGAAAGCATGGGAGGCGCCGGAAACTATATGGATGAACCGGGTGCGTATGAACCCACTTCAGAAAACACATTTCTTCCCTGTCGCGGTCTGTTCGCATCAAGACCGGCTTCTTATACATACGCTCTTTCTTTAATAAACATATGGTACGCCATTGGCGTACTCTTGAAAAAAATACATTTCTAAATGCCAAAAAATTCTGAAAACAATACCATGCGTAGAGCTCCACACTTTATGTGCGCGCAAAAGGTTCGCTGAAAAACAATACTTTCTTTTGGGCTGTGCAAAAAGACAAAAAAATGTAGTGAAACGCTATTTTTTTAGAAAAGGAGGACCCTCGGCCTCTACATCTGGACAATGCATGCAACCATTTTATTAATTGTTCATATAAGACCGTAGAAAGTCATATAACAGCAAGACTAAAGCCACTGTCTAGGCAACATCTGTCGCTACTCCTAACCAGCTGATGAAAGGGTGCTGATAGTCTGGGCCTAATACCAAACTGACATCGCATCCAAACATAACATTTAAAACCTGAGGTCCCAACCAGGACGCCTTCCGGGTGTGGGGCACCAGTAGCGGAGCTAGGTTCAGCATACGCCCCAGGCAAGCAGTGTAACTATAGTAAGCTACAGTGTATTGTTTGCTACAGTACACTACAGTTAACAAAGAAATGATCCACCACGCCCCAGGCCAAGGCCCTGGCTGCCTGGGTGTAACGCCCTCGATGCGGCTATAGCTCCCATGTGTCGAGGCACGACTTAGAGGCATAATCGCATTGAAAGCAATGTCGCAAGTTAGGCAATCATCACAACATCCCATGTAATATAAATAATAAAGGGGAGGTACATAGTTGGCTTACACTTGCCACGTCAATCAAGTACATAAATAACATTACATCATCCAAACACTCAAGGCCCGACTACGGAGCCGAAATAAAAGATAACCCAATATGTGACACGGTCCCGATCACCCCCAATTGGGCACCACTACTGATCATCAGGGAAAGACACGTAGTATCGTTGAGAGTCCTCGTCGAACTCCCACTTGAGATCAAGCGCGTCACCTGGAGCGGAATCATCAGGCCCTGCATCTGGTTTAATAGTAATCTGTGAGCCACAGGGACTCAGCAATCTCGCACCCTCGCGATCAAGACTATTTAAGCTTAATAGGAAAGGCAAGGTAAATATGTGGAGCTGCAGCAAGCGACTAGCATATATGGTGGCTATCCTGTTCGCAAAAGAGAGCGAGAAGAGGAGGCAAAGCGCGAGCGAGAAACTAGAGGACAACCTGCGCAAACATTACTCCAACACCGTGTTCACTTCCCGGACTCCGCCGAGAAGAGACCATCACGGTAACTCACACTGTTGATTCATTTTAATTAAGTTAAGGTTCAAGTTATCTACAACCGGACATTAACAAATTCCCATCTGCCCATAACCGTGGGCACGGCTTTCGAAAGTTCAAATCCTTGCAGGGGAGTCCCAACTTAGCCCATGACAAGCTCTCACGGTCAACGAAGGAATAGACCTCCTCCCGAGATTTTCCGATCAGGCTCGGTATCTCGGTTCTTCAAGACACTTCGACAGGTTAAAACAAGACCAGCAACACCGCCCGAATGTGCCGACAAATCCCGATAGGAGCTGCACATATCTCGTTCTCAGGGCACACTCAGATAGGTCAAGCTACAAGTAAAACCAACCCTCGAGTTTCCCCGAGGTGGCCCCGCAGGCTGCCTGGTTCGGACCAACACTCAGAGGAGCACTGGCCCGGGGGGGGGGGGTTAAAATAAGATGACCCTCGGGCTTCGGAAACCCAAGGGAAAAAGAGGCTAGGTGGCAAATGGTGAAACCAAGGTTGGGCATTGCTGGAAAAGCTTTAATCAAGGCGAACTATCAAGGGGTTCCCATTATAACCCAACCGCGTAAGGAACGCAAAATCCGGGAACATAACACCAATATGACGAAAAACTAGGGCGGCAAGAGTGGAACAAAACACTAGGCGGGAGGCCGAGCCTTCCACCCTTTACCAAGTATATAGATGAATTAAGATAACATGACAATATAATGATATCCCAACAAGTAAATAATGTTCTAACAAGGAACGGTCTCCAATCTTCACCTGCAACTAGCAACGCTATAAGAGGGGCTGAGCAAAGCGGTAACTTAGCCAATCAACGGTTTGCTAGGACATGGTGGGTTAGAGGTTTGACATGGCAATTTGGGAGGCATGATAAGCAAGTGGTAGGCATCGTAGCATAGGCATAGCAAAAGAGCAAGCATCTAGCAAAGCAAAGATAGTAGTGATTTCGAGGGTATGATCATCTTGCGTGCAAAGTTGTCAGAGTTGACTGGATCCTCGAAAGCAAACTCAACGGGGTCCTCGTTAGCGAACTCGTCTCTCGGCTCTACCCAAACAAGACAAACAAGCAAACGGAACACAATTAATCACGTGCAAAGCTCAAACAATATGATGCAAAGATGATATGCTATGCGGGATGCGATGCAGGATGCATATGCAAGATTTGACAAGGGATGCATGAACCTGGCCTCAACTTGGAAATCCAAGTGTGCTACTGGAAAGAAGAGATGAAATCGCTTGAAAACAATATAAGGATCACCGGAATCGGAGTTACGGTTTGGAAATGGCAAGCAATTCAAATATGGCCACGTTCTGCGATTTACAGCAAGTAGCCATCTAAATGCGACAAGACGAACATGCTACAGCACCCAAACATGACAACAAAATACATGGGAGGGATGCATTCATGATGCTTAACAAAAGTCTAGCACTGAGCTACGGCAAATTCATCCATTAACAGGTTCAAACAAGCATGGCAAAAAATGCATATGGTAAACAGATTTCAGACTTAGTGAAATTAACACTTGTCTGGAATTTCAGATCAGACAGCACTCTTCGGAGCATGAAAACTATATGCTACAGGACCTAAACATGGCAAAGTAAAGCATGGCATGGAGCTACTCAAAGATCTTAACAAAAGTCCCTTAGTGACCTTAAGCCAAAAGGGATCAGAAAATACAATTGCACGCATGTGAACATGGCAAAAACATAATCAGATCACAGACTTGGTGAAAACTAGAACATGCTGAAACAGATATCAAGTAGGCATGTTTACGAGCTCGATGCACTCACTACAGAGCATGTCATGATAAACTAAGCATACACCCATCAAGAAGACACAAAATGCAAGCTAGACATGGCAAGAACAATAACATAGCATGCACGGATCAACTACAACATCATCGGCAAAATCGCTAACAAGTAGATAATCTGCCCAGATTCACGAAATGACAAAAGTAGAGCTCGATCGACTCAAGCTAGGGTGCTCCATAATTGCAAACAAAGACATGGATGGATAGAGCACTACAAGATTAACAAAACATCCTTACTGATCATCCTCAAAAGAGGCACGGATCACTAGGAAACAACATGAACATATGGCCATATGAGATAAACAACTCAAGGACTTAGTGGAAATGCTAAGTCCCTGAAATCAGCATTACCAAGTGCCTCACTTGGCAAGCTTGTGCTAGTCACCACACACATCACAAAAATACATGGGTTGCACCTCTAGAAAGATGGCAAAACCCTTAGCAAAACATATGTAGAGCTCAAGGGCATATCATGCACACAATAATCATGGCAAAAATGACAAATATCTAAATGGAGCAGCATATCTGACAATTATCTCAAGTAGCACTCTTCCAACAGCATTTCGGGCATCAAGATGAACTCAAATGAAAATGATGCAATGAGATGAAATGATTTACTCTCTGAGGCGAACATTTTGATATGCTATATGCCCAAAACGGAGCTACGGATGCAAAGTTATAGCATGAGGAAAAACGTAAAAAGTTAGGGTTTCGGGCGAGATTAGGTCAACCGAGATCTAGATCCAGATCTAGCCGACGCGGATCCCGAGGTTCGTCGAGGAAGGAGCTCGTCGGAGATGATGGACACAGCAGCCGGAGGAGGAGGACGGCGGCGTCGGGCGCCGGTGGCCGGGGCGACGACCCGGGCGGCGGAGCGGCGGACGAGGCACGGTGACCCCGGGCGGCGATGGCGAGGCGGCGGAGCCGGCCGGCGAAGGGCGCCGGAGCTCGGCCGAGCGAGGCGGCGGTGGTGGTTGTCGCGGTGGCGGCGGCAATCGGCGGCGAGCCGCGAGGAGGCGGGGAGGCGCGGTAGGTGGCGGCGGAGGCGCGCGGGCCGGGAGGGCCCGATCCGGGCTCTCCGGGCCGGAGGAGAGAGAGGGCCGGCGGGGACACCTGGCGCCCTCCTATTGGTGCAGGACGATGGCGGGGTTTGTCTGGCGGACGACGGACATGCCCGGCCGGCGGCAGAGCGGATTTTTAGGGTTAGGCAAGGAGAAGATCCGGGAATGGAAAAGGGGATTCTATTTATAGAGGTAGAGGGACCTAGGAGAGTCCAAATAAGGTGCGGTTTTCGGCCACGCAATCGTGATCGAACGCTCTAGATGATGGAGAGGGTTTTGGTGGGTTTTGGGCCAAATAGGAAGGGTGTTGGGCTGCAACACACATGAGGCCTTTTTGGTCCTTCGGTTAACCGTTGGAGCATCAAACGAAGTCCAAATGGTACGAGACTTGACATGCGGTCTACCAGTAGTAAACCAAGGCCGCTTGGCAAGTCTCGGTCCAATCCGGAAATGTTTAATCCCCACACATGAAATAAAGGTAGAATTGACCACCGGAGGAAAACGAAGCGCCGGAATGCAAAACGGACAACGGGGAAAATGCTCGGATGCATGAGATGAACACGTATGCAAATGCAATGCACATGATGACATGATATGAGATGCATGACAATGATAACAACACACGGAGACAAAAACCTAAACCCGAGAAAATAAAATAACTTAAGGCCGGAAACAGCAAGAGTTGGATTACATATTGGGAAAGTCATATCCGGGGTGCTACAACACTCCACCACTACGAAAGGATCTCGTCCCGAGATCTAGGACTGAAAGAACGCCGGGTACTCAGAACGGAGGTGATCCTCGCGTTCCCAGGTAGCTTCATGGTCGGAATGGTGTGACCACTTGACTTTGAGGAATTTTATTGACTTGTTGCGAGTCTTGCGTTCAGTCTCTTCAAGAATAGCAACGGGGTGCTCACGATAAGAGAGATCTGCTTGGACCTCAATGTCCTCGAAGTTGACAGTGCGGTCAGGAGTCTTGAAGCACTTTCGAAGCTGAGAGACATGGAACACGTCATGAACATTTGCAAAGTTTGAAGGAAGCTCGAGTTGATAGGCGAGATCGCCTCTCTTGCTGACAATCTTGAAAGGTCCCACGTATCTAGGGGCAAGCTTCCCTTTGATACCGAAGCGACGAGTACCTTTCATTGGAGAGACGCGGAGGTAAACATGATCTCCGATCTCAAAAACCAAATCACGGTGCTTACTGTCATAGTAGCTCTTCTGGCGAGATTGGGCTGCTTTGAGGTTATCTCGAATGACTTTGCACATTTCCTCTGCCTCTGTGATTAAGTCATTACCCAAAAGCTAACGTTCACCGGTTTCAGACCAGTTGAGAGGGGTACGACACTTCCTGCCATACAGAATTTCAAATGGGGCCTTGCCCGAACTTGCTTGAAAACTGTTGTTGTAGGAGAATTCAGCATATGAAAGACAATCCTCCCACTTCATGCCGAAGGAGATCACACAAGCCCTGAGCATATCTTCAAGAATCTGATTGACACGCTCGACTTGACCACTAGTTTGTGGATGGAAAGCTGTGCTGAAGCAGATGTTAGTGCCCATGGCCTTCTGAAAAGAATCCCAAAACTTGGAGGTAAAGATGCTGCCACGGTCTGCAGAGATCACTTGTGGAATACCATGCAGAGAGACAATTCGAGAGGTATAGAGTTCCGCCAATTGAGTTGTAGTGACTGACTCTTTGATAGGCAGAAAGTGAGCCACTTTAGTGAGTTTGTCGATGACAACGAATATAGCATCATTGCCACCTTTGGACTTTGGAAACCCAGTCACGAAGTCCATTTCAATGTGGTCAAACTTCCATTCTGGAATGGCAAGAGGTTGGAGGAGACCAGCTGGCCTTTGGTGTTCTGCCTTCACTCTTCTGCAGACATCACACTCATTCACGAATTGAGCAATCTCGTGCTTCATTCGAGTCCACCAATAAGCCTGCTTGAGGTCCTGATACATCTTCGTGCTCCCAGGGTGGATGGAGAGGAGAGAATTGTGAGCCTCGTTCATGATCACTTTACGAAGTTCACCTTTGGGTACAACAATACGATCCTCGAAGAAGAGAGTATCCTTGTCATCAAGGCGGTAGCACTTGTACTTGGGTTGACTCTTGGCAATCCCAATCTTCACCTTTTTGACCATAGCATCAAGAAGCTGGGCTTAGCGAATCTGGTCTTCCAAGGTAGGAGAGACTTGAAGGTTGGCGAGGAAACCTTGAGGAACAACTTGCAGATTAAGTTTGCGGAAAGCTTCACAAAGCTCGGGTTGATAAGGCTTGAGAATAAGATTGTTGTAGTAAGCTTTCCTGCTCAAAGCGTCAGCAATCACATTGGCCTTGCCTGGAGTATACTCGATACTCGGATTATATTCTTGAATCATTTCGACCCATCGAGTTTGCCTGAGGTTGAGATTAGGCTGAGTGAAGATGTACTTGAGACTCTTGTGGTCAGTGAAAATGTCCACTTTTCTTCCCAATAAGAGATGTCTCCAAGTCAATAGAGCATGCACAACTGCCGCCAACTCGAGATCCTGAGTGGGGTAGTTCTTCTCATTGGGCTTCAACTGGCGAGAGGTATAAGCAACAACTTTCTTCTCTTGCATCAACACTGCGCCAAGACCTTGGAGAGAGGCATCACAAAAGACCTCGTACGGCTTGGATTCGTCAGGCGGAGTCAGAACTGGAGCAGTGATCAATTTCTCTTTCAAAGTGTTGAAAGCAATGTCACACTCCGGAGACCAAACGTACTTGACATGCTTCTGGAGAAGATTTGAGAGAGGCTTCGCGATCTTAGAAAAGTTTTCAACGAATCTTCGGCAGTAGCTTGCGAGACCGAGGAAGCTATGGAGTTGCTTCACGTTCTGAGGAGGTTCCCAATTCACAATTGCAGACACCTTCTCAGGATTCACCGCAATGCCCTTGGCAGAGATGATATGACCAAGATAAAGAACCTCATCGAGCCAAAATTCGCACTTGGAGAACTTGGCATAGAACTGGTGTTCCCTCAGCTTATCGAGTACCAAACGCAAGTGCTTGACATGATCTTCCTTGTTCTTCGAGAAAACCAAGATGTCGTCGAGATAGACCAAAACGAAGTCATTGGTGTAGGCGTTGAAGATGAAGTTCATCATGCGAGAGAAAGTCGGAGGAGCGTTGACGAGGCCAAAAGACATGGTAGTGTATTCATATGAACCATAGCTTGTCCTGAAAGCCGTCTTGGGAATATCTTGCTCACGGATTCGAATCTAATGATAACCCATACGGAGATCAAGCTTGGAGAATACTTGGGCACCTTTGAGTTTTTCGAACAGCTCGTTAATGTTGGGAAGTGGGTATTTGTTCTTGATAGTCTTCTTGTTCAATGGACGGTAATCAACACAAAGTCGGTCCGTTCCATCCTTCTTCTTCACAAAAAGAACACCACAACCCCACGGAGAAGAACTAGGCCAAATGAGACTGAGGGAGTCCTGGATTAGGGGGTGTTCGGGTAGCCGGACTATACCTTCGGCCGGACTCCTGGACTATGAAGATACAAGATTAAAGACTTCGTCCCGTGTCCGGATGGGACTTTCCTTGGCGTGGAAGGCAAGCTTGGCGATGCGGATATTCAATATCTCCTACCATTGTAACCGACTCTGTGTAACCCTAACCCTATCCGGTGTCTATATAAACCGGAGGATTGTAGTCCGTAGGCGATCGACTCCATACACAACAATCATACCATAGGCTAGCTTCTAGGGTTTAGCCTCCTTGATCTCGTGGTAGATCTACTCTTGTACTACCCATATCATCAATATTAATCAAGCAGGAGTAGGGTATTACCTCCATCGAGAGGGCCCGAACCTAGGTAAAACAAAGTGTTCCCTGCCTCCTATTACCATCTGGCCTAGACGCACAGTTCGGGACCCCCTACCCGAGATCCGCCGGTTTTGACACCGACATTGGTGCTTTCATTGAGAGTTCCTCTGTGTCGTCGCCTTTAGGCCCGATGGCTCCTTTGATCATCAACGACCATGCGGTCCAGGGTGAGATTTTTTCCCCCGGACAGATCTTCATCTTCGGCGGCTTCGCACTGCGGGCCAATTCACTTGGCCACCTGGAGCAGATAGAAAGCTACGCCCCTGGCCATCAAGCTAGGTTTGGAAGCCTAAACTACACGGCAGACATCCGCGGAGACTTGATCTTCGACGAATTCGAGCCACAGCCAAGCGCGCCGCACTGTCTCGATGGGCATGATATATCTTTGCCACCGAACTTTGCCTTGGAGGCCGCACACGCATCGGTTCCGACCATTGATTCGGAGCCTACTGCACCGATCGAGGATCAGCGGTTAGACGCTGCCTCAGGGGCTGCGATCTCAGAGGCGATTGAGCCGAACTCCAGCCCCGCACTTCGCATGGCCCGTGACTCCGAGGATCCAGATTCCTCTCCGATCTCCGAGCCCCCCGCGCCCCTGCCGATCGAATCCGATTGGGCGCCGATCATGGAGTTCACCGCCGCGGACATCTTTCAGCACTCGCCCTTCAGCGACATCCTGAATTCTCTAAAGTCTCTCTCTTTATCAGGAGAGCCCTGGCCGGATTACGGTCAGCGAGGATGGGATACAGGCGATGAAGAAATTCAAAGCCCACCCCCACCCACTTGGTAGCCACTGTCAACAATTTAAACGACGTGCTCAACTACGACTCCGGAGACATCGACAACATGGATGACGATGCAGGAGATACCGACGAACCAACGCCCATAGGGCATTGGACAGCCACCTCATCCCACGATGTGTACATGGTGGATACCCCTAAAGGAAGCGACAACGAGGAAAAAGGGGATGGGACGGGAGATCGACCCCCCGAAAAGCAATCAAAGCGTCGGCGTAAACGCAGACCCAAGTCCCGCCTTGACAAAAACCCAACCATAGAGCAGGACGAGCCGGTAGACGATGAGCAGGCCTTAGAGCAACCGTCCGAACAGGGAAACACGGATAGAGAAACCGAACATCCCTCCTCCAGCGAAAACGGCATTCCAGACAACCTCATGCCGAATAAACCTATGGAGCAGAAGAATCTCCACGAGAGACTCGTTGCAACTGCACGCATCCTAAAAAAGCAGAAGCGGAAGCTAAAAACAGCAGAAGATGCACTCCGGATTAGATGGAGCGAAGTAATCAATACCACAGATAAGTACGGCGGCAGTCGCCGCACTAAAAGCTATCCGAAAAGAAAGCTACTGCCTGAATTCGACGAAGAGACCCTAGAGCCCCCGCATTCAAAAAAATGAAAAAGACACACGGTCGGATAGATGACCCCATAAAGCGGCAAGCAACGCTGCACCTAAATCGGCATGCGGCCCACTTAAGGATTCGCATAATGGCCCAGTCAGGTCCATTTATGGGCCAAGAAAGCAAGCTCTCGTAAGCAATGCTACGAAGCCATCATCAGAATCCGGCACACCCAAATATAGGGGCTCCGCACACCCCCTATGTTTCACCGATGAGGTCCTGGACTATGAATTCCCAGAGGGATTCAAACCCATAAACATAGAGGCATATGATGGAACAACAGACCCTGGAGTCTGGATCGAGGATTATATCCTCCACATACACATGGCTAGAGGAGATGATCTCCACGCCATAAAATATCTACCCCTTAAGCTTAAAGGGCCAGCCCGGCATTGGCTTAAAAGCCTTCCAGAAAACACAATTGGAAGCTGGGAAGAGCTCGAGGATGCTTTCCGAGCAAACTTTCAAGGGACCTATGTCCGTCCCCCGGATGCAGACGATCTTAGTCACATAACTCAACAACCTGGAGAATCAGCTCGGCAGTTCGGGAATAGATTCCTCACTAAAAAGAATCAGATAGTCGACTGTCTGGACGCCGAAGCCTTAGCAGCTTTCAGGCATAATGTCCGAGATGAATGGATCGCAGACACCTCGGCCAAGAAAAGCCAAGAACAATGGCCGCACTAACAAGCCTCATGACCCACTTTTGTGCAGGGGAGGACAGCTGGTTGGCAAGGTGCAACCCCAGCAACCCAAGTACATCCGAAACTAGGGATGGAAACGGAAAACCGCAACGCAACAAGGACCGTTGCTGGACTAAGGACAAAAATCCGAAGAGCACGGCAGTCAATGCCAGATTCAAAGGCTCACGACAAAATCAGGAAAAATCGCCCCCCAGGATAACAGGGACGATCCATCCAACCTAAATAAAATCCTGGACAGGATATGTCAGATACACAGTACTCCCCGGAAGCCTGCTAACCATACCCACAGAGACTGTTGGGTTTTCAAACAATCCGGCAGACTCAATGCCGAACACAAGGGGCTCGACACACCAAGCGAAGACGAGGACGAACCCCAAAAGCAGAGCACCAGGAAACAAAAGAACTTCCCACAAGAAGTAAAAACAGTGAACTCACTTCACATAACAAAACGTGCGGCGCCCGTAAAGGTACGCACCACACGGCCCATCCCCAAAGGGTCCCGCCACTGGTTGTCAAAACCGATCATCTTCGATCAGCTAGATTATTCTAGGAATATCAAGAATGTAGGCTGGACTGCCTTGATACTCGATCCAATAATTGGCGGACTCCAGTTTTCAAATGTCCTTATGGACGTCGGCAGTGGACTAAACCTGATATATCAGGATACAATCCAGCACATGGGGATAAGCCCAGCAAGAATCCACCGCAGCAGAACCTCCTTTCAAGGGGTAATACCTGGTCCGGACACCCATTGTACGGGTTTTCTCCGGCTCACAGTCACATTCGGCTCTGCCGATAACCTCCGCCACGAAAAGCTGACCTTCCATATCGTCCCGTTCTCAAGTCGCTATCAAGCACTACTGGGACGCGAAGCTTTTGCTCGCTTTAATGCAATACCGCATTACGCATCTCTTACGCTCAAGATGCCCGGTCCATGAGGCATCATCTCTTTGAAGGGGAAGAACTAAAGTGCGCCTCCCCAAGCGGAGGACTGTGCAGCCGCTTTAACAGCCCCACAGCAAAATGGCCTCACCGGCCAATAAACTTCAAAATAGGTCATTCAAGACCATGAATGCGGATAGACGAGTTCGGTGCAAAATCATCATTGATGCAGGCCTAGAAGCCATATACCCCCACACTAGGGGCTCCACGCATATACAATAAGAGATAATAAAGCTCAATCTCATATATCTTACTTTATACTTGCTTATTTTAAACTTTGTCGGCACGACCCGTTTTCAACTCAGTTCCTCTCTTTTACAGATGAACGTCGTGCGGCGCCCGTCCAGGATACGTCACAACGGAGACACATGCGCAGATGTGCAGTAGGGACCCGTCCTAAAGGATTCTTTTTAGATTAAGACCCTGCGTAAACCTTTTTTACTGTCTCTTGTTGCTACACATCCCCTGGTTTTTTCTTTCTAATATAACCAAGGAGGAGGCTGGCGTCTTAGCATGTGGCCACATCAGAATTTTTGCACGTACCTAGACACTAGGGGCTTTTTTAATAAAGAGTGTTGTTTCGCCCGCACTCATAAAGACCGAACACCTTAGGCAGTGTTCTGCATCGCCAGTTTTGGCATTATATGCATCAGCTCCGAATCATGTCTTTGGTCCAATGTTGGGTTGCCTGGCTCCTGAGTTAGGCTACCTTACGTTCCGCTCTATCGGCTAAGGTAGCACCAGGAGAACTACTGCGATTGTGCCCCCGGTTCGGCCAGGGCGAGCACCTCAGTAGAGAAAGCAGAAAACTGACTGTCATGATGTAGCGTGAGACTGGTCAGCCACTCGATGACCTATCGGAATCTATCGGATTCCTCCGCTTTAACGAAGGGCCGCTTCCCGGTCAGGCACATACGCGCCCCGAATTCGGACGAGCGCAGTTGCCACCAAGGAGCTACCTAAAGAGTCTCATTGTCAAACACCTATGGCTAAGTGAAAGTGTTAAAGCATTATAGTCCGGTTGCCTGGCCCGCTGCGCTATCACCTCCTTTGTAGGACCAAGACGTTGGGTTAAGTGTGAAAGTGCATCTTCTGCGAGCACCCCTGCACTATGTGCGTGGGGGCTGAAGCCAACGACTGCCATCTTTAAGATTCTGTACATATATATATATCTTAAAACGGCCGCATAGAAGGTGTTCACAATACTTGAAGGCACAAGTATAAAAAAGGCCACTACAGTTTATCAAAATACTACTTTTCAATTACATATGCTATCATAACATAGCATCTTTCGAGCACTGCGTCTCTATTACACGAGCGCCTTCAAGGACTTCCTGAAAATAGTGCTCGGAAGGTACTCGGCTTTTGTCCGAATCTCGGGACGCAACAACGGTGGTCTCCATCTCTGCCCAGTATGTCTTAACACGGGCAAGAGCCATCCTTGCGCCCTCTACGCATGCTGACCTCTTCATTGCATTAATACGCGGCACCGCGTCAAGGAATTGCTGCACTAAGCTGAAATAACTCTTCGGCTCCAATCTCCCAGGCCACAGATGACCCATGACATACTTCATGGCGAGTCCGGACAATCTATTCAGCTCGGCCCATTGAGCCAGGCGATCGTCCACTGCCAGTGGACGCTCTGGATTGTGGAACTGTGACCAGAAAAGCTTTTCCACTTCGCGATCTTTTAGATCTCAAAAGTGTTCGGTCGCATCAGCAGCACTTGCTGCCAAATCCAGATAGGTGTCCTCCACACTCCACATCCGGTCCAACGGAGCAAACTTCGGATCACAAAACTTCCTCCGCAGCATAAAGGGCTTTCCAGCCGCAATCTGTTCAGCCTGACGTAGCTCCTCCTTCGCAGCTCTCATCCCAGAGCGAGCATCCTTGGCATCGGCAACGGCCTTCTCTAAATCCGTCTGTCTCGCCTGGTCTTCTTTCTCAAGAAGTTTGCAACGGTCTGCAGCGCTCTTTAACTTCTCGGCCATCTCGGCCATCTCTTCTTTGCTTCGGCAGTGAGCAGCCTGTTCGGCTCTCAACTCTTCACGGGCCTTCTCGGCAGCCGCATCGCTTTTTCTGGCTCGCTCCTTAGCTCGGGCAAGTTCTGCCCTAAGATTCTCCACGGCGGCCGTACCATCTGCGTCAAGCACACACATTGTAAGACACTGGCATGAAGCTCCTCTTACCTGATGTCGCCCGAAGAATTAAATACCTTGAGCCTCATCAAGCCGCTTGTTGACAAGCGCGATGTCGGCATCTGCCACGTCCAGTTGCCGCTTTAGTTTGGCCACATCATCAGTTCGGCTTGATTCCGGACACCTCGCCACCTACATTCAAAGGCGACATCTTAGACCTGGGATTATGATCCTCTGCGTGCCGTCATTTCTTGACACCACGCAGAGTCTCAGGGGCTACTATCTACACAGGGCGCATCTTACTCATGCGCAACTGACAAAAGTGTACATTATCTAAGGTACCTCAAAATCCGTCAGTAAACTTTTGATGGCCTCATGCAATCCACTTTCTGCGGATGAAATCCTTTCAATCACCGTGCCCATCAATGCACGGTGCTCTTCTGAGATAGAAGCTCGCCCCAGCAGAATCTTTAGTTCTTTCGGCCGAGCACCAGACGGTGCCGGACTTGTCCTATGGCCTCTTTCGAAGGCCGGACGCGGAGAGCCTCGGGGGGCCACATAGCTATCTTCTGCCCCTGTTGGATTCGGAGAAACTCTCCGCGACGACACCTCAGGGTCGCCCGCCTCGCTGGGCGGCACGGCAGGGGGAGGCGTTCCGCTCTCCATCATCTCCGGAAGAAGATCCCCCGAAGACGAGCTCTGCTACGAAGGGCTGAGGTCCGATCTACAAGGTAAAATTTCGGTTAATCTTCTCAGATATAAAATCAAGGATTTCTCTCATCCCTCAAAAGGAAAATCTTTTCTCCACTTACGGCTCGCTGGAGGGCTGATCCCCTTGAGGGCGTAGTCCGGCCAAGGAACTCCCTGGCGTCGGACCCTCTGACGAGGATTTTCTCCCCCGTTTTGAGGCCATGGTTTCTGGGTCGTCAGAGGGGGCTCTCTTCTTCCCCTTAGGAGAGAAATTGTCGGTTCCTCCCTTCGAAGCAGCCTCCTTCGAGGAGGCCATAGCTTCCTTGTCCTCCCCCTCCAAAGGCATTATCTCTAGCATCCTGACCAACACGGGATCCGGCCTGGTTTCAGGAAGGGGAGCCGGACACCTGATGACTCTTTTAGGGACAAGTTTATGACAATTATACGGATAGAAGGTCCGGGCACAAGGTTGCTTACTTGAGTATCCGGGCGATGGCAGCTTAGGCCTGCGTCCTCGGTTAAATCCGGACACATCTCTTGTGACCCGAAGAACATTCTATACATCTCCGCGGGCGTTGCGCCCATAAAATTCTGGAGAGCTCGTGGTCCCTCTAGATTAAACTCCCACAGGCGAAGGAGGCGAGGTCTTCCGGGCAATATTCGGCGAATCAGCATGACCTGCATCACCTTGACCAAACTGAGGTCTCCTTCCAAGAGATCCTTAATTCGGCCCTGTAACAGGGGCACGTCTTTGGGCAAACCCCAATCTAATCCTTTGTTGACCCATGACGCTAGCCGTGATGGGGGACCCAAGCAAAAGGCAGGAGGCGCCGCCCACTTGGCGCTCCTGGGAGCGGTGATATAGAACCATTCTCGTTGCCACAAGCCGAGCTCTTCTTGAAAGGATCCCTCGGGCCATGGAGCATCAGCATTCTTACTTATGACAGCGCCTCCGCACTCTGCGTGCCGCCCCTCGATCATCTTCGGCTCCAATCCAAAAGTCTTGAGCCATAATCTGAAGTGAGGAGTAACACGGAGGAACGCTTCACACACAACGATGAATGAGGAAATGTGGAGGATGGACTCCGAAGCTAAGTCATGAAATTCCAGCCCGTAGTAAAACAGCAGCCCCCTCACGAAGGGATCCATCGGGAAGCCTAACCCCCGAAGGAAGTGAGGCATGGACACTACGCTCTCATCGGGCTGGGGACTGGGAATAGCCTGCCCTTGAGCAGGCAACCTATGCGGAATTTCGGCGGTCAAGAACTTAGCCTCTCTCAACTTTAGCACGTCCTCCTCCGTGACGGAGGAGGGCATCCATCGGCCTTGAAGGTCGGAACCGGACATTGTCGAAGGTCTCAAGCGCCTGGAATCTGGAGCCTGGGGTGTTGGAACTCGAGGCGATGGGCGAACTCATTTGAGATTGGAAAAAGGAGTAAGGCCTTGGTCTCTGTATAAGAGGTTGAATACCAGGAGCCCTCCCCGTAACCATTTGGGACTCGCCTTTAATCGAGAAAACATGCTAACGGGCACGATTGGGTTACCCACGTCCGTATTGATGAGAATCCCGTAAAAAGGGCACACGATCTCTACTTTGACAAGACGTGCCAAGGAAACCGCCTCACAAAACATGCTGAGGTGGAAAAGTAAAAACGATTCGAGTAAAGGACTTGGCTGTAGTGTGATGGCGCACTGCAGAATACGTCAGCAGATTTGATTTGTGTTAATATTATTCTCTCTATGGCAATATGTGGAAACTTATTTTGCAGAACCGGACACTACTCTTGGTGTTTACAAATCTTCTATGAAGGACTTGGAGGAGGAACCCGCCTTGCAATGCCGAAGACAACTTGCGTGCCGGACTCGTCGTCATTGAAGCCTGGTTCAGGGGCTACTGAGGGAGTCCTGGATTACGGGGTGTTCGGGTAGCCGGACTATACCTTCGGCCGGACTCCTGGACTATGAAGATACAAGTTTAAAGACTTCGTCCCGTGTTCGGATGGGACTTTCCTTGGCGTGGAAGGCAAGCTTGGCGATGCGGATATTCAAGATCTCCTACCATTGTAACCGACTCTGTGTAACCCTAACCCTATCCGGTGTCTATATAAACCGGAGGATTGTAGTCCGTAGGCGATCGACTCCATACACAACAATCATACCATAGGCTAGCTTCTAGGGTTTAGCCTCCTTGATCTCGTGGTAGATCTACTCTTGTACTACCCATATCATCAATATTAATCAAGCAGGAGTAGGGTATTACCTCCATTGAGAGGGCCCGAACCTGGGTAAAACAAAGTGTTCCCTGCCTCCTATTACCATCCGGCCTAGACGCACAGTTCGGGACCCCCTACCCGAGATCCGCCGGTTTTGACACCGACAGAGACCCATTCTCTCTTGAATATCGAGTTGCTTCTTCAGCTCCTTCAACTCTTCAGGTCCGAGCTTGTAAGGACGCTTGCACACTGGTTCCATTCCAGGCTCAAGATCAATGACGAATTCAACTGGCCGGTGCGGAGGCATTCCTGGAAGCTCTTCTGGAAAGACGTCTTGATATTGGCAAACGACTGGAATTTGCGAGATAGCATCCAGTTCACCCTTCTCATTGAGAGAAAATAGATGGATGGTATCATCACGAGCGGCAAAGACAATTACATCCTCAAATGAATGAGTCAATTGAATCTGCCTTGCAGCACAATCAAGCTGAGCCTTGTGCTTAGAAAGCCAATCCATACCGAGAATAAGATCAATATCCGAGTTACCAAGAACCATTGGGGAAGAAAGGAACTTGTAGTCACCCAAAGTGATAGTAACATCTGGCACCTCCAGACTTGCACTCAAACGTTTGCCAGGAGAAATGATATCCATTTGTTTACCCAAATGAGAAGAAACGAACTCATGCTTGGTAAAAAATGCCTTTGACATGAAACAATGCGATGCACCAGTGTCAAAAAGAACTTTTGCAGGAATATCATTAACGGGAAGGTTACCCATGAGGACATCTGATGAGTCCTCTGCCTGAGCTGCGTTCATCGAGTTGACCTTGGCGTGCTTGGGGTTATGGTTGACCACAGCTGTACTTGCCGATCTGACAGGAGGAGGAGGAGGAAGACGCCTCTGGTTGAAACACTTGTTGGCATAATGACCCTTCTGTTGGCACTTGTTGCACGTGACCTCTGAAAGCGGACGGTGATATGGAGCACTCGATCTTGGAGCTTGAGACGAAGTCTTGTTCTGAAAGCCAGGGTTGGGTGGGTGGGAAGATCCACTGCCACCTTTGCTCTTCTGCTGATACGGCTGATGGAACGGAGGAGGAGGAAACCAATACTTCTGCTGCTTGGCCACTTGAGCAGAGGAAGAAGGAGTAGCATCTCTGGCTCGCTTCTTGGAAGCATCACACCTCAGTTGAGCGGCCTCTTGCTTCAGTGCCATGTTGTAGAACTCATCGTACCTCAAGGGCTCGAAGAGAACAAGAGCTAGCTGAATTTCTTCCCTGAGACCACCCCTGAACTGGTATATCATGCTCTTCTCATCAGGTATGTCCTGCTTAGCAAAGCGGGCGAGCTTCTGAAACAACTTGTTGTAGTCATAGACAGACAAAGAGCCTTGCTTCAGATTGCGGAATTCCTCACGCTTGCTTTCAACCACGCTCTGAGGGATATGATGAGCTTTGAAGTCTTGACGGAATTCATCCCAGGTTATCGCACGTCCACCTCTAGAATCCTTGTACTGCGAAACCATTCTGCAACTTGATCTTTGAGTTGGAAGGAAGCGAACTTGACGAAGTCCTCAGGCCTGACGTTACTGCACTCGAAATTCTTGCACAGATCCACGAGCCAATCGTCAGCATCAGTTGCCTCAACACAATTGCTGAAAGTTTTTGGCCCGTTAGCAAGGAACTGGTTGAGTGTAGCAAAGTGATTCTGATTGTTGCCTTGGTTCCCTTGGTTGCCTTGATTGCGCTCTTGAAGAATTTGCATGATCATCTGTGTGTTTCCATTGGTTGCGGCCATCACAGCTTGCCATGCCTCCGGAGGAGGTGGAGGTGGTGGCGGATCTTGATTCTGATTCTGATTGGTGCTCTTAGCGGGAGCCATCCTGAAGAGGTTGACCACCATTAGCACATAGACAGATAACATGAAGCTGAATCCAACGGAATGAAAATTGCAACATAAAGTCTTTTCATCCGAACAGAATGAACGAATGCATTCCTCTTGAAATGGTCACATATCCATAAATTGAGAAGCCACTTAGAATTTAGGTAGAGAAATAAATCAACAAGGTACGGATCAAGAATGAATACTCGGTAAGAAATCCCAATCTCAAACCAAATATCCGCGGAAGAAGAACTAGAGCTACGAGAATTCCCACCTATGAAACTCACGAACCTTTCCGGTTATGCAATCAGGTGTTGGGGATACAGGGGAAGCATAATATCTCACCCAAATCTAGCAACTCCTACATCCAGCTGTATCCATCCTTCAACACATAACCAAGAAAAACTTTGGAAACCATCTACCTCAACCTTCGAAAAGCATCTGTTATACAAGTTATGGCGATACTCCCGAACTCCCGCCCCAGTACTGGGTGGCATCGAGGTTATCTCACCAATGAACTGCATAAAAGAGATTTTCGATGTCGGCGTACTAAACTCAGGTATTCCAGAACTGCAATGATAAAATTATGACGACAACACCTCAGAGCTGAACTCCCCGGGACACTTCCACAAAACCCCTGACAGGAGACACCAAGACAATGTTCTCGTCATAAAACCATCGGAACAATTCCAAGATACCCGCGTGATCCTAAATTTTTTTTTGTGAAATTTGAGAAGAGAAGAGTCAAAACTCTACATCAGGATGCCTTACCAGAGCGATGAGGAGACTGGGAAGTAAAAAGAATTCCTAAACTCTCCGATATATAATTCCTAAATGACTCAAAGCATTTTTGTAGACACAACTCGGCTGCTAAAACGATCAAGCAATGGGGCTCCTAAGGTCGGGGAAGGCTCTGATTACCAACTTGTAACGCCCTCAATGCGGCTATAGCTCCCACGTGTCGAGGCACGACTTAGAGGCATAACCGCATTGAAAGCAATGTCGCAAGTTAGGCAATCATCACAACATCCCATGTAATATAAATAATAAAGGGGAGGTACATAGTTGGCTTACACTCGCCACGTCAATCAAGTACATAAATAACATTACATCATCCAAACACTCAAGGCCCTACTACGGTGCCGAAATAAAAGATAACCCAACATGCGACACGGTCCCGATCACCCCCAACTGGGCACCACTACTGATCGTCAGGGAAAGACACGTAGTATCGTTGAGAGTCCTCGTCGAACTCCCACTTGAGCTCAAGCGCGTCACCTGGAGCAGAATCATCAGGCCCTGCATCTGGTTTAATAGTAATCTGTGAGCCACAGGGACTCAGCAATCTCGCACCCTCGCGATCAAGACTATTTAAGCTTAATAGGAAAGGCAAGGTAAATATGTGGAGCTGCAGCAAGCGACTAGCATATATGGTGGCTATCCTGTTCGCAAAAGAGAGCGAGAAGAGGAGGCAAAGCACGAGCGAGAAACTAGAGGACAACCTGCGCAAACATTACTCCAACACCGTGTTCACTTCCCGGACTCCGCCGAGAAGAGACCATCACGGTAACTCACACTGTTGATTCATTTTAATTAAGTTAAGGTTCAAGTTATCTACAACTGGACATTAACAAATTCCCATCTGCCCATAACCACGGGCACGGCTTTCGAAAGTTCAAATCCCTGCAGGGGAGTCCCAACTTAGCCCATGACAAGCTCTCACGGTCAACGAAGGAATAGACCTCCTCCCGAGACGTTCCGATCAGGCTCGGTATCTCGGTTCTTCAAGACACTTCGACAGGTTAAAACAAGACCAGCAACACCGCCCGAATGTGCCGACAAATCCCGATAGGAGCTACACATATCTCGTTCTCAGGGCACACTCAGATAGGTCAAGCTACGAGTAAAACCAACCCTCGAGTTTCCCCGAGGTGGCCCCGTAGGCTGCCTGGTTCGGACCAACACTCAAAGGAGCACTGGCCCGGGGGGGGGGGTTTAAAATAAGATGACCCTCGGGCTTCGGAAACCCAAGGGAAAAAGAGGCTAGGTGGCAAATGGTAAAACCAAGGTTGGGAATTGCTGGAAAAGCTTTAATCAAGGTGAACTATCAAGGGGTTCCCATTATAACCCAACCGCGTAAGGAACGCAAAATCCGGGAACATAACACCGATATGACGGAAAACTAGGGCGGCAAGAGTGGAACAAAACACTAGGCGGGAGGCCGAGCCTTCCACCCTTTACCAAGTATATAAATGCATTAAGATAATATGGCAATATAATGATATCCCAACAAGTAAATATTGTTCCAACAAGGAACGGTCTCCAATCATCACCTGCAACTAGCAACGCTATAAGAGGGGCTGAGCAAAGCGGTAACATAGTCAATCAACGGTTTGCTAGGACATGGTGGGTTAGAGGTTTTACATGGCAATTTGGGAGGCATGATAAGCAAGTGGTAGGCATCATAGCATAGGCATAGCAAAAGAGCGAGCATCTAGCAAAGCAAAGATAGTAGTGATTTCGAGGGTATGATCATCTTGCCTGCAAAATTGTCAGAGTTGACTGGATCCTCGAAAGCAAACTCAACAGGCTCCTCGTTAGCGAACTCTTCTCCCGGCTCTACCCAAACAAGACAAACAAGCAAACGGAACACAATTAATCACGTGCAAAGCTCAAACAATATGATGCAAAGATGATATGCTATGCGAGATGCGATGCGGGATGCATATGCAAGATTTGACAAGGGATGCATGAACCTGGCCTCAACTTGGAAATCCAAGTGTGCTACTGGAAAGAAGAGATGAAATCACTTGAAAACGATATAAGGATCACCGGAATCGGAGTTACGGTTTGGAAATGGCAAGCAATTCAAATATGGCCACGTTCTGCGATTTACAGCAAGTAGCCATCTAAATGCGACAAGACGAACATGCTACAGCACCCAAACATGACAACAAAATGCATGGCAGGGATGCATTCATGATGCTTAACAAAAGTCTAGCAATGATCTACAGCCAATTCATCCATTAACAGGTTCAAACAAGCATGAAAAAATGCATATGGTAAACAGATTTCAGACTTAGTGAAATTAACACTTTTCTGGAATTTCAGATCAGATAGCACTCTTCGGAGCATGAAAACTATATGCTACAGGACCTGAACATGGCAAAGTAAAGCATGGCATGGAGCTACTCAAAGAGCTTAACAAAAGTCCCTTAGTGACCTTGAGCCAAAAGGGATTAGAAAATACAATTGCAAGCATGTGAACATGGCAAAAACATAATCAGATCACAGACTTAGTGATAACTGGAACATGCTAAAACAGATATCAAGTAGGCATGTTTACGAGCTCGATGCACTCACTACAGAGCATGTCATGATAAACTAAGCATACACCCATCAAGAATACACAAAATGCAAGCTAGATATGGCAAGAACAATAACATAGCATGCACGGATCAAATACAACATCATCGGCAAAATCGCTAACAAGTAGATAATCTGCCCAGATTCACGAAATGACAAAAGTAGAGCTTGATCGACTCAAGCTAGGGTGCTCCATAATTGCAAACAAAGACATGGATGGATAGAGCACTACAAGATTAACAAAACATCCTTACTGATCATCCTCAAAAGAGCCACGGATCACTAGGAAACAACATGAACATATGGCCATATGAGATAAACAGCTCAAGGACTTAGTGGAAATGCTAAGTTCCTGAAATCAGCATTACCAAGTGCCTCACTTGGAAAGCTCGTGCTAGTCACCACACACATCACAAAAATACATGGGTTGCACCTCTGGAAATATGGCAAAACCCTTAGCAAAACATATGTAGAGCTCAAGGGCATATCATGCACACAATAATCATGGCAAAAATGACAAATATCTAAATGGAGCAGCAGATCTGACAATTATCTCAAGTAGCACTCTTCCAACAGCATTTCGGGCATCAAGATGAACTCAAATGAAAATGATGCAATGAGACGAAATGATGTACTCTTTGAGGCGAACATTTTTATATGCTATATGCCCAAATCGGAGCTACGGATGCAAAGTTATAGCATGAGGAAAAACGTAAAAAGTTAGGGTTTCGGGCGAGATTAGGTCAACCGAGATCTAGATCCAGATCCAGCCGGCGCGGATCCCGAGGTTCGTCGGGGAAGGAGCTTGCCGGAGACGATGGATGCAGCGGCCAGAGGAGGAGGACGGCGGCGTCCGGCGCCGGTGGCCGGGGCGACGACCCGGGCGGCGGAGTGGCGGACGAGGCACGGCGACCCCGGGCGGCGATGGCGAGGCGGCAGAGCCTGCCGGCGAAGGGCGCCGGAGCTCGGCCGAGCGAGGCGGCGGTGGTGGTCGTCGCGGTGGCGGCGGCAGTCGGCGGCGAGCCACGAGGAGGCGGGGAGGCGCGGTAGGTGGCGGCGGAGGCGCGCGGGCCGGGAGGGCCCGATCCGGGCTCTCCGGGCCGGAGGAGAGAGAGGGCCGGCGGGGACACCTGGCACCCTCCTATTGGTGCGGGACGACAGCGGGGTTTGTCCGGCGGACGATGGACATGTCCGGCCGGCGGCGGAGCGGATTTTTAGGGTTAGGGAAGGAGAAGATCCGGGAATGGAAAAGGGGGTTCTATTTATAGAGGTAGAGGGAGCGAGGAGAATCCAAATGAGGTGCGGTTTTTGGCCACGCGATCGTGATTGAACGCTCTAGATGATGGAGAGGGTTTTGGTGGGTTTTTGGCCAAATTGGAAGGGTGTTGGGCTGCAACACACACGAGGCCTTTTTGGTCCCTCGGTTAACCGTTGGAGCATCAAACGAAGTCCAAATGGTACGAAACTTGACAGGCGGTCTACCGGTAGTAAACCAAGGCCGCTTGGCAAGTCTCGGTCCAATCCGGAAATGTTTAATCCCCACACATGAAAGAAAGGTAGAATTGACCACCGGAGGAGAACGAAGCGTCGGAATGCAAAACGGACAACGGGGAAAATGCTCGGATGCATGAGATGAACACGTATGCAAATGCAATGCACATGATGACATGATATGAGATGCATGACAACGATAAAAACACACGGAGACAAAAACCCGAACCCGAGAAAATAAAATAACTTAAGGCCGGAAACGGCAAGAGTTGGATTACAAATTGGGAAAGTCATATCCGGGGTGTTACACTGGGGCCTAGAACCGCCACTGTGGGGCACCCACCAGTCCGGCGCACTCCTCAACCAGGACGCCTGTCGGGTATGAGGCCGCCGCAGCCACCTGTCATCTATCCATCTTCAGTGTTGTACTGCTGCATCTACCTTGCCCGGTCTCGCCGCCGTCGACACCACCATGACGCCAGACAGCTCCACTGCTCTGCGCTCGTCCATCTAGCCGCATCCGTCGTTGATATGCAGCTGCACCATGCCGCCAAAACTCGTCGTCATCTATGCGGTGGATACAACGCCGCACCACCTGGCAACCTTGATAATCCCCAAGTGTAGGGAATCATCGTAGCAATTCCCAAAGGTTTAAGTGATAAGTATGGAGTATCGAACCCACAAGGAGCTAAAGGTAAGATCAATATTCTCTCAAGTCCTATCTGCAACTGATACGACTCTACGTACACCGAATGTTTGCTTCCAACTAAAAACGAGAAATAAAACTACCTTGTGGGTATGAAGAGGATAACTTTGCATGATATCGGAGAGCTAGAATATAAAAGTAGGTGTTGTAATCATAAAGTTAGAATATATTACTAAATATTATAAATTGCGAGTGTGGAATAATGATGGGTCGGTGTGCGGAATTGTCTTAGGCAATTGTTAACAAGACCGGTAGTCGTCATTGCAATTTCATATGAGGGAGAGGCATAAGCTAACATACTTTCTCTTCTTGGATCATATGCACTTATGATTGGAACTCTAGCAAGCATCCGTAACTACTAAAGATCATTAAGGTAAAACCCAACCACAGCATTAAAGCATCAAATCCCCTTTATCCCATACGCAACAACCCCTTAATCGGGTTTATGCTTCTGTCACTCAAGCAACCCACTATAAGCGAATCATGAACATATTGCAACACCCTACAGCGGGAATCCCTCACGCTTGCGCGACACAGAGGGCATAACAGGACAACACCAAAATAAAACATACAACTCATACCAATCTAGATCATCAATCAACCCAAAGGCAAAGGATATCTACTCAAAACATCATAGGATGGCAACACATCATTGGATCATAATATGTGGCATAAAGCACCTTGTTCAAGTAGGGATTACAGTGGGGTGCGGGAGAGTGGACCGCTTAAAAGAGATGAGGATGGTGATGATGATGGTGATGTTGATGAAGACGATCACCGCGGCGATGATTCCCCTCCCGATGGCACTCCGGTGCCACCGAGAGAGAGGAGGAGAAGTTATCCCCTTGTGCTTCCTCCTCCATGGCCTCCCCCTGGATGGGGAGAGGTTCTCCCTCTGGTCCTTGGCCTTCATGGTGATGATGGCCCCTCCAGGATCCTCCTCCATAGCCTCCGGTGGTGATGGCCCCCTCCGGCAGGGTGCCAGAGAGGGCCTACATTGATTTCTCATGGCTACAGAGGCTTGCGGCGGCGGAACTTCCGATTTAGGTTAATTTCTGGAGATTTCTGTATATATATAAGAGGTTTTGGCGTCGAGAACAAGTCAGGGGGGTCTCCGGGCTATCCATGAGGTAGGGGGCGCGCCTTCCACCCTCGTGGGCAGCCCGGAACTCTTCTGGCCCAACTCTTTTACTCCATGGCCTTCTTCTGGTCCAAAAATAAGCTCCGTCAAGTTTCAGGTCAATTGGACTCCGTTTGGTTTTCCTTTTCTGCGATACTCTAAAACAAGGAAAAAACAGAAACTGGCAGTGGGCTCTAGGTTAATTGGTTAGTCCCAAAAACCATATAAAATAACATATAAATGCATATAAAACATCCAAGATTGATAATATAATAGCTGAATACTTCATAAATTATAGATACGTTGGAGACGTATCAGCATCCCCAAGCTTAATTCATGCTCGTCCTCGAGTAGGTAAATGATAAAAGAAATAATTTATGAAGTGTGAATGCTAGCAAGTGCATAAGTTTCATCAATGATAGTTCCAATCAGCTTTTCTAGCATCATTATATATTATAACAGTAGCTCATTTTCATAAAACTTTTCATGATCAAGTAACAAGCTATTCACATGTTAAAGTATAGATCATAAACTTTCTTGAAACTAACAAACTATATTCTCAGTCATCAAACAATTGCAATTCATCTTATTTTCAGGAAGGGTCAATGTCAGAGCTTTGATTTAGCAAACTCCACATACTCAACTATCATTTAATCTTTCACAATTGCTAACACTCACGTGATATTTATGGGTTCAAAGTCTTAATCAGACACAGAGAAAGATAGGGGCTTATAGATTCGCCTCCCAACCTTTTACCTCAAGGGTAATGTCAACAATAATAGTTCATGATAACTTACATCCAGTTGGATATATATCAGGATCTTTCCAACACAATGTGCTTGCCAAAGGATAAAATGTAAAAAGGAAAGGTGAAGATCACCATGACTCTTGCATAAGGGTAGAAGATAAAAGTAAAAGATAGGCCCTTCACAGAGGGAAGCAGAGGTTGTCATGCGCTTTTATGGTTGGATGCACAAAATTTTAATGCAAAAGAACATCACTTTATATTGCCACTTGTGATATGGACCTGTATTATGTAGTCCGTCGCTTTTATTTCTTCCACATCACAAGATCGTAAAAAGCTTATTTTCTCCACATTAATAGATCATACATATTTAGAGGGCAATTTTTATTGCGTGCACCGATGACAACTTACTTGAAGGATCTTACTCAATCCATAGGTAGGTATGGTGGACTCTCGTTGCAAAACTAGTTTAAGGAATGTTTGGAAGCACAAGTAGTATCTCTACTTGGTGTAAAGAATTTGGCTAGCATGAGGGGGGGGGGGAACAAGCTCAACATGTTGGACGATCCAAGACAATATACTTTATTTCAGATACAAGAAAACATAACCCATTACGTTGTCTTCCTTGTCCGACATCAACCTTTTAGCATGTCATATTTTAATGAGTGCTCACAATTACAAAAGATGTCCAAGATAGTATATTTATATGTGAAATCTCTCTTCCTTCAATATTCTTTCATGAATTGTTCAAGTAACCAATTCTACGTTTGCTAACTTTCAATAAGTTTACTACGTATACTTATTCGGTGTGAAGTCATTACTCCCCATGGTATAAGCATATGAAACATATATAAATTCAGATTTGTGATATTCAATTCATTCAACCATTTACTCATAGGATATATGTGAAGCACGTGAGTAAATGACAAACTACTCCAAAAAGATATAAGTGAAGGACACCGAGTAGTCAAATAATTAACTAGCCATGAGAGGATTTTTTTTCATTCAAGATTTCAGATCCAATGATTTTATTCAAACAGCAAGTAAAATTGAAAATACGCTCCAAGCAAAACACATATCATGTGACGAATAAAAATATAGCTCCGAGTAAGGTATACCGATAATTTTGAAGACGAAAGAGGGGATGCATTCCGGGGCATCCCCAAGCTTAGGCGCTTGAGTCTTCCTTGAATATTACCTTGGGGTGCCTTGGGAATCCCCAAGCTTAGGGTCTTTCCATTCCTTATTCTCCTCATATCGATATCTCACCCAAAGCTTGAAAACTTCAATCACACAAAACTTAACGGAACTTCGTGAGATAGGTTAGTATGATAAAGAGTAAACCATTCACTTTGGTACTGTCAAAGACAAGGCTCATAATTGTCCTCACACAATGTCTACTGTACCATATCATTTCTACAATTTATATTGAGAAATATAAGCCATAGAAACTAGAAAACAAGCAAACTATGCAATGAAAACAGAATCTATCAGAAACAGAACGGTCTGTAATGATATGAACACCAACCATACTTCTGCTACTCCAAAAATTCTGAAATAAATTGGTGGACGTGAGGAATTTGTCTATTAATCTTCTGAAAAAAAGAATCAACTCAATCGCACTCTTCTGTAAAAAATGGCAGCTAATCTCGTGAGCGCAAAGTTTCTGTTTTTTACAGCAAGATCACATTAACTTTCACCCAAGTCTTCCCAAAGGTCTTACTTGGCACTTTATTGAAACATAAGCTATAATACATGATTAATACAGTAGCTTAATCATGAGAACACACAAAAGCAGTAAGGGTAAATATTGGGTTGTCTCCCAACAAGCGCTTTTCTTTAAGGCCTTTTAGCTAGGCATGATGATTTCAATGATGCTCACATAAAAAATAAGAATTGAGACATAAAGAGAGCATCATGAAGAATATTACTAGAATATTTAAATCTAACCCACTTCCTACACCTAGGGATTTTGTGAGCACATAATTTATAGGAAGAAGAATCAACTAGCATAGGAAGGAAAAACAAGTATAACTTCAAAACTTTGAGCATATAGAGAGGAAACTTGATATTATTGCAACTCCTACAAACATGTATTCCTCCCTCATAATAATTTTCAGTAGCATCATGAATGAGTTCAACAATATTACCATCACATAAAGCATTCTTTTCATGATCTACGAGCATAGAAATTTTACTACTCTCCCCATAAGCAAAATTTCCCGCATTCGGAATGGTGGGATCACTAGTTCCTAAAGTCGACACTCTTCCAAACCCGCTTTAGATGATAGTATTATTCATACTCCAAAAGATATAAGTGAAGTTCATGGAGCGTTCTACAATTAATATAGACTAACCAATATCCAAGCTCAAAATGTATAAGTGAAGCACACGAAGCATTCTATAAAGCCATACTCAAAAGATTTAAGTGAAGCTCAAAGAGCATTTCTGTAAGATCATACTTAGAAGATATAAGTGAAGCACATGAAGTATTCTATAAATTGATGAAGGGAGATCCCATACTAGCATGGTTCTTAAAGAGAAAGAAACACACAAAGGACACAAATCATGTGAACAAAACAAAAACTGAGGTATACCGATAATTGTTGAAGAAGAAAGATGGGATGCCAACTGGGCATCCCCAAGCTTAGATGCTTGAGTATCCTTAGAATATTTACTTAGGGTGCCTTGGGCATCCCCAAGCTTGAGCTCTTGCCTCTCTTTATTCTTCTCACATCGGTAACTCCTTGTTCTTCGAACACTTCATCCACACAAAACTTTAACAAAAACTTTGTGAGATCCGTTAGTATAATAAAGCAAATCACTACCTTTAGGTACTGTTTCAAACTCATTCCAATTTCAGATTAGAACTATATCTACTGTACTCCAACTTCTCTGTGGTTCATACCCTCCGATACTAACCATAGATGCATCAAAATAAGCAAACAACACACAAAAAACAGAATCTGTCTAAAACAGGACAGTCTGTAGTAATCTGGAAGTTTAGTAAACTTCTGCAACTCCAAAAATTATGAAATAAATTTTAAAATTTGTAAAAAAGTAATGTGCAAAAAGTTTCATACCCATTTGACTTTCCAGTAAAAAATGTAAAATCACGCGCTACAGCCAAAGTTTCTGTTTTTTGTTCTGCACATAGTAAACAAGCAATCTAATCGTCCTAAAACCAAAGCTTGGCACATTATTTTTATAATTCAATGGATATATATAAGGGGATAATTATTTATAGAGAAACTTCCATGAAAAATTCTACATTGTTTCCGTGAGCATGAACACGAGTGCTCAAGGTCGACCCTCACTTCTTCAATGCATAACTTTCCAATCACTTCTCTTTTTGAAAAACTTTTTAGGAATGAGACACAAGTAAAAAAAAATGTATTTTCATTCTTTTTAAAAAAAATTGTATGTTTCACTCACAACTAAATAGAAACAAAAAAGGAAAAACAAAATCTACTTAGTGAAGAAAGCAAACAAGCATACACAAGAATATCAACCCCACATTATTGCTCCCCAGCAACGGCGCCAGAAAAGAGCTTGATAATCCCCAAGTGTAGGGAATCATCGTAGCAATTCCCAAAGGTGGAAGTGATAAGTATGGAGTGTCCAACCCACAAGGAGCTAAAGGTAAGATCAATATTCTCTCAAGTCATATCTACCACTGATACGACTCTACGTACACCGAACGTTTGCTTCCAACTAGAAACGAGAAATAAAACTACGTTGTGGGTATGAAGAGGATAACTTTGCATGATATCGGAGAGCTAAAATATAATAATAGGTGCTGTTATCATAAAGTTAGAATATATTACTAAATATTATAAATTGCGAGTGTGGAATAATAATGGGTCGGTGTGCGGAATTGTCTTAGGTAATTGTTAACAAGACCGGTAGTCGTCATTGCACTTTCATATGAGGGAGAGGCATAAGCTAACATAATTTCTCTTCTTGGATCATATGCACTTATGATTGCAACTCTAGCAAGCATCCGCAACTACTAAAGATCATTAAGGTAAAACCCAACCATAGCATTAAAGCATCAAGTCCCCTTTATCCCATACGCAACAACCCACCTACTCGGGTTTATGCTTCTGTCACTCAAGCAACCCACTATAAGCGAATCATGAACGTATTGCAACACCCTACAGCAGGAATCCCTCATGCTTGTGCGACACGGAGGGCACAATAGGACAGCACCAAAATAAAACATACAACTCATACCAATCTAGATCATCAATCAACCCAAAGACAAAGGATATCTACTTAAAACATCATGATGGCAACACATCATTGGATCATAATATGTGGCATAAAGCACCATGTTCAAGTAGGGATTACATCGGGGTGCGGGAGAGTGGACCGCGTAAAAGAGATGAGGATAGTGATGATGATGGTGATGTTGATGTTGATGAAGACGATCACCGCGATGATGATTCCCCTCCCGATGGCACTCCGGTGCCACCGAGAGAGAGGAGGAGAGGTTCTCCCCCTTGTGCTTCCTCCTCCATGGCCCCTTTGGTCCTTGGCCTTCATGGTGATGATGGCCCCTCCGAGATCCTCCTCCATAGCCTCCGGTGATGATGGCCCGCTCCGGCAGGGTGCCAACGAGGGCCTAGATTGATTTCTCGTGGCTACAGAGGCTTGCGGCGGTGGAACAATTGGAAATATGACCTAGTGGCAATAATAAAATGGTTATTATTATATTTCCTTGTTCATGATAATTGTCTATTATTCCTGCTGTAATTGTGTTATCTGGAAATCATAATACATGTGTGAATACATAGACCACAACATGTCCCTAGTGAGCCTCTAGTTGACTAGCTCGTTGATCAATAGATGGTTATGGTTTCCTAACCATGGGCATTTGATGTCATTGATAACGGGATCACATCATTAGGAGAATGATCTGATGGAGAAGACCCAATCCTAAGCATAGCACAAGATCGTGTACTTCATCTGCTA
Organism: Triticum dicoccoides; assembly: GCF_002162155.2. Lineage (NCBI taxonomy): Eukaryota > Viridiplantae > Streptophyta > Magnoliopsida > Poales > Poaceae > Triticum > Triticum dicoccoides. The sequence continues at coordinate 588,711,486 of NC_041380.1, forward strand.
AAGCTTTTTGAATGTCAAGTATCTTCTCCTTAGACCCTGAGATTGTGCAACTCCCGGATACCGTAGGAAGGCTTTGGGTGTGCCAAACATCACAACATAACTGGGTGGCTATAAAGGTGCACTACGGGTATCTCCGAAAGTATCTGTTGGGTTCGCATAAATCGAGACTGGGATTTGTCACTCCGTATGACGGAGAGGTATCTCTGGGCCCACTCGGTAAGATATCATCGTAATGAGCTCAATGTGACTAAGGGGTTGGTCACGGGATGATGTGTTATGGAACGAGTAAAGAGACTTGTCGTAACGAGATTGAACAAGGTATCGGTATACCGACGATCGAATCTCGGGCAAGTGCTATACCGGTAGACAAAGGGAATCATATATGGGATTGATTGAATCCTTGACATCGTGGTTCATCCGATGAGATCATCGTGGAACATGTGGGAGCAAACATGGGTATCCAGATCTCGCTGTTGGTTATTAACCGGAGAGATGTCTCGGTCATGTCTGCATGGTTCCCGAACCCATAGGGTCTACACACTTAAGGTTCGATGATGCTAGGATTATAGGGAATAGAAATACGTGGTTACCGAATGTTGTTAGGAGTCCCGGATGAGATCCTGGACATCACGAGGAGTTCCGGAATGGTCCGAAGGTAAAGATTTATATATGGGAAGTCCTGTTTTGGACATCGGAAGTGTTCTGGGCATTATCAGTAACGTACCGGGACCACCGGAAGGGTTCGGGGGTCCACCGGGAGGGTCCACCAGCCCCGGAGGCCTGCGTGGGCCATGTGTGGGAAGGGACCAGCCCCTAGGTGGGCTGGTGCACCCCCCACAAGAGGCCCAAGGCGTAGGGAAGGGGAGAAGGGGAAACCCTAGGCTCAGATGGGCCTAAGGCCCACCTAGGGTGCGCCTCCCCTCTCTCCCCCTCTGGCCGCCCCCCTAGATGCATCTAGGGCTGGCCGCCACCCCTAGGGGGGAACCTAGATGGGGGCGCAGCCCCTCCCCCTATATATAGTGGGGTTTTGGGGCTGCTAGAGACACGAGTCTCCCTCTCTCTTGGCGCAGCCCTACCCCTTTCCCTCCTTGTCTCTCGCAGTGCTTGACGAAGCCCTGCTGGAGTGCCACGCTCCTCCACCACCACCACGCCGTCGTGCTACTGCTGGACGGAGTCTTCCCCAACCTCTCCCTCTCCCCTTGCTGGATCAAGGCGCGGGAGACGTCACCGGGCTACACGTGTGTTGAACACAGAAGCACCGTTGTTCGGTGCTTAGATCGAATTCGACCGCGATCTGAATTGCTTCGTGTATGAGTCCTTCATCTGCGTTCTTGTAACACTTCCATTTCACGATCTTCAAGGGTATGAAGATACACTCCCCTCTCTCTCGTTGCTAGTCTCTCCATAGATTGATCTTGATGATGCATAGATTTTTTTAATTTCTGCAACGATCCACAGAGTGGCATCATGAGCTAGGTCTATGCGTAGTTTCTATGCACGAGTAGAACACAAGTTGTTGTGGGCATCGGTTTTGTCAATTTACTTGCCGTTACTAGTCTTATCTTGATTCGGCGGCATCGTGGGATGAAGCGGCCCGGACCGACCTTACACGTACTCTTACGTGAGACTGGTTCCACCGACTGACATGCACTAGTTGCATAAGGTGGCTAGCGGGTGTCTTTCTCTCCCACTTTAGTCGGATCAGATTCGATGAAAAGGGTCCTTATGAAGGGTAAATATAAATTGGCATATCACGTTGTGGTTTTGGCGTAGGTAAGAAACGTTCTTGCTAGAAACCTATAGCAGCCACGTAAAAACTTGCAACAAGAATTAGAGGATGTCTAACTTGTTCTTGCAGCATATGTTGTGTGATGTGATATGGCCAAAAGGATGTGATGAATGATATATGTGATGTATGAGATTGATCATGTTCTTGTAAGAGGAATCACGACTTGCATATCGATGAGTATGACAACCGGCAGGAGCCATAGGAGTTGTCTTAATTTATTTATGACCTGTGTGTCAACATAAATGTCATGTAATTACTTTACTTTATCGCTAACCGTTAGCCACAGTAGTAGAAGTAATAGTTGGTGAGACAACTTCATGAAGACACGATGATGGAGATCATGATGATGGAGGTCATGGTGTCATGCCGGTGACGATGATGATCATGGTGCCCCGAAGATGGAGATCAAAAGAAGCAAAATGATATTGGCCATATCATGTCACTATTTGATTGCATGAGATATTTATCATGTTTTTACATCTTATTTGCTAAGAACGACGGTAGCTCAAATAAGATGATCCCTCACAATAATTTCAAGAAAGTGTTCCCTCTAACTGTGCACCGTTGCTAAGGTCCGTTGTTCCAAAGCACCACGCGATGATCGGGCGTGATAGGTTCTAACGCTCGCATACAACGGGTGTAAGCCAGATTTACACACGCAATACACTTAGGTTGACTTGACGAGCCTAGCATGTACAGACATGGCCTCGGAACATGGAAGACCGAAAGGTCGAACATGAGTCGTATACAAGATACGATCAACATGAAGATGTTCAGCGATGATGACTAGTCCATCTCACGTGATGATCGGACACGGCTTAGTTGACTCGGATCATGTATCACTTAGATGACTAGAGGGATGTCTATCTGAGTGGGAGTTCATTAAATAATTTGATTAGATGAACTTAATTATCATGAACATAGTCTTAAACTTTGCAATATGTCTTGTAGATCAAATGTCCCACGCTAATGTTGCCCTCAACTTCAACGTGTTCCTAGAGAAAACCAAGCTGAAAGACGATGGTAGCAACTACATGGACTGGGTTCGTAACTTGAGGATTATCCTCATAGCTGCCAAGAAAGCATATGTACTTGAAGCACCGCTGCTACCTCTTGAGCACTGCGTTGGTTTTCCCCGAAGAGGAAGTGATGATGCAGCAAAGTAGCGTAAGTATTTCCCTCAGTTTTTGAGAACCAAGGTATCAATCCAGTAGGAGGCTACGCGCGAGTCCCTCGTACCTGCACAAAACAAATAAATCCTCGCAACCAACGCAAATAGGGGTTGTCAATCCCCATAAGACCACTTACGAGAGTGAGATCTGATAGATATGATAAGATAATATTTTTGGTATTTTTATGATAAAGATGCAAAGTAAAATAAAGGCAAAGTAAATAGCAAAGGAAATAACTAAGTAGTAGGAGATTAATATGATGAAGATAGACCCGGGGGCCATAGGTTTCACTAGTGGCTTCTCTCGAGAGCATAAGTATTCTACGGTGGGTGAACAAATTACTGTTGAGCAATTGACAGAATTGAGCATAGTTATGAGAATATCTAGGTATGACCATGTATATAGGCATTACGTCCGACACAAGTAGACCCACTCCTGCCTGCATCTACTACTATTACTCCACTCATTGACCACTATCCAGCATGCATCTAGAGTATTAAGTTAAAAACAGAGTAACGCCTTAAGCAAGATGACATCATGTAGAGGGATAGACTCATGCAATATGAAGAAAACCCCATCTTGTTATCCTCGATGGCAACAGTACAATACGTGCCTTGCTGCCCCTACTGTCACTGGGAAAGGACACCGCAAGATGGAACCCAAAGCTAAGCACTTCTCCCATTGCAAGAAAGATCAATCGAGTAGGCCAAACCAAACTGATAATTCGAAGAGGCTTGCAAAGATAACCAATCATACATAAAAGAATTCAGAGAAGATTCAAATATTATTCATAGATAGACTTGATCATAAATCCACAATTCATCGGTCTCAACAAACACACGCAAAAAGAAGATTACATCAAATAGTTCTCCACAAGAGAGGGGGAGAACATTGTATTGAGATCCAAAAAGAGAGAAGAAGCCATCTAGCTACTAACTATGGACCCATAGGTCTGAGGTAAACTACTCACACTTCATCGGAGGGGCTATGGTGTTGATGTAGAGGCCCTCCGTGATCGATGCCCCCTCCGGCAGAGCTCCGGAACAGGCCCCAAGATGGGATCTCGTGGATACAGAAAGTTGCGGCGGTGGAATTAGGGTTTTGGCTCCGTTTTTGATCGTTTGGGGGTACGTAGGTATATATAGGAGGAAGGAGTACGTCGGCGGAGCAACAGGGGGCCCATGAGGGTGGAGGGCGCGCTTGGAGGGGGGGGGGTAGGCGCGCCCCCCTACCTCGTGGCCTCCTCTTTTCTTTCTTGATGTAGGGTCCAAGTCTCCCGGGTCTTGTTCGTTGAGAAAATCATGTTCCCGAAGGTTTCATTCCGTTTGGACTCCGTTTGATATTCCTTTTCTTCGAAACCCTAAAACAGACAAAAAAACAACAATTCTGGGCTGGTCCTCCAGTTAATAGGTTAGTCTCAAAAATAATATAAAAGTGGATAATAAAGCCCAATAACATCCAAAACAGTAGATAATATAGCATGGAGCAATCAAAAATTATAGATACATTGGAGACGTATCAACCGCTAGGTGAAGCGCCCGTTTTCCCAGCAACTGAAGACGTTATGAATGCCTGGCATTCGCGTAGTGATGACTACTCCCTGGTTCAGTGCGGCATGCTTTACAGCTTAGAACCGGGGCTCCAAAAGCGTTTTGAGCAGCGCAGAGCATATGAGATGTTCCAAGAGCTGAAAATGGTTTTCCAAGCTCATGCCCGAGTCGAGAGATATGAAGTCTCCGACAAGTTCTACAGTTGTAAGATGGAGGAGAACAGTTCTGTCAGCGAGCACATACTCAAAATGTTTGGGTTGCACAACTGCTTGTCTCAGCTGGGAGTCAATCTCCCGGATGACGCGGTTGTTGACAGAATCCTTCAGTCGCTTCCACCTAGCTACAAGAGCTTTGTGATGAACTTCAATATGCAGGGGATGGAAAAGACCATTCCTGAGGTATATTCAATGTTGAAATGAGCGGAGGTGGAGACCAAAAAGGAACATCAAGTGTTGATGGTGAATAAAACCTCTAAATTCAAGAAAGGCAAGGGTAAAAGAACTTCAAGAAGGACGGCAAGGGAGTTGCCGCACCCAGTAAGCAAGCTGCCGGGAAGAAGCCAAAGAATGGACCCAAGTGTAGCGACCCGACCTCAAACGGTCAAGTCTCTGTGCTTCATTGGCATCCCTAGATCGGTAATGCTGACACACACAGTACTTGAGGATTTATAATAGAGTAGCAATCACACACTTATTACATCGAATGTCTCAAAAGAGAACTTATTACAATAAATATGGCTTAAGGCCATCTAATACGATAACAGCGGAAGGCTTGGAAGATAAAGTGAGTCCATCAACTCCAACGGCATAGCTGAGCTGCACAACAACGACCTAACGAACCTTACTCCTCGTCTGAAAAGTCTGCAACATAATACGTTGCAGCCCGAAAATGTGTCAGCACATGGAAATGCTGGCAAGTAACACAGTAGAGCAAGAACAGAATAATGCTATCACCACATGCATATTTGGCTGGTGGAAAGCTCTATGGTTATAGTTTTTGCAAAAAGCCAATTTTCCCTACAACAAAGGAATAAATTTTATTTAACTATCATGGTAGTTGAAACATCATTGAGAAGGTTCCTCCAACTCAATCCCAATTAAAGTAATTAACAACCCAACAATATTATTTAATAGTGATGAGATACTTAGGATACTCCAAGTACTAGATACTCAAGATGTCCATAACCGGGGACACGGCTAACCATGATTAGTTTATACACTCTGTAGAGGTTTGCGCACTTTTCCCCACAAGACTCGATCTCCTCTGGTTGGATTTCTCGCACTTCATGGTGTTTGAGAAACGGGTGACCGAGACACAGTCTTTCAAAAGCATTAACTCCTTACTCCAGGCAGACCATACCAACCTACATCCCTCTACCTGCTGATCCACCTCTTCGGGAGCTTCACGCAACTTACTCAACTATGCTAGAGCCCATAATAGCTTGTGGATGCACACGGAAGTTTCTAGCATGAAAATATCTCAGTTCCCTTTGAGCCTGGGTGGCGGACCTTAGGATGATCACACGGGTACTCCGGGATATCCTAGGACAACACTGGATTCCCCAGGTGCCCACCAAACAATCCACCCATATGTGTATTCAAGTTGCCACCTTAAGTTGAACCATTAATTAACAATCTCACATCTGTCATGGATTTCACTCAGCCAAACCACGTCTATGACCATAGCATAGCAATATAAGCAATACATATAAGTAACTCCCAAGGTTTGAATATAACAGGGCAATATGTTCTACCTCATCAACTACTTCCCAACCCACATGTTAATCACATCCTAATCATGCAATGTTTGAGGATCGGAACTAATGCATAAAAACTGGGTGATAAAGGGGTATGATCAAAGTGTTACTTGCCTTGCTGACGATCCGCAAAACCTAGGGACTCGTAGTAGCACGCTTCGCACTCCGGGTGTTCTATCGCAAACAAACAAAAGCATGCATAAGCAATCAAGCAGCGAAACATGGGTAAACCCGAATAACAAGATCTAACCAGAAAGTTCAACTTAAGAACTCCGGTTTGCAAAAAGAATTAAATCAAACGGAGCAACGAAACTCAAGCTGCGAAAGAAACAAGATCCGTTTACTAATCTGGACTAAGGTCAAATTTTACAGTACCAAAATCTTGTTCAAGTTGATTAAACAGAAAGAGGGTTTCGAGACGAAGATCTAGGCGCTTGAATCGCTTGATTCCGATCAACGAGCAAAAAGATAAACTGAAACGAAAACCGGATCAGAAATCGCGATTGAAATAATCACGAAAAAATTCAAGAAAAAGAAAACTGACGAATAGGCTAACGAACGAACGTTCGTCTGTAACTAACGAGCGAAAGCCGTTCGTTAAAACAAACGTACGGACGAACGTCCACTAAATAAACTGAACCGGAAAAAAACAAAACCGATCTATTCTAAAAAAACTAGGGTTTTCTAAAAATACGGACCGGTTTTAAAATAAAACCGAACGAACGGCGGCGGAGGCGTATACCTCCGGCGAGGCGGGGCGGCTGCGGCGGCGGGGCGGCGGCGAGGCGGCATTGCAGCGGCGAGGCGGCAGTGCAGCGGCGAGGTGGCAGTGCAGCGGCGGTGAGGCGCTGCGGCGGCGACGGCTTGTGGGCGGCGGCAGAGGGTGGCGGCTTGGGGCGGCTTGGGGTCCCGAGGGCCCCGGGCTTCGGCTTATAAGGGGGGCGGTGGCTTGCGGGAGGGGCGGGGCGGAGTCCCGGGCGGCGACGGCTTGCGCCGGCCGTGTCCTGGCCGGACTCGTCGCGGGAGGCGGCGGCTTGGGTAGGCGGGGCTCGGCTAGGCCTCGGCCCAGTCGGGCGTGGAAGAAGGTTTTTTTAAATAATTTCGCCAAAAATTAAATAAATCTTAGGAAATAAAATAAGAATCTATAAATGCCAAAAAAATTACTGTCTAAATAAAATATTTAGAACAAGGTAGCAATAAACTCCAGATAAAATAAAATATTTTATTTTAATATTCTTCCTCCAATATTTCATTTATTTTGGAGAAGTCATATTATCTCCTCTCATATATTTTAATATGAAATATTTTCGGAGAGAAAAATAATTAAAACCAAAATCCTCGTTTCAATATTTGATAAAATTCAAATATGAAAACAAAGAAATCCCCAACTCTCTCCGAGGGTCCTTGAGTTGCTTAGGTTTTCGAGGATCGAGAAACAAAATGCAATAAAATATGATATGCATGAATGATCTATGTATAACATTCCAAATTGAAAATTTGGGATGTTACACCAAGCCTGAGACTGAGTGCTTTTATTGCAAGGGAAACGGTCACTGGAAGCAGAACTGCTCCAAGTACTTAGCGGATAAGAAGGCCGGCAATACCAAAGGTATATGTGATATACATGTTATCGATGTGTACCTAACCAGTGCTCGTAGTAGCTCCTGGGTATTTGATACCGGTGCGGTTGCTCATATTTGTAACTCAAAACAAGAGCTGCGAAATAAGCGGAGACTGGCAAAGGACGAGGTGACGATGCGCGTCGGGAATGGTTCCAAGGTCGATGTGATCGCCGTCGGCACGTTGCCTCTACATTTACCTACGGGATTAGTTTTAACTCTCAATAATTGTTATTTAGTACCAGCTTTGAGCATGAACGTTGTATCTGGATCTTGTTTGATGCTAGCTGGCTACTCATTTAAATCCGAGAATAATGGTTGTTCCATTTATATGAGAGATGTGTTTTATGGTCATGCCCCGCTGGTTAATGGTTTATTCTTGTTTAATCTCGAATGTGATGTTACACATGTTCATAGTGTGAATACCAAGAAGTGTAAGGTTGATAATGATAGTCCCACATACTTGTCGCACTGCCGCCTTGGTCACATTGGTGTCAAACACATGAAGAAACTCCATGCAAATGGACTTTTGGAGTTTCTTGATTATGAATCATTTGACACATGCGAACCATGCCTCATGGGCAAAATGACCAAGACTCCGTTCTCCGGAACAATGGAGCTAGCAACCAACTTATTGGAAATCATACATACTGATGTGTGCGGTCCAATGAGCGTTGAGGCTCGCGGTGGCTATTGTTATGTTCTCACCCGCACTTATGACTTGAGTGGATATGGATATGTCTACTTAATGAAACACAAGTCTGAGACCTTTGAAAAGTTCAAGGAATTTTAGAATGAGGCAGAGAATCAACGTGACAGGAAAAATAAAGTTCTCGCGATCAGATCGCGTGGGAGAATATTTTAGTCATGAATTTGGCACGCACTTAAGGAAATGTGGAATTGTTTCACAACTCACGCCGCCTAGAACACCTTAGCGTAATGGTGTGTCTGAACGTCGTAATCGCACTCTATTGGATATGTTGCGATCTATGATGTCTCTTACCGATCTGCCGCTATCATTTTGAGGTTATGCTTTAGAGACTGCCGCATTCACTTTAAATAGGGCTCCGTCGAAATCCGTTGAGACGGCACCGTATGAATTATGGTTTGGAAAGAAACCTAAGCTGTCGTTTCTGAAAGTTTGGGGATGCGATGCTTATGTCAAGAAACTTCAACCTGAAAAGCTCGAACCCAAGTCGGAAAATGCGTCTTCATAGGATACCCTAAGGAAATTATTGGGTATACTTTCTACCTCAGATCCGAAGGCAAGATATTTGTTGCCAAGAATGGATCCTTTCTAGAGAAAGAGTTTCCCTCGAAAGAAGTAAGTGGGAGGAAAGTAGAACTTGATGAGGTACTGCCTCTTGAACCGGAAAGTGGCGCAGCTCAAGAAAATGTTTCTATGGTGCCTGCACCGACTAGAGAGGAAGTTAATGATGATGATCATGAAACTTCAGATCAAGTTGCTACTGAACTTCGTAGGTCCACAAGGACACGTTCCGCACCAGAGTGGTACAACAACCCTGTCCTAGAAATCATGTTGTTAGACAACGGTGAACCTTCAAACTATGAAGAAGCGATGGCGGGCCCGGATTCCAACAAATGGCTTGAACCCATGAAATCGGAGATAGAATCCATGTATGATAACAAAGTATGGACTTTGACAGGCTTGCCCGATGATCAGCGAGCCATAGAAAATAAATGGATCTTGAAGAAAAAGACGGACGTGGATGGCAATGTGACCATCTATAAAGCTCGGCTTGTCGCTAAGGGTTATCGACAAGTTCAAGGGGTTGACTACGATGAGACCTTCTCATCCGTAGTGAAGCTGAAGTCCGTCTGAATCATGTTAGCAATTGCCGCATTCTATGATTATGAGATATGGCAAATGGACGTCAAAACGGCATTCCTTAATGGTTTCCTTAAGGAAGAATTGTATATGATGTAGCCAGAAGGTTTTGTCGATCCTAAGAATGCTGACAAGGTGTGCAGGCTCCAGCACTCAATCTATGGGCTGGTGCAAGCATCTCGGAGTTGGAGAATTCACTTTGATGAGATGATCAAAGCGTTTGGGTTTACACAGATTTATGGAGAAGCCTGTGTTTACAAGAAAGTGAGTGGGAGCTTTGTGGCATTTCTCATATTATATGTGAATGACATACTATTGATGGGAAATGATATAGAACTCTTGGAAAGCATAAAGGCCTACTTGAATAAATGTTTTTCAATGAAGGACCTTGGAGAAGCTGCTTATATATTAGGCATCAAGATCTATAGAGATAGATCGAGATGCCTCATTGGTCTTTCACAAAGCACGTACCTTGACAAGATATTGAAGAAGTTCAATATGGATCAGTCCAAGAAGGGGTTCTTGCCTATATTGCAAGGTGTGAGATTGAGCACGGCTCAATGCCCGACCATGGCAGAAGATAGAGAAAAGATGAGTGACATCCCCTATGCCTCGGCCATAGGGTCTATTATGTATGCCATGCTATGTACCAGACCTGATATAAACCTTGCCATAAGTTTGGTAGGAAGGTACCAAAGTAATCCCGACATGGAACACTGGACAGTGGTCAAGAATATCCTGAAGTACCTGAAAAGGACTAAGGATATGTTTCTCGTTTATGGAGGTGACGAAGAGCTTGTCGTAAAGGGTTACGTCGATGCTAGCTTCGACACAGATCTGGATGACTCCAAGTCACAAACTGGATACGTATATATTTTGAATGGTGGGCCAGTCAGCTGGTGCAGTTGCAATCAAAGCATCGTGGCGGGATCTACATGTGAAGCGGAGTACATGGTAGCCTTAGAGGCAGCACATGAAGCAATCTGGATGAAGGAGTTCATTACTGACCTAGGAGTTATTCCCCATGCGTCGGGCCCAATTACTCTCTTCTGTGACAACACTGGAGCCATTGCCCCTGCCAAGGAGCCCAGGTTTCACAAGAAGACCAGGCATATCAAGCGTCGCTTCAACTCCATTCGTGAAAATGTTCAAAATGGAGACATAGACAATTGTAAAGTGCATACGGACCTGAATGTCGCAGATCCATTGACTAAACCTCTTCCACGAGCAAAACATGATCAACAACCAGAACTCTATGGGTGTTCGACTCATCACAATGTAACTAGATTATTGACTCTAGTGCAAGTGGGATACTGTTGGAAATATGCCCTAGAGGCAATAATAAAATGGTTATTATTATATTTCCTTGTTCATGATAATTGTCTATTGTTCATGCTATAATTGTGTTATCCAGAAATCGTAATACATGTGTGAATACATATACCACAACATGTCCCTAGTGAGCCTCTAGTTGACTAGCTCGTTGATCAATAGATGGTTACGGTTTCCTGACCATGGGCATTGGATGTCATTGATAACGGGATCACATCATTAGGAGAATGATGTGATGGACAAGACTGATACGTCCATTTTGCATCATGCTTTTATATCGATATTTATTGCATTATGGGCTGTTATTACACATTATGTCACAATACTTATGCCAATTCTCTCTTATTTTACAAGGTTTACATAAAGAGGGAGAATGCCGACAGCTGGGATTCTGGGCTGGAAAAGGAGCAAATATTAGAGACCTATTCTGCACAGCTCCAAAAGTCTTGAAACTTCACGAAAGTTATTTTCAGAATAAAAAAATACTGAGCGCAAGAAGTACCAGAGGGGGTCCACTCACCAGCCATGAGGGTGGGGGCGCGCCCTACCCCCTGGGCGCGCCCCCTGCCTCGTGGGCCCCTTGGTGGCCCTCCGATGCCCATCTTCTACTATATGGAGTCTTTCGTTGAGGAAAAAATCATAACCAAGCTTTCGGGATGAGACTCCGCCGCCATGAGGCGGAACCTTGGCGGAACCAATCTAGGGCTCTGGCGGAGCTGTTCTGCCGGGGAAACTTCCCTCTGGGAGGGGGAAATCATCACCATCGTCATCACCAACGCTCCTCTCATCGGCAGGGGGCTAATCTCCATCAACATCTTCACGAGCACCATCTCCTCTCAAACCCTAGTGCATCTCTTGTATCCAATTATTGTCTCTAAGTCTGGGATTGGTACCTGTAGGTTGCTAGTAGTGTTGATTACTCCTTGTAGTTGATGCTAGTTGGTTTACTTGGTGGAAGATCATATGTTCAGATCCTATATGCACATTAATACCCCTCTAATTATGAACATGAATATGCTTTGTGAGTAGTTACGTTTGTTCCTGAGGACATGGGAGAAGTCTTGCTATTAGTAATCACGTGAATTTGGTATTCATTCGATATTTTGATGAGATGTATGTTGTCTCTCCTCTAGTGGTGTTATGCGAACATTGACTACATGACACTTCACCATTATTTGGGCCTAGAGGAAGGCATTCGGAAGTAATAAGTAGATGATGGGTTGCTAGAGTGACAGAAGCTTAAACCCTAGTTTATGCGTTGCTTCGTAAGGGGCTGATTTGGATCCATATGTTTCATGCTATGGTTACATTTACCTTAATACTTTTGTTGTAGTTGCGGATGATTGCAATAGGGGTTAATCATAAGTGGGATGCTTGTCCAAGTAAGGACAGTACCCAAGCACCGGTCCACCCACATACCAAATTATCAAAGTACCGAACGCGAATCATATGAACGTGATGAAAACTAGCTTGAGGATAATTCCCATGTGTCCTCGGGAGCGCTTTTCTCTATATAAGAGTTTGTTCAGGCTTGTCCTTTGCTACAAAAAGGATTGGGCCACCCTGCTGCACTTTATTTACTTTTGTTACTTGTTGCTCGTTACAAATTATCTTATCACAAAACTATCTGTTACCTATAATTTCAGTGCTTGCAGAGAATACCTTGCTGAAAACCGCTTATCATTTCCTTGTGCTCCTCGTTGGGTTCGACACTCTTACTTATCGAAAGGACTACGATAGATCCCCTATACTTGTGGGTCATCAAGACTCTTTTCTGGAGCTGTTGCCGGGGAGTGAAGCGCCTTTGGTAGGTGGAATTTGGTAAGGAAAAATTTATATAGTGTGCTGAAATTTACTGTCACTTGTTACTATGGAAAGTAATCCTCTGAGGGGCTTGTTCGGGGTACCTTCACCTCGACCAGTAGAGCAAAGAGTTTCTCCTCAACCTACTGAACCTACTGAAAATGAAAATGTCTACTTTGAAATTCCTTCGGGTATGATAGAAAAACTGCTAGCTAATCCTTTTGCAGAAGATGGAACATTACATCCTGATGAGCACCTAATATATGTGGATGAAGTTTGTGGATTATTTAAGCTTGCAAGTATGCCCAATGATGTTATCAAGAAGAAGGTCTTCCCTTTATCTTTGGAGGGAGATGCATTGACATGGTATGGGCTATGTGATGATATGGGATCATGGAACTACAAACGATTGAAATTGGAATTTCATCAGAAGTTTTATCCTATGCATCTTGTTCATCGTGATCGCAATTATATATATAATTTTTGGCCTCGCGAAGGAGAAAGCATCGCTCAAGCTTGGGGGAGGCTTAAATCAATGTTATATTCATGCCCCAATCATGAGCTCTCAAGAGAAATGATTATCCAAAAAAATTATGCTCGGCTGTCTGATAACAATCGCACCATGCTTGATACTTCTTGTGTTGGCTCTTTTATGATGAAGACTATTGAATTCAAATGGGATTTATTGGAAAGAATTAAATGCAACTTTGAAGATTGGGATCTTGACGAAGGTAAGGAGTCAGGTATGACACCTAAGTTTGATTGTGTTAAATCTTTTATGGATACCGATGTTTTCCATAAATTTAGCACTAAATAAGGACTTGACTCTGAGATAGTAGCTTCTTTCTGTGAATCTTTTGCTACTCATGTTGATCTCCCTAAGGAGAAGTGGTTCAAATATCATCCCCCCATAGAAGTAAAAGTAGTTGCACCTATTAAAGTTGAGGAAAAGACTATCACTTATAATGATCCTATTATTCCTACTGCTTATGTTGAGAAACCACCTTTCCTGTTAGGATAAAAGATCATGCTAAAGCTTCAACTATGGTTCGTAAAAGCAATATTAGAACCTATACACCTCTTGAGCAAGTTAAAGTTGAACCTAATATTGCTATTGTTAAGGATCTCTTGGCTGATAATATTGATGGGCATGTTATTTATTTCTATGATGAAACTGCTAGAATTGCTAAACCTTGTCCTAAAGATAAACATAGACCTGTGGTAGGCATGCCTGTTATTTCTGTTAAAATAGGAGATCATTGTTATCATGGCTTGTGTGATATGGGTGCTAGTGCTAGTGCAATACCTATTGACTTATACAAAGAAATTATGCATGATATTGCACCTGCTGAGTTAGAAGGTATTGATGTCACAATTAAACTTGCCAATAGAGATACTATTTCACCAATTGGGATTGTTAGAGATGTTGAAGTCTTGTGTGGGAAAACTAAATATCCTACTGATTTTCTTGTTCTTGGTTCCCACAAGATAGCTTTTGTCCCATTATATTTGGTAGAACCTTCTTAAACACTGTTAATGCTAGGATAGACTGCAAAAAGGATGTTGTTACTATTGGTTTAGGTGATATGTCTCATGAGTTCAACTTTTCTAAATTTCGTAGACAACACCGTGAAGAGGAATTGCCTAGTAAAGATGAAATTATTGATCTTGCTTATGTGCCGTACCTCCTAGTGATCCTTTAGAACAATATTGGCTAGACCATGAAAATGATATGTTTATGAATGAAAGAAGGGAAATAGATGAGGTGTTCTTTAAACAGGGACCTATTCTGAAACACAACTTGCCTGTTGAAATCTTAGGGGATCCTCCTCCACCCAAGGGTGATCCTGTGTTTGAGCTTAAACCATTGCCTGATACTCTTAAATATGCTTATCTTGATGAAAAGAAGATATCTCCTGTTATTATTAGTGCTAACCTTTTAGAGAAGGAGGGAGAAAAATTATTGAAAACTCTGAAGAAGCACCGTGCTGCTATTGGATATACTCTTGATGATCTTAAGGGCATTAGTCCCACTCTATGTCAACACAAAATAAATTTGGAAAAAGATGCCAAACCAGTTATTGATCACCAACGACGACTGAATTCTTAGATGAAAGAAGTGGTAAGAAAAGAAATACTAAATCTCCTTGAGGTAGGTATAATTTATCCCGTTGGTGATAGTCAGTGGGTAAGTCCTGTCCATTGTGTTCCTAAGAAGGGAGGTATTACTGTCGTTCCTAATGATAAAGATGAATTGATTCCACAAAGAATTATTACAGGTTGTAGGATGGTAATTGATTTCCGCAAATTAAATAAGGCTAGTAAAAATATCATTACCCCTTACCTTTCATTGATCAAATGCTAGAAAGATTATCCAAACATACACATTTTTGCTTTCTAGATGGTTATTCTGGTTTCTCTCAAGTACTTGTGTCAGCTGATGATCAATCAAAGACCACTTTTACTTGCCCTTTCGGTACTTTTGCTTATAGACGTATACCTTTTGGTTTATGTAATGCACCTACTACTTTTCAAAGATGCATGATGACTATATTCTCTGATTTTTGTGAAAAGATATGTGAGGTATTCATGGATGATTTCTCTGTTTATGGATCCTCTTTTGATGATTGCCTAAGCAACCTTGGTCGAGTTTTGCAGAGATGTGAAGAAACTAACCTTGTCTTGAATTGGGAGAAATGCCACTTTATGGTTAATGAAGGTATTGTCTTGGGGCATAAAATTTCTGAAAGGGGCATTGAAGTTGATAAAGCTAAAGTTGATGCTATTGAAAAGATGTCATGTCCCAAGGACATCAAAGGTATAAGAAGTTTCCTTGGTCATGCCGGCTTTTATAGGAGGTTCATTAAGGACTTCTCAAAAATTTCTCGGCCTCTGACTAATTTATCACAAAAAGATATACCATTCGTCTTTGATGATGATTGTCTAGAAGCATTTGAAATACTTAAGAAAGCATTGATCTCTGCACCTATTGTTCAGCCACCTGATTGGAATTTGCCTTTTTAAATTATGTGTGATGCTAGTGATTATGATGTGGGTGCTATTCTAGGGCAAAGAGTTGATAAGAAATTAAATGTTATTCAATATGCTAGTAAAACTCTAGACAATGCCCAGAGAAATTATGCTACAACTGCAAAAAAATTCTTAGCAGTTGTATTTGCTTGTGATAAGTTCAGACCTTATATTGTTGATTCTAAAGTAACTATTCACACTGATCATGCTGCTATTAAATATCTTATGGAAAAGAAAGATGCTAAACCTAGACTTATTAGGTGGGTTCTCTTGCTACAAGAATTTGATTTGCATATTATTGATAGAAAGGGAGCCGAGAACCCCGTTGCAGATAACTTGTCTAGGTTGGAAAATGTTCTTGATGACCCACTACCTATTGATGATAGCTTTCCTGATGAACAACTAAATGTCATAAATGCTTCTCACACTGCTCCATGGTATGCTGATTATGCTAATTACATTGTTGCTAAGTTTATAGCACCTAGTTTCACAAACCAGGAAAATAAAAAGTTTTTCTATGATTTACGACATTACTTCTGGGATGACCCACACCTTTATAAAGAAGGAGTAGATGGTGTTATTAGACGTTGTGTACCTGAGCATGACCAGGAAAAGATCCTACGCAAGTGTCACTCCGAAGCTTATGGAGGACACCACGCTGGAGATAGAACTGCACATAAGGTATTGCAATCTGGTTTTTATTGGCCTACTCTCTTCAAGGATGCCCGTAAGTTTGTTGTATCTTGTGATGAATGTCAAAGAATTGGTAATATTAGTAGACGTCAAGAAATGCCTATGAATTATTCAGGTGTTATTGAACCATTTGATGTTTGGGGCTTTGATTATATGGGACTATTTCCTGCCTCTAATGGATATACACATATTTTAGTTGTTGTTGATTACGTTACTAAGTGGGTAGAGGCTATTCCAACTAGTGGTGCTGATCATAACACCTCTATTAAGATGCTTAAAGAAGTTATTTTTCTGAGGTTTGGAGTCCCTAAATATTTAATGACTGATGGTGGTTCACATTTTATTCATGGTGCTTTCCATAAAATGCTTACTAAGTATGATGTCAATCATAGAATTGCATCTCCTTATCACCCACAGTCTAGTGGTCAAGTAGAATTGAGTAACAGAGAGCTCAAATTAATTTTGCAAAAGACTGTTAATAGATCTAGAAAGAATTCGTCCAAGAAACTTGATGATGCATTATGGGCCTATAGAACTGCATATAAAAATCCTATGGGTATGTCTCCGTATAAAATGGTTTATGGAAAAGCATGTCACTTACCTCTCGAACTAGAACATAAGGCTTATTGGGCTATTAAAGAGCTCAATTATGATTTCAAACTTGCCTGTGAGAAGAGGTTATTTGACATTAGCTCACTTGATGAGTGGAGAACCCAAGCCTATGAGAATGCCAAATTGTTTAAAGAAAAAGTTAAAAGATGGCATGACAAAAGAATACAAAAGCGTGAGTTTAATGTAGGTGATTATGGATTGCTATACAACTCTCGTTTAAGATTTTTTGCAGGAAAGCTTCTATCTAAATGGGAAGGTCCTTACGTTATCGAGGAGGTCTATCGTTCCGGTGCCATAAAAATCAACAACTTCGAAGGCACAAATCCGAAGGTGGTGAACGGTCAAAGAATCAAACATTATATCTCAGGTAATCCTATATATGTTGAAACCAATGTTATTGAAACCGTAACCCCAGAGGAATAAATAAGGGACACTTTCCAAAACGTTTCAGACTCCGAAAAGGAATAGGTACGTGGTACGGTAAGTAAACTGACTCCAAAACAGTTCTAATGGCAATTTTTCTCCGTTATGGAATATTTAGAAAAATAGAAAAATAAGAAGCAGTCCAGGAAGGACACGAGGCTCCACGAGGGTGGAGGGCGTTCCCTACCCCCTGGGCACGCCCCCTACCTCCTGGGCACCTCGTGCGCTCTCCGGACTCCGTTTTCTTCCACGTTACGTATTTTGGTCGGTAAAAATTCATTATATAATCTTTCGGAGGTTTTGACTCCTGTATCACGCAAATATATCTCGTCTTTGTTTCGAGCTATTTTTTTGGACAGATCTAGGTCGTCATGTCGTCTTCAAGTGTCCCCAAGGACAAGTTCTTTGAGAAGGTCTTCAACCCCTACCTCGCGGAGGTGCTACAACACCCTCAAACCATTGAGATGCGTGAGGGGTTGTTGCACATCTGCGATGTTGAGGAACCAAGGAAGACCGGAAACACGGAGGCAAGGCTCGAGGCATTGGAGAAACAAGTTTTCAAGTGTCAGGAGATGGTGGAGCATGGACTCGACTCCAATCACATTATGATCACGGAGTTCACCAACAACCACAAGCTGGACACCAAGGACATTGGGGAGGCCATCTTGAAGCTTCATGAGAAAATCGAGCACCTCCAAGCCCAGATCTATGACCTGCAAAATAAAAACTGTGAGTATGAATATAGATTCAAAAGGATGAGTTTGGCTGCAGATTTGAGGACTCAGGAGACTCGATCATCCTTCTATGATGGTGAGCCTATGCCTTGGAAGAGGGACGACAAGCCTAAATCATCAACAACTCAAACTCCTTCACCGACAAAAGAGATATAATCACATGGGTATGGGCACTCCCGGTATCGTATCACCATCACCTTCATATTTACCATTTTTCTTAGTTCGGTCCTTTTAGTAATATCTTGATCTATTAGAATAAAGTTTTTGGTATGATCTTAGTTTTGCTTTATGATCCCTTTATGTAATCGAGTCCGTGAGCTATATAATAAAGATTAGTGTTGAGTCAAGGGCTTGATTATCTTGCTATGATCTTGAGTGAATAAAAGAAAAGAGAAGAAATAAAAAGAAACAAAGAGATCATATGGATCTTATGGAGAGTAATGAGCTCACATATAAAGAGTATGATGAATAAAAGTTGTTGAGAGTTGACAAACATAGTTTTGGTCATTGTTGCAATTAATAGGAAGTAATAAAGAAAGAGAGGTCTTCACATATAAATATACTATCTTGGACATCTTTTATGATTGTGAGCACTCATTAAAATATGATATGCTAAAGAGTTGACGTTGGACAAGGAAGACAACATAATGGGTTATGTTTTCTTACATCTAAGATAAATTATATTGCCATGGATCATCCAACATGGTTGAGCTTGCCTTTCCCCCTCATGCTAGCTAAACTCTTTGCACCAAGTAGAGATACTACTTGTGCTTCCAAATACCCTTAAACCCAGTTTTGCCATTAGAGTCCACCATATCTACCTATGGATTGAGTAAGATCCTTCAAGTAAGTTGTCATCGGTGCAAGCAATAAAAATTGCTCTCTAAATATGTATGACTTATTAGTGTGGGAGAAAATAAGCTTTATACGCTCTTGTGATGTGGAAGAAATAAAAGCGACGGATTGCATAATAAAGGTCCATATCACAAGTGGCAATATAAAGTGACGTTCTTTCGCATTAAGATTTTGTGCATCCAATGATAAAAGGGCATGACAACCTCTGCTTCCCTCTGCGAAGGGCCTGTCTTTTACTTTTATCTCCTACCTTACATAATAGTCATGGTGATCCTCACCTTTCCTTTTTACATTTTATCTTTTGGCAAGCACAATATGTTGGAAAGATCCTGGTATATATGTCTAATTGGATGTGAGTTTTCATGAACTATTATTTTTGACATTACCCTTGAGGTAAAACATTGGGAGGCAAAACTATAAGCCCCTATCTTTCTCTGTGTCCGATTAAGACTTCATACCCATAAATATTGCGTGAGTGTTAGCAATTGTGGAAGACTAAAAGATGGTTAAGTATGTGGACTTGCTGAAAAGCTCTTATATTGACTCTTTCCTATGTTATGATAAATTGCAATTGCTTCAATGACTGAGATTATAATTTGTTAGTTTTCAATGAAGTTTATGATTCATACTTGAAATTGTGATTGAATTGTTACTCTAGCATAAGAGATCATATGACAATAATTATATAAGCTGTTGTTCTAAGAATGACCATGATGCCTTCATGTCCGTATTTTATTTTTATCGACACCTCTATCTCTAAACATGTGGACATATTTTTCGATTTTGGCTTTCGCTTGAGGACAAGGGAGGTCTAAGCTTGGGGGAGTTGATACGTCCATTTTGCATCATGCTTTTATATCGATATTTATTGCATTATGGGTTGTTATTACACATTATGTCACAATACTTATGCCTATCTGTCGTGGTTCTAACTCTGACAGTGATGTAGGGGGGTATGTATGGAGAGGCTAGATCTCAGCTATTGGGAAGTTGTAAACACACCAAGATGTACGAGTTCAGGCCCTTTGCGGAGGAAGTAACAGCCCTACATCTCGGTGCCCGGAGGCGGTCGACTGGATTACTGGCGTGTGAATAACAGGGGTGCGAACCCTTCATACTGAGGAGGGGGTGGCTTATATAGAGTTCACCGGCCCCCTCCTGCCCTCAGTAATGCAGGGTTTAAGGTACATTTAATGTTGGGCGTTACTGGTAACACCCCTAATAAAGTGCTATAATGACCATAAAGACTACTTAACAGCTGACCGTTTGCCTGTGGAGTGACTATAGGTCTCCTGGCGGTCGAGTGGTTGGCTTCATGGTCGAGTGATAGCTTTCTGGTCGAGTGTCTTGAATCCGTCGAGTGGGATACCTTCAAGTCGATTGAAAGGTGACTTCTCCTAGGGATGTCCTAGGGTAGGGCTTCTTGGACAGGTCCGTGCCCCTACCCTAGGTACATGGCTTCATCATTAGCCCCCGAATGGATCGAGGTTAGAGTGGGGAAAGAGTTGGAGATCTTTCCGACTGGTTCTTTGGGCTACATGAGCGCCTCGTTTCGGGTCAATCGTCGTGGATGGTGTTGCCAACCTTTTTCAGTCGCCTTGATCCATTCCAGGCCTTTCGTCGAGTGAATTTTTTATCTGTGACATACCGAGCGTCGGCGCGGGCGGGGTCTTCCGTTTTGACAAGTTGTTCTGCAGACCGCGGATGTCGTGGGATTTCGGATTTTGGGAAGCGCGCGGGACGGGAGCGGCCGTAGTAATCGGAAGCGACAAAGCGGAAGCTCCTCGATCCCCATGTCGCCTTTTTTGCCACATACTACGCGCGCGTCCGCTGCGGGATTTGACTGGATAGTTTGGGCCTACCAGTCAGCCACTCGGGAGCGGCCCCTTATAAATCGCCGGCTCGGGGTTTCCAAGCAGTGCGCTCTCTTCTCCTCCTTTCTTCTTCCTCTCTCCCTTCGCAAGTCCTTCCGCCACCTCTGTTCTCGCCCCAGCGCAGCAGGCCCGTGCGAGACCTCGCCGGCGACGATGACGAAGGGCAAGACCTCCGCTCTGGAGCGCGCGAAGAAGGCGGCGGCAGCGGGGAAAGGGAAGAGGTCTGCTCGGGGCGGATCTTCCTCTAGGACCGCTCTGCCCAAAGGTTGGATCCAGGGCGACTGGATGCCGTCGGTGCTCCGGCAAGAGGATCTCGACGACATGGTCGAGGGGGGGGGGTCATTCCCCACGAAGCCGCGCGTCTTCCGGGGGGAGAGATCGAGCCTCAACCCCGCGACGGTGAGTGTGTGCTCCTAGCCACCCACATCGACCGAGGGTTTTCTCTGCCGCCCCATCCTTTTTTCCGGAGCTTCTTGAACTTCTTCGGAGCGCAGCTCCACCACTTTACTCCCAACTCCATTGTATACCTTGCCGCTTCCATTTCCATGTGTGAGGCTTTCTTGGGTTGCCGCCCCCATTGGGGACTTTTCAAGCACATCTTTACCTGCCGTTCTCAGTCGGTCAAGAAGGCCAAGTCGAGTGACGAGAGGACGCAGGTGATCCAGTTGTGCGGGGGCTTGGCGATCCAGACGAGGGGGAAGAGCTGTTTTCCATCCATTACTTTCCCGGAGTCGGTCTGTGGTTGGCAGGCGACCTGGTTCTACTGTCAGGACCAGGCGACCCCAGGACAGTCGACTGGTCTTCCTCCTTTCTCCCTCGACCGAGCTAAAAAACCCGCTTCTCTGAAAGTGACGCCAGAGGAAAGGGCCCAAGTCAAAGTGTTGGCCGGTCGAGTGGTTGAGCTTGTCCGTGAGGGTGTGACTGGGATGGACCTGCTGGAGGTCTTCCTCCAAAGGCGCATCCAACCGCTCCAGGCCCGTGACCACCCGATGTGGTTGTACTCGGGTCTCGATGACACCACTCGGATCCACCCGGAGGAGGTCACCGACGAGATTTTGGAGGGGTGGCTGTCGAGCATCACGGGGAACAAAGACAACCCCCGAGGAGCCAGGAGGGTAACTCCACTCGACAACTCGTATGAAGTGGACCAGGTATGTCTTTATGCTCCCGACTGAAATCTTGTTTTCTGCATTGGTCTTCTTTGAGTTGGTCGATTGACTTCCGCCTTGTCTATTGTTTTCCAGGCGACCACCGAGATGTACTCGACGCCCAACGGGGCTCAGGAGCCAACTGAGGAAGGGGAGGCGAGCGGAGGTGAGAGTGGGGACGACCAAGGCGAGTGGGAGTCCGACGGTGAAGGAGAGGGAGATGACAACATCGACTCCAGCGAAGAGGAGGAGGAGGAGGTCAAACCCTCTCGCCCAGAGGGGCGGTCCAAGCACACACACGACCCAGCGCGGGAACGTGGCAAGGCGACTGCTTCTGTTGGGCAGTCGTCGAAATGCCCTCGGACCTCTTCTCCTACGCCGACTGGGAAGGTTCCCAAGCACCCACGCACGACGATGTCCAAGCCGCCCAAGGCTCTGCCTAAGATGAAGATAGCTGTCCCTACCATTTCCGGGTAATAATAAAACTTGCTTTCCTTCGTCGACCATGGACAGATGCTTGGTCAATTCATTGAGCCAACTGACTGACTTTCAAGATTTGCAGCGCTGCTACTTCTGAGGTCTCCGCCAAGGACGACGACCAAGAGATGGAGGATGCTGTTACCTCCAACCCTGGTATGATTACTGACGTTCTGCTTTGAGTCAACTAAACATTTATTGCAACCCTGGTCGATTGAACTTTTCCTTTGTGGCCCCTCCTCATGTTATCGACCTCCCGGATGAGGACGACAACGGTCCGTTGAGAGTGAGGAGGCACAAGAGGGCGTCGGCTGACAAGACCCCCCAATCTGCTCCGGCGTCCGAGGCCGTGGCTCGGGATGGTGGTGACACCACTCGGGCTTCTGTGACCTTCGCCGTTCCTCTGGCGAGTGCGCGGCCCTCGTCGTCGACTGCGGATCCGTCTTTGCTTTTTGCCGCATACCCCATCCCTGAGGACCAAGCGGCTGCTGCAAAATAGGCTATACGCCAGGCGGGGATCATGATGGAGCAAGTGAAGATGGCTCGGGAGGCCAGCCAAGCAGCCTATGACGCGAGTTCGGCTCTTCAGAGCAACGTCCAGGTCAGTCGACTCAACACTTGGTCTGTTATGATATGCTGTTTGAAGAGTCTCTTTTCCGAAGATCTTTTGTATCTGTATCTGTACACCCACTGGGTGTGTCTGTCAATCCTTGGACGAGTGGGGGCACGCTAAGTGCACCCACTGGGTGTAGTCCCCGAGACTACGGTGGACTGCTGGCAGTCGACTGTAGTCTTTACATTGTGTTGCTGTAGCTGCTTTTCTTCACTCGGTTTGGTCGGGCCAGGTCGAGTGGAACTGTATCCGGTCGACTACGGGCAGTCGACTTTTTTTTTGGTCGAACTAGTGGGGGCACGCTGAGTGCACCCACTGGGTGTAGTCCCCGAGACTACTGTCGAATGTTTTTGATTCGGCTGTGGTCTTAGAAACGTCATCACTGTCTCTTAGTTACTCGGAAGCAACTTATCTTGGATGTCTGTCGACTGATTTTTCTTTTTACAGAAATCTTG
The DNA here is from genome assembly GCF_002162155.2 of Triticum dicoccoides. Lineage (NCBI taxonomy): Eukaryota > Viridiplantae > Streptophyta > Magnoliopsida > Poales > Poaceae > Triticum > Triticum dicoccoides. Next base: position 588,735,270 of record NC_041380.1, read on the forward strand.
CGAACTTGTAGCTCGCTATACTGAGTTGGAGAATCAGCAAATCCAGCTCAACCTTAACTTGAAGCTTGCTCAGGAGAATTTGAAGAAGGCGCAAGAAGAAGCAAAAGGTATGGCTGGTGAGGTTCTCCATTCTTAACGGGTGGCTTTTCTTTCTTGTCCATTCTTGATATTGGTTCCACTCGACGCGCCGCAGATAAACTGGAGGAAGCTTTGAAGAAGAAGGATCAAGACCTTGCAGAGGCACAAAAGGAGGCCTCGAGCAAAACAAAGCTCGCAAAAGAGAAATTGGCTTCGGTCGGAGCTCTTGAACAGGAGAACTCTAGACTGAAAACTGCCCTCGAGACAGCTAATCGAGATGCCAGTCGACTGAAGAAGGAGAAGATGGCTCTGCACGACAAGGCGGGCGAGCTGGCGGGGAAGGCAAAAGATCTGGAGGCTTATCTCGGAGGACTCGCCAAGAACCTGTTCGTCATGCTCGAAGGTAATTATTCCAACCGGGCTGTCTTGTAGTTGCCGAGCCCGCGTACGGCCACTGTCTTATTCTTGAATCGTGTTTGCAGAATTCTGCCGGAGCTTCGAAGAGGAAACCAGTCGAGTGGAGCCAGGCTTGGATCCCGCCAATTCTCTCGTGAAGGACGAGGCTGCTATGAACGTGCTCCGAGTGGAGTCTCGTGTTACCAGCGTCATTGATTATCTTGCTCGGCTGAAGGCTGCGATGTCGCGGATCGACACATCACTCTGGCCCGGAACGACGCTTCAGAACGACCTCGAGTCCCTGATGGCCCGAGTGAATGAAGTCCCGGGTCGAGTGGCGGAATGGAAGAAATCTTCTGCTAGGTGTGGTGCTGATGGTGCTTTGTCTCTGGTCCGCGTCCATTGCAAGAAGGCGCGAGAAGAAAAGCTGGCTGCCATCCAAGTTGCCAATACCAGGAAGCACAACTTTCAGGACTTCATGGAGACTTTTATTGCTGCTGCCACTCATATTGCAGATGGGATCGACTTGGACGAGTTCGTCGCCCCTTCCAGTCCTCCTCCTGAGGAATGAAAAACTTCTACGCTTCACTTTAAATTTGCCTCGGAATGCCGAGTGGATTTGTAACCGTTAAACTCCGCCGAGCCGAGGGCTTGAGTACTTTGATCTGAGGTCTGGGACCTTTTAGGCTTTATCCGATCTTGATTTGTCGTTGAATATCTTCATGGTTTGATTTGTCGAGTGGATCTTGATCTCCGCTCGGAATAACCTTGTATTTGCAGCGCAGCTCCGAAGGGGAAGGTAGCAGTCGACTCGCGGATTGGGTTGTGTCTTGTACTTAGGTGAGCACTGGGCTGTAGCTAAGCCTCCGAGTGAGAGGTTTGCTCTCCACTCGGTAGGATTTTTAAACACTTAGGCGAGCACTGGGCTGCAGCTAAGCCTCCGAGTGGGAGGTTTACTCTCCACTCGGTAGGATTTTTAAACGCTTAGGCGAGCACTGGGCTGCAGCTAAGCCTCCGAGTGGGAGGTTTTCTCTCCACTTGGTAGGATTTTTTCAAACTTAGGCGAGTGTCTGACTGCAGCTAAGCCTCTAAGTGAGAGAACTTAGGCGAGTACTGGACTGCAGCTAAGCCCCCGAGTGGGAGGTTTGCTCTT
>NC_041380.1:588737319-588737610 GCF_002162155.2 Triticum dicoccoides
CCGAGTGGGAGGATCGCTCTCCACTCGGTAGGATTTTTTCAAACTTAGGCGAGTGCCGGACTGCAACTAAGTCTCTAAGTGAGAGAACTTAGGCGAGTGCTGGACTGCAGCTAAGCCCCCGAGTGGGAGGATCGCTCTCCACTCGGTAGGATTTTTTCAAACTTAGGCGAGTGCCGGACTGCAGCTAAGTCTCTAAGTGAGAGAACTTAGGCGAGTGCTGGACTGCAGTTAAGCCCCCGAGTGGGAGTCTGGCTCTCCACTCGGTAGGATTTTTTGAACTTAGGCGAAACG
>NC_041380.1:588737625-588894721 GCF_002162155.2 Triticum dicoccoides
CACTCGGTAGGATTTTTAAACACTTAGGCGAGCACTGGGCTGCAGCTAAGCCTCCGAGTGGGAGGATTGCTCTCCACTCGGTAGGATTTTTTCAAACTTAGGCGAGTGCCTGACTGCAGCTAAGCCTCTAAGTGAGAGAACTTAGGCGAGTGCTGGACTGCAGCTAAGCCCCCGAGTGGGAGGATCGCTCTCCACTCAGTAGGATTTTTTTTCAAACTTAGGCGAGTGCCGGACTGCAGCTAAGTCTCTAAGTGAGAGAACTTAGGCGAGTGCTGGACTGCAGCTAAGCCCCCGAGTGGGAGGTTTGCTCTCCACTCGGTAGGATTTTAAACACTTAGGCAAGCGCTGGGCTGCAGCTAAGCCCCCGAGTGGGAGTCTGGCTCTCCACTCGGTAGGATTTTTCAAACTTAGGCGAAACGGATTCGCGGCTAAGCCACCCACTGAGGGATTTCGCACGCAAACAAAAGTGACAGCAATTATTGGAACACTCTTGTCTTTGATAAAAATGAACTGTGGGAATTTTTTTTCTTATTACATTCCGTCCAAGGGAGAACTCAAGTGTAAAATGGGCGGAGTAGTTCTGCATTCCAAGCTCGTGGCTCGTCAATCTGGTGATCAACATTGTAGAGGTGATATGCTCCATTGTGGAGGACTCTGGTGACGATGAAGGGGCCTTCCCAAGTAGGAGCAAGTTTGTGCGGTTTCTGTTGATCCACTCGGAGGACCAAATCTCCTTCCTGGAAGGCTCGGCTCTTCACATTCCGGGCGTGGAATCGACGCAAGTCTTGCTGATAAATGGTCGATCTGATCATGGCCATCTCCCTCTCTTCTTCTAGGAGGTCGACTGCGTCTTGCCGGGCCTGTTCTGCTTCATCCTCGGTGTAAAGCTCGACTCGGGGCGCGTTGTGAAGAAGATCACTCGGCAGGACTACTTCGGCTCCATAAACCAGAAAGAATGGAGTTCTTCCAGTCGACCGGTTAGGGGTGGTCCTCAATCCCCACAGAACTGATGGAAGCTCGTCGACCCAAGCACCTGCCGCGTGCTTGAGATCACGCATCAGTCGAGGCTTTAGTCCTTTGAGAATCAGACCATTTGCTCTTTCAGCTTGTCCATTCGACTGGGGATGGGCGACCGATGCGTAGTCGACTCGAGTGCCTTGAGAGGCGCAAAAAGCTCTGAACTTGTCCGAATCGAAGTTTGACCCATTGTCAGTGATGATGCTATGCGGGACTCCATATCTGAATGTTAGCCCTCTGACGAAACTGATAGCAGTGCAAGCATCAAGATTCTTGATAGGCTTAGCTTCAATCCATTTGGTAAACTTGTCGACTGCCACAAGCACATGAGTGAAACCACTTCTGCCTGTTCTCAGTGGACCAACCATGTCTAGTCCCCAGACAGCAAAGGGCCAGACGAGTGGAATGGTCTTCAGGGCTGATGCAGGCTTGTGCGACATGTTGGAGTAGAACTGGCACCCTCCACACTTGTCGACTATCTCTTTTGCCATCTCATTTGCTCTAGGCCAGTAAAATCCCGCTCGGTATGCTTTAGCCACAATGGTTCGAGAGGACGCATGGTGACCACAGGTCCCCGAGTGGATATCATCAAGGATTATCCGACCCTCTTCTGGTGTTATGCACTTCTGACCAATTCCCGTCGCGCTTTCTCTATACAACTGCCCCTTTATGACTGTGAAGGCCTTGGATCGGCGGACGATCTGTCGAGCCTCTTCCTCGTCCTCTGGGAGTTCTTTCCTTAGGATATATGCGATGTACGGTATCGTCCAGTCGGGAGTGATTGCCAAGACTTCCATGATTAGGTCGACCACAGCAGGAACTTCGACTTCAGTCGGATCTGTGGCACTTTTCGGCTGCGGGGCTTCTTCTGTGAAAGGATCCTCTTGGACTGACGGCGAGCGGATGTGCTCCAGAAACACATTGCTGGGAACGGCTTCTCTCTTGGAGCCTATCTTTGCCAGATCATCAGCTGCTTGATTTTTCAGTCGGGGGATGTGATGAAGCTCTAACCCCTCGAATCTCTTTTCTAGCTTTCTCACTGCGTTGCAATAGCCAGTCATAGCCGGACTTCTGATGTCCCACTCCTTCATCACCTGATTAACTACCAAACCTGAGTCGCCATAGACCATGAGGCGACGGACGCCGAGTGAAATGGCCATGCGCAACCCGTATAAAAGTGCTTCATATTCTGCTTCATTATTGGAGGAATCGAAGTGAATCTGGAGAACATATCTGAGCTTATCTCCTCGGGGGGAGACTAGAACTACTCCAGCACCGGAACCATTCAGCATCTTAGATCCATCAAAGAACATGGTCCAGTGCTCCGAGTGAACTTGAGTCGGAAGTTGCTGTTCAATCCACTCGGCGATGAAATCTGCGATTGCTTGGGACTTGATAGCCTTCTTTGCTTCAAACTTGATATCTAGGGGGAGGAGTTCAATCGCCCACTTAGCCACTCGACCAGTTGCATCTCTGTTGTGCAAGATCTCTGACAGTGGAGCGTCGCTGACGACTGTAATGGAATGGTTAGAGAAGTAGCGTGCAACCTTCTTCGTGGTCATGTAGATCCCATATACAAGCTTCTGGTAGTGAGGGTATCTTTGTTTTGAAGGGGTCAAAACTTCAGACAGATAATAGACTGGGCGCTGAACTCTGAAGGCCTTTCCTTCTTCTTCCCGCTCGACCATAAGTACTATACTGAAAACTTGTATTGTGGCTGCAATGTAAAGCAGCAGAGGCTCTGCTGATTGGGGCAGCAAGCACCGGCTGGGTGGAGAGCAGAGCTTTGAGCTCTGCAAATGCTGCGTGAGCTTCTGGAGTCCACTCGAACTTGTCAGACTTCTTCATCAGTTGGTAAAGAGGCAACGCCTTTTCACCGAGACGAGAAATGAATCGACTTAGAGCGGCCAAGCAGCCTGTAAGCTTTTGGACATCGTGCACGCGTACAGGACGCTTCATCCAGAGTATGGTGCCAACTTTTTCAGGATTGGCATCGATCCCCCGTTCGGAAACGAGAAAACCGAGTAACTTTCCACCTGGAACTCCGAACATGCACTTTGACGGATTGAGATTGATATCATACCTCCTGAGGTTGGCAAAGGTTTCAGCAAGGTCAGCCCGCAGGTCGGAACCTTTCCGTGACTTGACCACAATATCATCCATGTATGCCTCCACATTCCGACTGATTTGAGTGAGTAGACACTTCTGAATCATTCTCATGAACGTGGCTCCGGCGTTCTTGAGGCCGAACGGCATGGTGACGTAACAGAAGCATCCGAATGGAGTGATGAAAGCTGTTTTGATCTCGTCGGGTCCATACAGACGGATCTGATGGTACCCGGAATAGGCATCTAGAAAAGACAATCTCTCGCACCCCACAGTCGAGTCGACTATTTGGTCGATGCGAGGGAGAGGAAAATGATCTTTCGGGCAGGCCCGATTGATATGTTTGAAATCAATGCACATGCGAAGTGACTTGTCCTTCTTGGGGACCATGACAACATTGGCGAGCCACTCGGAGTGGTAGATCTCTCGGATGAACTCTGCTGCTAAGAGCCGAGCCACCTCCTCGCCAATAGCTTTCCTCTTCTGGACGGCGGACCGTCGAAGATGTTCTTTCACGGGCTTGAACTTCGGGTCGACTCGTAGACGGTGCTCAGCCAGCCCCCTGGGACTCCAGGCATGTCAGAAGGCTTCCATGCGAAGACGTCCCAGTTCTCACGGAGGAACTGGATGAGCGCTTCTTCCTATTTGGAGTCGAGCGTCGTCGAGATGTGAGTCGGAGCAGCGTCGGGGTCGGTCGGGTGAATGTGAGCTGTCTTAGTTTCACCGGACGACTGAAAAGCAGATTCTGAAGCAGGCTTCTTGGTTCGTGGCAGTTCACTCGGACCAGCAGTCTTCTGGTACTCTTGTAGCTCAACGACTGCCATCTGAGCGTCAGCAATCTTCGATCCTTTCTGAAAACACTCTTCTGCTTTCTTCCGATTGCCGGTAATGGTGATCACACCTCTGGGGCCGGGCATCTTCAACTTGAGATATACGTAGCATGGTCGAGCCATGAAGCATGCATAAGCTGGCCGGCCCAGAATAGCATGATAAGCACTTTGGAAGTCCACAACCTCAAATGTCAACTTTTCCCTGCGGTAATTCTTTGAATCACCGAAAACCACGTCGAGAGCAATCTGGCCGAGTGACTCGGCTTTCTTTCCAGGAATGACTCCATAGAAGCTCATGCTGCTGGCACTGAGCCTGGACATCGGAATGCCCATCCCTTTCAATGTTTCAGCATACAATATGTTCAGGCCACTGCCACCATCCATCAGGACTTTGGTCAGTCGAGTGCCTTCGACAACTGGGTCGACCACCAAAGCTTGCCTCCCAGGGGTGGCAATGTGCGTAGGGTGATCGGACTGGTCGAATGTGATGGCAGTCTGAGACCACTTCAGATAACTGGGTGTCGCCGGAGCAACCATATTCACCTCACGGTTAATGACTTTCAGTCGACTTTTGCTTTCGACATCAGCAAAAATCATCAGGGTGGAATTGATTTGGGGGTATCCATCGTCACTGTCTTCCTTGTCCTCGACCCTGTCCGACTCTTTTTCCTTATCCTTGGACTGTTTGCCCTGAAACTGCTGGATCAGGAGCCGGCACTGTCGAGTGGTATGCTTTGGGTAAATGAAATTACCCTCTTCATCTTTCTTGGTGTGGATGTGACATGGCAGATCCAAAACATCGTTTCCATCCTGATCCTTGACTTTCTTGGGCTTCCAGGTGCCCTTGGGTTTTCCCTTGAAGTTTCCCTGGGCTACGGCCAGGGCCTCCCCAGGAGCGGCTGGCTCGGCCTTCCGCTTCTATTTCCGACTGGAGTTTCCTCCGGTTTCTTGGGCGACTGCCTTGTGCTTGCCACTCCGGAGTCGGTCCTCGTCTTCGCCATTAGCGTATTTGGTGGCAATCTCCATCATCTGATTCAGAGACATCTCTCCAGTTCGACCGAACTTCAGATTCAACTCTCTGTATTTAACGCCTTCCTTGAAGGCACAAACTGCTTGATGGTCTGGCACATTCTCAACCGAGTGATGCAGTGTGATCCACCTCTGGATGTATTCCCTCAGAGTTTCATTCGGCTTTTGCACGCAAGACCGCAACTCTATAAGGCCTGCAGGTCGCTTGCATGTTCTTTCAAAGGTTGTGATAAACACTCGGGAGAGCTCCTCCCAAGTGTAAATGCTACTGGGTGCCAACTGATTTAGCCACGCTCTGGCTGAGCCCTCTAACATGAGAGGCAAATGCTTCATGGCCACCTCATCATTGCCACCGCCAATCTGTACAGCCACTCGGTAATCTTCGAGCTAAGTGTCAGGCTTAGATTAACCGGTGAACTTGCTGATTCTACTCACCAGCCTGAAATTGGGAGGAATCACTGCGGCTCTGATGGCTCGACTGAAACACTCTGGCCCTGAAACACGTACTCTGCTGCTGGCGGGCGCATCTCTGTTCTGGCCTTCCCGATGAGCCCTGTTCCTGTCAACCAAACCTTGAACAAGGACAGATCTCGTGTCAAAGCCTGGGTCCCTGGGGTCGAATGGAATCCTCTGCCCAACGCTATGAGGACGTCTGTCATCTCGATGTCGAGGCGCATATGACCCACTCCTCGGGGGAGGGGTTGGCACTCAACGTCGATCATCACGATCGGATCGCTGATCATACTGCTCATTCCTCATGTACTGATCATGCCGGTCACCATGTCCCTCACGCCTCGGGGGCGACCTCGGGCTATGAGCCGACTAGACTGTGTCTGTTGCAACGGATCGACTGTGGATCCTATTCCGCAACTAGGAAACAGCGGAATTCTGGTTTCCCGCCGCCCGGAGCAACGCTCTGATCTGTAACAAGCCCCTGCCAGCCTCCGACTGGGAGGGCTGAATCGATTCTGCTATACGGGCTGCGGCGGCCAAATTCTGAACTGGGGTTCGGTATACCTGCGTCGGCAGGAAGAGCTGACGTCGACTAGACTCGGGAGCCCGCTGACGCGCTTGCTCGTCGAGTGCTCGCTGGAGATTCTCTAGACGAGTGCGCTCGGCCAAATTAGCCAAGCGCGCGTCCTCCAAGGCCCGGGCCTCGGGGGACTCTCCGACAATAGGGGTGCGGAGGGCGTCCGTGTTCCGGCGGCGAAGCTCCTCTCGCTGTGATGACGTGAGAGGTTCGGGGAGATACTCATCGTGGGGATGCGACGGGTCGCCCCCACCCGCGCCTCCATCAGCGCGAGGGAAACCGGGAGGACCGTGCATTCCATCGACCGCCGGGATCTCAGCCGCGGGGTCGCTGCTGTCGCACTCGGATGCGGTCTCCGCGGAGCCAGTCGACAGGTCGAACAGGCCGCAGAGGGATTCGTCGGGCTCGATTGCCGTGACTTGCGGGGCAGCCAACTGGCGAGCCACGGCGTGCCTCACCCACCTCTGAAGTCTCGACCGACCGGAGCACTTGCGTCGGTGGGGGACAGAGCGGGGAGACGATACGGGGGCCGACCGATACTGGGTCGACGGCTGCCGCAGGAGGACGCCACGAACGCATGCGCGGAAATGCGTCGCACCACGGACGGGGAGCGCGTCGACGTCGAGTGGCGCCTCCTGAAGCCAGGCGGAGTCGTCGGCGATGAACGTGAGCGCGCCGAGGCGGATCTCACGGCCCTCCACCAAAACTCCGCACGAAACCATGATCAAAGGGATCGAAAAAAACACAACTTCTCCAATCAGGCGCTAAGATTCCGGCCCCACGGTGGGCGCCAACTGTCGTGGTTCTAACTCTGACAGTGATGTAGGGGGTATGTATGGAGAGGCTAGATCTCAGCTATTGGGAAGTTGTAAACACACCAAGATGTACGAGTTCAGGCCCTTCACGGAGGAAGTAACAGCCCTACGTCTCGGTGCCCGGAGGCGGTCGACTGGATTACTGGCGTGTGAATAACAAGGGTGCGAACCCTTCATACTGAGGAGGGGGGTGGCTTATATAGAGTTCGCCGGCCCCCTCCTGCCCTCAGTAATGTAGGGTTTAAGGTACATTTAAGGTTGGGCGTTACTGGTAACACCCCTAATAAAGTGCTATAATGACCATAAAGACTACTTAACAGTTGACCGTTTGCCTGCGGAGTAACTATAGGTCGCCTGGCGGTCGAGTGGTTGGCTTCATGGTCGAGTGATAGCTTTCTGGTTGAGTGTCTTGAATCCGTCGAGTGGGATACCTTCAAGTCGATTGAAAGGTGACTTATCCTAGGGATGTCCTAGGGTAGGGCTTCTTGGACAGGTCCGTGCCCCTACCCTAGGTACATGGCTTCATCACTATCCTCTCTTATTTTACAAGGTTTACATAAAGAGGGAGAATGCCGGAAGCTGGGATTCTGGGCTGGAAAAGGAGCAAATATTAGAGACCTATTCTGCACAGCTCCAAAAGTCTTGAAACTTCATGGAAGTTATTTTCAGAATAAAATAATACTGAGCACAAGAAGTACCAGAGGGGGTCCACTCACCAGCCATGAGGGTGGGGGCGCGCCCTACCCCCTGGGCGCGCCCCCTGCGTCGTGGGCCCCTTGGTGGCCCTCTGATGCCCATCTTCTACTATATGGAGTCTTTCATTGAGGAAAAAATCATAAGCAAGCTTTCGGGACGAGACTCCGCCGCCATGAGGCGGAACCTTGGTGGAACCAATCTAGGGCTCTGGCGGAGCTATTCTGCTGGGGAAACTTCCCTCCGGGAGGGGGAAATCATCACCATCGTCATCACCAACGCTCCTCTCATTGGCAGGGGGCTAATCTCCATCAACATCTTCACGAGCACCATCTCCTCTCAAACCCTAGTTCATCTCTTGTATCCAATTATTGTCTCTAAGTCTGGGATTGGTACCTGTAGGTTGCTAGTAGTGTTGATTACTCCTTGTAGTTGATGCTAGTTGGTTTACTTGGTGGAAGATCATATGTTCAGATCCTATATGCACATTAATACCCCTCTGATTATGAACATGAATATGCTTTGTGAGTAGTTACGTTTGTTCCTGAGGACATGGGAGAAGTCTTGCTATTAGTAGTCATGTGAATTAGGTATTCGTTCGATATTTTGATGAGATGTATGTTGTCTCTCCTCTAGTGGTGTTATGTGAACGTCGACTACATGACACTTCACCATTATTTGGGCCTACAGGAAGGCATTGGGAAGTAATAAGTAGATGATGGGTTGCTAGAGTGACAGAAGCTTAAACCCTAGTTTATGCATTGCTTTGTAAGGGGCTGATTTGGATCCATATGTTTCATGCTATGGTTATGTTTACCTTAATACTTTTGTTGTAGTTGAGGATGCTTGCAATAGAGGTTAATCATAAGTGGGATGCTTGTCCAAGTAAGGACAGTACCCAAGCACCGGTCCACCCACATACCAAATTATCAAAGTACCGAATGCGAATCATATGAACGTGATGAAAACTAGCTTGACGATAATTCCCATGTGTCCTCGGGAGCGCTTTTCTCTATATAAGAGTTTGTCCAGGCTTGTCCTTTGCTACGAAAAGGATTGGGCCACCTTGCTGCACTTTATTTACTTTTGTTACTTGTTGCTCGTTACAAATTATCTTATCACAAAACTATTTGTTACCTATAATTTCAGTGCTTGCAGAGAATACCTTGCTGAAAACCGCTTATCATTTCCTTCTGCTCCTCGTTGGGTTCGACACTCTTACTTATCGAAAGGACTACGATAGATCCCCTATACTTGTGGGTCATCAAAGACCCAATCCTAAGCATAGCACAGGATCGTGTAGTTCATCTGCTAAAGCTTTTCTGATGTCAAGTATCTTGTCCTTAGACCACGAGATTGTGCAACTCCCGGATACTGTAGGAATGCTTTGGGTGTGCCAAACGTCACAACATAACTGGGTGGCTATAAAGGTGCACTACGGGTATCTCCGAAAATATCTCTTGGGTTGGCATGAATAGAGACTGGGATTTGTCACTCCGTATGACGGAGAGGTATCTCTGGGCCCAGTCGGTAAGACATCATCGTAATGAGCTCAATGTGACTAAGGGGTTGGTCACGGGATGATGTGTTACGGAACGAGTAAAGAGACTTTCCGTAACGAGATTGAACAAGGTATCGGTATACCGACGATCGAATCTCGGGCAAGTGCTATACCGGTAGACAAAGCGAATCGTATACTGGATTGATTGAATCCTTAACATCGTGGTTCATCCAATGAGATCATCATGGAACATGTGGGAGCCAACATGGGTATCCAGATCCCGCTGTTGGTTGTTGACTAGAGAGATGTCTCGGTCATGTCTGCATGGTTCCCGAACCCGTAGGGTCTACACACTTAAGGTTCGATGACGCTAGGGTTATAGGGAATAGAAGTACGTGGTTACTGAATGTTGTTCAGAGTCCCGGATGAGATCCCGGATGTCACGAGGAGTTCCAGAATGGTCCGGAGGTAAAGATTTATATATGGGAGGTCGCGTTTTGGACATTGGAAGTGTTCTGGGCGTTATCGGTAACGTATCGGGACCACCGAAAGGGTTCGGGGGGTCCACCAGGAGGGGCCACCAGCCCCGGAGGCCTGCGTGGGCCAAGTGTACAAGGGACCAGCCCCTAGGTGGGCTGGTGAGCCCCCCACAAGAGGCCCAAGGCACAGGGAAGGGGAGAAGGGGAAACCCTAGGCTCAGATGGGCCTAAGGCCCACCTAGGGTGCGCCTTCCCTCTCCCCCCCTCTGGCCGCCCCCTAGATGCATCTAGGCTGGCCGCCACCCCTAGGGGGAACCCTAGATGGGGGCGCAGCCCCTCCCCTCCCCCTATATATAGTGGGGTTTTTGGGGCTGCCAAAGACACGAGTCTCCCTCTCTCTTGGCGCAGCCCTACCCATCTCCCTCCTCGTCTCTCGCAGTGATTGACGAAGCCCTGCTGGAGTGCCACGCTCCTGTTGGAAATATGCCCTAGAGGCAATAATAAATTAGTTATTATTATATTTCCTTGTTCATGATAATCGTTTATTATCCATGCTAGAATTGTATTGATAGGAAACTCAGATACATGTGTGGATACATAGACAACACCATGTCCCTAGTAAGCCTCTAGTTGACTAGCTCGTTGATCAATAGATGGTTACGGTTTCCTGACCATGGACATTGGATGTCGTTGATAACGGGATCACATCATTAGGAGAATGATGTGATGGACAAGACCCAATCCTAAGCCTAGCACAAAGATCATGTAGTTCGTATGCTAAAGCTTTTCTAATGTCAAGTATCATTTCCTTAGACCATGAGATTGTGCAACTCCCGGATACCGTAGGAGTGCTTTGGGTGTGCCAAACGTCACAACGTAACTGGGTGGCTATAAAGGTACACTGGTCTATCGCGATACGGTTATTCATTTAAGGAGAATAATGGTTACTCTGTTTATTTGAATAATACCTTCAATGGTCTTACACCTAAAATGAATGGTTTATTGAATCTCGATCATAGTGATACACATGTTCATGCCAAAAGATATAAGATAGTAATGATAGTACCACCTACTTGTGGCACTGCCACTTAAGTCACATCGGTATAAAACGCATGAAGAGGCTCCATGTTGATGGATCTTTGGACTCACTCATTTTTGAAAAGATTGAGACATGCGAACCATGTCTATTGGTGTATATGCATGAAGAAACTCCATGCAAATGGACCGTTTTGACTCACTTGATTTTGAATCACTTGAGACATGCAAATCATACCACATGGGCAAGATGACTGAAAGCCTCATTTTCAGTAAAATGAAACTAGAAAGCAACTTGTTGGAAGTAATACATTTTGATGTGTGCAGTCCAATGAGTGCTGAGGCGTGTAGTGGATATCGTTATGTTCTTACTTCACAGATGATTTGAGTAGATGTTGAGTATATTTACTTGATGAATCACGAGTTTGAATTATTGAAAGGTTCAAGTAATTTCAGGGTGAAGTTGAAAGATCGTCGTGACAAGAATATCTATGATATGATCATAGAGATGAATATCTGAATTACGAGTTTGGCACAGAATTAAGACATTGTGGAAATTGTTTCACAACTAATACATCCTGGAACACCATAGTATGATGGTGTGTCCGAACATCATAACTGCACCCTATTGGGTATGATGCATACCATGATGTCTCTTATCGAATTACCACAATAGTTTATGGGTTAGGCATTAGAGACAACCACATTCACTTTAAAAGGGGCACCACGTAATTCTGATGAGATGACACCGTATGAACTATGGTTTAGGGAAACCTAAGCTGTCATTTCTTAAAAGTTTGGGGCTGCGACACTTATGTGAAAAAGTTTCAGGCTGATAAGCTCGAACCCAAAGCAGATAAATGCATCTTCATAGGACACCCAAAACAGTTGTGTATACCTCCTGTCTCAGATCCGAAAGCAATAAGGGATTGTTTCTAGAATCAGGTCCTTTCTCGAGGAAAAGTTTCTCTCGAAAGAATTGAGTGGGAGGATGGTGGAGACTTGATGAGGTTGTTGAACCGTCTCTTCAACTAGTGTGTGGCAGGGCACAGGAAGTTGTTCCTGTGGCACCTACACCAATTGAAGTGGAAGCTTATGGTAGTGATCATGAAACTTCAGATCAAGTCACTACCAAACCTCGTGGGATGACAAGGATGCGTACTACTTCAGAGTGGTACGTAATCCTGTCTTGGAAGTCATGTTGCTAGACAACAATGAACCTACGAGCTATGGAGAAGCGATGGTGGGCCCGGATTCCGATAAATGGCTCGAGGCCATAAAATCCGAGAGAGGATCCATGTATGAAAACAAAGTGTAGACTTTGGGAGAACAGCTCGATGGTCGTAAGGCTGTTGAGTGCAGATGGATTTTAAAAGGAAGACGGACAATGATGGTAAATGTCACCATTAAGAAAGCTCAACTTGTCGTTAAGATGTTTCCCGACAAGTTCAAGGAGTTGACTACGATGAGACTTTCTCACTCGTAGCGATGCTAAGAGTTTGTTGGAATTATATTAGCGATTACTGCATTATTTATGAAATCTTGCGGATAGGATGTCAAAAAACATTGTTTCCTCGACGGTTTTCTTGAGGAAAGGTTGTATGTGATACAACCGGAAGGTTTTGTCAATCCTGAAAGATGCTAATAAGTATGCAAAGCTCCAGCAATCCTTCTAAGGACTGGAGTAAGCATCTCGGAGTTGGAATGTATTCTTTGATGAGATGATCAAAGATTTTGGGTGTATACAAAGTTTATGAGAAACTTGTATTTCCAAAGAAGTGAGTGGGAGCACTATAGAATTTCCGATGAGTATATGTTGTTAACATATTGATGATCGGAAATAACGTAGAATTTCTGGAAAGCATATAGAGTTATTTGAAAAGTGTTTTAAATGGAAAGCCTGGATTAAGCTACTAGAACATTGAGCATCAAGATCTATAAGGATAGATCAAAACGCTTAATGGTACTTTCAAATAAGCACATACCATGACATGATCTTGAAGGTGTTCAAGATGGACCAGTCAAAGAAGGAGTTCTTGCCTGAGTTGTAAGGTATGAAGTTAAGACTTAAAGCTCGACCACGGCAGAAGAAAGAGAAAGGACGAATGTCGTCCCCTATGCTTTTGTCATAGGATCTATACGGTATGCCATGCTGAGTACCGCACCTGATGTGTGCCTTGCCACATATCTGGCAAGAGGGTACAAAGGTAATCTAGGAGTAGATCACCAGATAGCGGTCTAAATTATCCTTAGTAACTAGTGGACTAAGGAATTTTCTCGATTATGGAGGTGGTAAAAGAGTTCGTCGTAAAGAGTTATGTCGATGCAAGCTTAACACCTATCCGGATAGCTCTGAGTAGAGATACCGGATATGTATAATGGAGCAACAATTTAGAATAGCTCCAAGTAGAACAATTATTTGAAATGGCTCCAAATATAGCATAGTAGCTGCATCTACAAGATGACATAGAGATTTGCGAAGTACATACGGATCTGAAATATTCAGACCCATTGACTATAACATCTCTCACAAGCATAACATGATCAAACCCAGAACTCATCGAGTGTTAATCACATGGTAATGTGAACTAGATTATTGACTCTAGTAAACTCTTTGGGTGTTAGTCACATGGGGATGTGACCTTGAGTGTTAATCACATATCGATGTGAACTGGATTATTGACTCTAGTGCAAGTGGGAGACTGTTGGAAATATGCCCTAGAGGCAATAATAAATTACTTATTATTATATTTCCTTGTTCATGATAATCGTTTATTATCCATGCTAGAATTGTATTGATAGGAAACTCAGATACATGTGTGGATACATAGACAACACCATGTCCCTAGTAAGCCTCTAGTTGACTAGCTCGTTGATCAATAGATGGTTACGGTTTCCTGACCATGGACATTGGATGTCGTTGATAATGGGATCACATCATTAGGAGAATGATGTGATGAACAAGACCCAATCCTAAGCCTAGCACAAAGATCATGTAGTTCGTATGCTAAAGCTTTTCTAATGTCAAGTATCATTTCCTTAGACCATGAGATTGTGCAACTCCCGGATACCGTAGGAGTGCTTTGGGTGTGCCAAACATCACAACGTAACTGGGTGGCTATAAAGGTACACTAGAGGTATCTCCGAAAGTGTCTGTTGGGTTGGCGTGAATCGAGACTGGGATTTGTCACTCCGTGTAAACGAAGAGGTATCTCTGGGCCCACTCGGTAGGACATCATCATAATGCGCACAATGTGATCAAGGAATTTATCACGGGATGATGTGTTACAGAACGAGTAAAGAGACTTGCCGGTAATGAGATTGAACAAGGTATCGAGATACCGACGATCGAATCTCGGGCAAGTATCGTACCGATAGACAAAGGGAATTGTATACGGGATTGATCGAATCCTCGACATCGTGGTTCATCCGATGAGATCATCGTGGAACATGTGGGAACCAACATTGGTATCCAGATCCCGCTGTTTGTTATTGACCGGAGAACGTCTCGGTCATGTCTGCATGGTTCCTGAACCCGTAGGGTCTACACACTTAAGGTTCGGTGACGCTAGGGTTATAGAGATATTAGTATGCGGTAACCCGAAAGTTGTTCGGAGTCCCGGATGAGATCCCGGACGTCACGAGGAGTTCCGGAATGGTCCGGAGGTAAATATTTATATATGGGAAGTCTTGTTTTGGTCGCCGGAAAAGTTTCGCGCATTATCGGTATTGTACCGGGAGTGCCGAAAGGGGTCCGGGGGTCCACCAAGGGGGTCCACCTGCCCCGGGGGGCCACATGGGCTGTAGGGGTGTGCGCCTTGGCCTATATGGGCCAAGGGCACCAGCCCCAAGAGGCCCATGCGCCGAGAGATAAGGGAAGGGAAGAGTCCTAAAGGGCGAAGGCACCTCTGAGGTGCCTTGGGGAGGATGGACTCCTCCCTGGCCGCACCCTTCCTTGGAGGAAGGGCCAAGGCTGCGCCCCCCCCCCTCTCCCTTGGCCCTATATATAGTGGGGGGAAGGGAGGGCAGCAATACCTAAGCCCTGGCGCCTCCCTCTCCCTCCCATGACACATCTCCCTCCTCCCGCAGCGCTTGGCGAAGCCCTGTTGGAATCCCGCTACTTCCACCACCACGCCGCCGTGCTGCTGGATCTCCATCAACCTCTCCTCCCTCGTTGCTGGATCAAGAAGGAGGAGACGTTGCTGCTCCGTACGTGTGTTGAACACGGAGGTGCCGTCCGTTCGGCGCTAGGATCATCGGTGATTTGGATCACGACGAGTACGACTCCATCAACCCCGTTCTCTTGAACACTTCCGCGTGCGATCTACAAGGGTATGTAGATCCACTCCTCCCTCATTGCTAGATGACTCCATAGATAGATCTTGGTGACACGTAGGAAAATTTTGAATTTATGCTATGTTCCCCAACAGCTCCTCCACCACCACCACGTCATCGTGCTGCTGTTGGACGGAGTCTTCCCCAACCTCTCCCTCTCTCCTTGCTGGATCAAGGCGCGGGAGACATCATCGGGTTGCACGTGTGTTGAACGCGGAGGCACCGTTGTTCGGTTCTTAGATCGGATTCGGCCGCGATCTGAATCGCTTCGTGTACGACTCCTTCATCCGCATTCTTGTAATGCTTCCGTTTTGCGATCTTCAAGGGTAAGAAGAT
The DNA here is from genome assembly GCF_002162155.2 of Triticum dicoccoides. Lineage (NCBI taxonomy): Eukaryota > Viridiplantae > Streptophyta > Magnoliopsida > Poales > Poaceae > Triticum > Triticum dicoccoides. The sequence goes on from NC_041380.1 coordinate 588,752,832, forward strand.
ACACTCCCCTCTCATTGCTAGTCTCTCCATAGATTGATCTTGGTGATGCGTAGAATTTTTTTAATTTCTGCAACAATCCCCAATAGGAACTTCTGATCTAGGTTAATTTCTGGAGGTTTTTGTGTATATAAGTGGTTTTGGCAGTGAGAACAATTCAGAGGGGTTTTCGGGCTATCCACGAGGTAGGGGGCGCGCCGCCCACCCTCGTGGGCAGCCCGGGACTCTTCTGGCCCAACTCTTTTACTCCATGGCCTTCTTCTGGTCCAAAAATAAGCTCCGTCAAGTTTCAGGTCAATTGGACTCCGTTTGGTTTTCCTTTTCTACGATACTCTAAAACAAGGAAAAAACAAAGACTGGCACTGGGCTCTAGGTTAATAGGTTAGTCCCAAAAACCATATAAAATAGCATATAAATGCATATAAAACATCCAAGGTTGATAATATAATAGCATGAATACTTCATAAATTATAGATACGTTGGAGACGTATCAAACCTCCACACCGTCGTCACTGCTGGAGGTACTCGGAGCCCACCATCCACAGCATCTCTCTCCCGGACAGCAGGTCCTCCCAAGATGGCGCCTCCATGGAGGATCCGATGCGCAGGACGCCGCGGCCGCCCAATCCAGACTGAATTTTGGACTTTCATCGGGGTGGGGTTCGGAGGTGGATAGTAGAGACCTCGGCTTCGCCTCCATGAAGGGTAACGGCGTCGAGTGACATCGCCGATGCCAGGCCGACCAAAGTTTCCTCCTGTCCCCATCCTATGCCACCAAACATCCGTCTGCTCCAGATCCGGCAACGAGCCACGATCCAAAACCTACGAAGATGCAGGAGCCATGGGGCTCAACCCGCCAGAAAGGAGGATCGAGAAGAACCCACTGTAGATCTCCAGACGCCGGAACCAGCGGTCCGACGTGGCCAGTGACGACCATCACCACCCCGTGGTGGCCGACGAAGTCCGAAGACAGGATCAAGATGGATCCGGCGGCACACCCGCGACCACCGGCAGCCCAATGCAGCCACAACCTTATGACACGCAGGCCAGCACCGTCGCGCCGCCGAACCCCATGTTTTCCCGACGCTTGATAACCCACAAGTATAGGGGATCGCAACAGCTTTCGAGGGTAGAGTATTCAACCCAAATTTATTGATTCGACACAAGGGGAGCCAAAGAATATTCTCAAGTATTAGCAGTTGAGTTGTCAATTCAACCACACCTGGAAACTTAGTATCTGCAGCAAAGTGTTTAGTAGTAAAGTAATATAATAGTGATGGTAACAGCAACAAAAGAGTAACGAAAGCAAAGTAATGTTTTTGGTATTTTGTAGTGATTGTAACAATAGCAACGGGAAAGTAAATAAGTGTAAACCAGTATATGGAAAGCTCGTAGGCATCGGATCAATGATGGATAATTATGCCGGATGCGGTTCATCATGTAACAATAATAACATAGGGTGACACAGAACTAGCTCCAATTCGTCAATGTAATGTAGGCATGTATTACGAATATAGTCATACGTGCTTATGGAAAAGAACTTGCATGCCATCGTTTGTCCTACCCTCCCGTGGCAGCGGGGTCCTAATGGAAAATAAGGGATATGAAGGCCTCCTTTTAATAGAGAACCGGAACAAAGCATTAGCACATAGTGAATACATAAACTCCTCAAACTACGGTCCTCACCGGTAAGTATCCCGATTATTGTCACTTCAGGGTTAACGGATCATAACACATAATAGGTGACTATAGACTGGCAAGATAGGATCAAGAACTCTCATATATTGATGAAAACATAATATGTTCAGGTCTGAAATCATGGCTGTCGGTGTCAAAACCGGCGGATCTCGGGTAGGGGGTCCCGAACTGTGCGTCTAGGCGGATGGTAACAGGAGGCAGGGGACACAATGTTTTACCCAGGTTTGGGCCCTCTTGATGGAGGTAAAACCCTACGTCCTGCTTGATTAATATTGATGATATGGGTAGTACAAGAGTAGATCTACCACGAGATCAAGGAGGCTAAACCCTAGAAGCTAGCCTATGGTATGATTGTGGTTCGTCCTACGGACTAAAACCCTCCGGTTTATATAGACACCGGAGAGGGCTAGGGTTACACAGAGTCGGTTACAATGGTAGGAGATCTACATATCTGTATCGCCAAGCTTGCCTTCCACACCAAGGAAAGTCCCTTCCGGACACGGGACGAAGTCTTCAATCTTGTATCTTCATAGTCCAGGAGTCCGGCCGAAGGTATAGTTCGGCTATCCGGACACCCCCTAATCCAGGACTCCCTCAGTAGCCCCTGAACCAGGCTTCAATGATGACGAGTCCGGCGCGCAGATTGTCTTCAGCATTGCAAGGCGGGTTCCTCCTCCAAGTACTTCATAGAAGATTTTGAACACAAAGGTAGTGTCCGGCTCTACAAAATAAGTTTCCACATATTGCCATAGAGAGAATAATATTTACACAAATCTAATCTGCTGACGTATTCCATAGCGTGACATCACACCACGGCCAAGTCTTTATTCGAATCGTTTTACTGTCCCACCTCAGCGCATTTAGCGAGGCGGTTTCCTTGGCACGCCTTGTCAAAGCAGAGATCGTGTCCCCTTATTCCAAGATTCTCATCGATACGGGCGTGGGTAACCCAACCGCGCCATTGATTACGGCGCTTGGGAGATAAGCGAGTTTTACCAGGCTGGTGGGGACGCATAGTCGCGTCCACCCATATAAGGGGATAAGGATCCACCTTTTCATCCACGCCTTCTTCCTCCTTTGCCTATCCATTTCTGCGCACTCGAGCTCCAGCGCCCAAGTCCGCACACCCCACATCAACCTTCTCTAGCCATGTCCGGAGCAGGAGGCAAGTGGATGGTCTCCTCCGTCACGGAGGGACACGTCAAAAAACTGAGGAAGGCCGGATACTTGTCTAACGACATTGCGCACCGGCTTCCCGAAGAGGGGCAGCTCATCCCCACCCCTAGGCCCCATGAGAGGGTGGTGTTCCTCCCCCATTTCCTCCGCGGACTGGGCTTCCCTCTCCACCCATTTGTTCGGGGGCTCATGTTCTACTATGGCCTGGATTTCCACGATCTGGCCCCGAACTTTGTCCTCAACATCTCGGCGTTTATCGTCGTGTGTGAGGCTTTCTTCCGCATCCGCCCCCATTTCGGCTTATGGCTCAAGACTTTCAATGTCAAGCCGAAGGTGGTGCGCGGCACCAAGGCGGAGTGCGGAGGCGCCATGGTGGGCAAGATGCCCAACATCCTATGGCTCGAGGGCTCCTTCGTGGAGTCCCTAAAGGGGTGGCAATCGGGGTGGTTTTACATCACCGAGCCGCGCGACCCTGAATGGGTCGTAGCCCCCGAGTTCCGATCCGGACCCCCTACGCGGCTCGCCTCCTGGAAAGAGACAGGCCTGTCGTGGGGTAAAAAGGAGAGCTGACTGGACTCCAAACATGCGTCCAAACCCTGGTGGACAAGAAGCTCAAACTTGTCAACGTAGTCCGGGTTATGCTCATCCGCCGGATCCTCCCGTGTCAACAACGGGCTTTCAACCTGTAGGAGTTGGACCCGGCGCGGCACCGAACTCTGAGCAGGCTCTTCGACACGATGTACGAAGATGCCTGGAAGGTGCTTTTCAAGGGCGCCGAGGCCCCCGCATCCGCTACCGAGGATCGCGGATTCAGCATGCGGCGTCATGCTCGTGCGGTAAGCTGTTTTTACCTTTTACAGGGTATTAGTCTTTCAGAGTTTGACTCCATGTGGGATATAAGCTCCCTTACCTTTGACAGGATTGGCAGGAGACGTCCGGACAGATCAACTGTCCGGCTCCTTTGCCCGAAGGCCCAGCGGACGCTCGCTTGGCGAAGCTGCCGGTTCCGGCACCCTACGTGGTGTCGGAGAAGAAGGCCAAGAAGAAGGCCACGGGGACTTGAAAGAGTGCCCGACGCCAGGAGGTGTCAGATTCATCATCCGATGACTCCAATGCGCACTCCTCCCATGAAGACGAGGAGGAGGAAGAAGAGACCTCTCCACCTCCAGCGGGGGGAGGGAAGAAAAGGAAGGCCGCCCCAACTGGGGAGGCCGAAGGGTCCAAGAGGGGGAAGACCCCTCCTCTGGACTACTCCACCAACGCCGACGACAGCGAAGAGGAGTGGCCACACAGGGCCAAGCCCCTGGCGAGATCGTAAATATCCGGATACCAGAGTGATTCATAGTATTCCCCCATTGCACAGCTTTTCCTTACGTCGAACATGTCTATGCAGTCCGCCCAAGGCCGGGCTCAACGAGTCGTCGAGCGGCTCCCTAGATTCGTCGGATTTGAATACGCTTCCGGCGGCTACCTCCCCCCACCCTACGGACGATGCCAAGGTGGCGTCCCAACAGGTTCCAAGCCAGGAGGAGGTGGTCCTGGAGGCGCCGCAAGGCGACCTCCCAGACTCCAGGCGTGAAGGGGATAGAACCCCCAAGGGCTCTAAGTCCGGCTTTGAGCCGGACACTGCGCCGGAACCTTCAATGGTTCCGGACTCCGGTAGGCAGCCTCCTTCCAAGAGGAGCAAGCCTACCGAGCCGGTGACCTCCGTCCAACCGGAGGCACCGGACAAGTTGCTGGAGGTGCTAAACGGCGCCTCCATCGACGAGGAGCACCGCACTATTATGAGTGCGGTGATCCAGAAGGTTCAGTCCGCCAAGAGCGGACTGACTGAAGCCTGTGCCAGCCTTCTAACAGGCTTTGAGGTAAGTAAGGAATATGTAAAAATATTACCGCATAGATAGTAGCCCCTGATGCTCTGTTCGGCATTCGGAAAGAAAAGCCGAATAGAGGATCTAATAACATTCGCAGGAGTCTAACAAAAGTAAGTCAATATGCGTATGCAGGCTTCGCTGCTAGCATCTGCCGTACTGACAACGGAGGCGGGCACGCTGAAGCAGAACCTCGAGCGGTCCGAGCAAGAGCTCGGCTTAGCCAAGCAGCAGCTCGAGGAGAAGGAAGGTAAGAAATACCTTATTGAAATATGTGAAAGGTGCAATTGCAAAAAGTGACAGGATTAACGCGGCTATTGTAGGGGCCACAACTGAGGTGGCGACCCTTAAGCAAGCGTTGTCCGAGGCCGAGAAGAGGGTGGCCACGGAGCGCACCGAGCGGGAGAAGCATGAGACGCGGGTTGGCGAGGTGCGGCAAGAGCTCCAGGCTCTCATGAAAAAACATGAGAGTTTGGAGCTTGACTCGAAGACGCGAGAGTCCGAGCTCGCGGCGGCCATTGAAGATGCCAAGTCTGCCAAGGCTGAAGCCCAGAAGGCCCTCCAGGAGGTTGAGGCAATAAAAAAGATAGCGGCGGGTAAGGCATTCTTTATGCAAAGCAAGCACGTAAAAGTGAATAACTTGTTACTTACCCGAATCCGGAGCTCTCCAGGAGCATTCGCGGACTTGCCCCGTAGCGTGTCGGATGGCGCCGCCTTCTACCGAGCCGAGGAGGGAAGCTCGACGGAGAAGGTGTTCTGGTCTCAGTATGCTGAGGTCGAACACCCAGTGCCCTTAAGAGACCAGCTGAAACAGCTGGTCGAGCTCCATAAGGTGGCCGAACAGGCCATGAAGGGCCTCATAGTCCGGCTGTGGCCTGGAGAGACCATGCCTGGGAGCTACTTCGGGCTAGTGAGGCGGCTGGTGGAGGCATGTCCAAGGCTCGAAGTCATCAAGCGCTCTATATGCATCGAGGGTGCCCGTAGGGCGCTTGCCCGTGCGAAGGTGCACTGGGGCAAGCTGGATGCTGAGAAGCTTGTGAAGGACGGGCCACCACCGGGCAAGGAGCATCGCAAGCCCGAGATGTATTATGAGGGCGTTTTGAAGGGTGCCCGCCTTGTGGTGGATGAATGTTCCATGGATGTAATTTTTCAGTAAACTCGCTCGTTTTGTCCTATGCGCTGAAAACTTGTTCATGTGCGCTAAGCAATGCTTTTTGAATTTAAAATATTACCTTCTGTGCGGCCGTTTATCAAATTTGAGAGATGGCAAGTCGTCGGCTTCTGCCCCCATGGCATGAGTGCTGGGGTGTTCGGGATAAACATGAGCATTTTTTTCCCATTCTTGGGTCCTTCGAGGGAGGCGCTCAACACAACGAACAAGGCAATCGGACTATAATGCTTGAACACTCTCACTTAGCCATAGAATTCTATAATTTTAAATTTCGGCGAAGCCCCTAGTGTTCGGAAGACCGAGTTCAGGGCGCTATCCACGCCTAGGCCGGACAAAGCCGACTCCTCGCTCTAAGCGGCATAAGTCTTTAGGGACTCGAAAACCTCTCGAACAGCGACCAGCTCTCGCCTCATCATGACGGTCAGTTTTAGCTTTCTCTACTGAGGTGCTTAGCCCAGCTCAACTGGGCACAATCACAGTAGTTCTCCTAGTGCTATCTTAGCCGATATAACGGAATGTAAGGTACCAAAACATAGGAGCCGGGCAAACCCAACTATTGACCCAAGACATGATTCGGAGCCGATGCATATAATGCTATAAGTTCAGGGTGCCGCACTTGTGAAAGTGTTCGGACTTCTCACACTGTGTTGTCGGGTACTTAAGCCCCTGGCGTATTGGCCGTACCAAAGTGTACGGGTGCAACATATCATTAATGAACATATATTCGTAAAAAAGAGTAATGCAATAATAGACGGAAGCTATGCATTGTTTATTTAAAAAGGCTGCGATCAAAGCAGGCCGATACAAATAGTGCGATAAGCAAAAGATGGGACTATCAAATATGTCCTTTCTAGGGGCGAGCTGCGGAATGTTATGCGAAATAGGTATACTGCTCGTTATAGAGACCACCTTAGAGTTCCATAGTGCGGCGTAGCTTTCTACTCCCCTGGTTGTTGTATCGTTTGTGCGGCAATTGTACTGCCGGACAGGCCTTCCGAAGAGTGGAGTCCTGAAAGTAAGAGAAAATGAAAAAGTCGGCAGCCCCTTGTGCGGTTTAAGCGATGTTTCGGGCGTGCGGTGATTGTGCCCCTCCCCTTTTGCCCATGGTATTTCCAGAGCGTAGTTATGTACGCACAACACTGGTTTCGCAAATTCGCGAGGGCTGGGGTTGGGGCCGCATTGCTACGCTTGCTCGGAACGTGCCCGGCGGTCTTGTTGTGGGTTACTCCGGGCGTGCTTGATGGTGTCCAGACGTTTCATGGCCGGACCGGAGAATTGCCTTGAGAGGCTGCTTTGTACTTCCGCTGCGATAGCCGCCGTATGGTCCTCCGTTCGGAGAGAGCGTTTGGTGTTTCCATTGACCATGATGACTCCTCGAGGGCCTGGCATTTTGAGCTTGAGGTATGCGTAGTGCGGCACCGCATTGAACTTGGCAAATGCGGTTCGCCCGAGCAGTGCGTGATAGCCACTGCGGAACGGAACTATGTTGAAGATTAACTCCTCGCTTCGGAAATTATCCGGAGATCCGAAGACCACTTCAAGTGTAACTGAGCCTGTACAATTGGCCTCTACACCTGGTATGATGCCTTTAAAGATCGTTTTAGTGGGTATAATCCTCGAGGGATCGATGCCCATTTTCTGCACTGTATCCTGGTAAAGCAGGTTCAGGCTGCTGCCGCCGTCCATAAGGACTCTAGTGAGGTGAAATCCGTCAATAATTGGGTCTAGAACCAATGCGGCGAATCCGCCATGACGGGTGCTAGTAGGGTGGTCCCTTCGATCAAAAGTGATCGGGCAGGAAGACCATGGGTTGAACTTTGAGGTGACTGGCTCCATCACGTATACGTCCCTTAGCGCACGCTTCCGCTCCCTCTTGGGGACGTGGGTTGCGTATATCATGTTCACCGTCCGCACTTGTGGGGGAAAACCTTTCTGTCCACTGTTGTTCAGCGGCCGGGGCTCCTCCTCGTCATCGCTATGCAGCCCCTTGTCTCTGCTTTTGGCATTTAACTTGCCTGCCTGCTTGAACACCCAACAATCCCTGTTGGTGTGATTGGCTGGTTTTTCGGGGGTGCCATGTATCTGGCATGAGCGGTCGAGTATTCGGTCCAAAATGGACGGGCCCGGAGTATTTCTTTTGAATGGCTTTTTCCACTGACTGGGTTTAGAGCCTCTGAATCCGGCATTAACTGATGTATCCTCAGCATTGCCGTCGTTAATGCGGCGCTTTTACTTGTTGCGACACGGCCTGCCACTGCTGTCCTTGGTATCCGAATTACCAGGGCTCTTGGTCATGTTATTGCTGCGAGCTAGCCAGCTGTCTTCTCCCGCGCAAAAGCGGGTCATAAGTGGCGTGAGGGCTGCCATAGATTTCGGCTTTTCCTGTCCTAGGTGTCGTGCAAGCCACTCGTCGCGGATGCTATGCTTGAAGGCTGCTAGGGCCTCTGCGTCCGGACAGTCGACGATTTGATTTTTCTTGTTTAGGAACCATGTCCAGAATTGTCTGGCCGATTCCTCTGGCTGCTGAATTATGTGGCTAAGGTCATCGGCGTCTGGTGGTCAAACATAAGTGCCCTGGAAATTGTTGAGGAATGCGGCTTCCAGGTCCTCACAACAACCAATTGATTCTGCTGGCAAGCTATTAAGCCAATGCCGAGTTGGTCCTTTAAGCTTGAGTGGGAGGTATTTGATGGTGTGTAGGTCATCACCGCGGGCCATGTGGATATGAAGGAGATAGTCTTCGATCCATACCGCAGGATCTGTTGTGCCATCATATGATTCGATGTTCATGGGTTTGAAACCCTCAGGGATTTGATGATCCATTACTTCATCTGTGAAGCATAGTGGGTGTGCGGCGTCTCTATATTGGGCTATATCACGACGCAGCTCAAACGAGCTTTGTCTACTGTGTTCGGCCCGATCGGATTGACTATATCCGGAGTGACGATTACCGTCTCGTGCGGTAGGGTGCCCACGCGATCTGTAGATCTATCTTGTTTGCCTTGCCTTGTCCTCCAATATATCTCGCAGGTCTGACGCATTTTCCCGTGCCTTGGTATTTTTTGAGCGGCGCCGGGGTGCGGCTTGAGTGGAGGGCCAAGAGGCCTCTCTGTCGCGGCCACGGGGTGGCCGGTCGGCCGCATCATGCGCTGGTGATGTAGGTTTAGGTGCTTCCTCGGGGTAGCAACCTGCGCTTTGGGTAGCTCTTGGAGGGGCGTTTGAGTTCATACTCTTCGGCCACAAGGACTTCAGTCCATCTGTCAGCTAGCAAATCTTGATCAGCTCTAAGTTGTTGCTGTTTTTTCTTGAGGCTGCTCGCTGTGGCCATAAGCCTGCGTTTGAAACGCTCTTGTTCGACGGGATCCTCTGGCACGACAAATTCATCGTCGTCGAGGCTTGCCTCGTCTTTGAAGGGAGGTATATAGTTATCGTCCTCGACGTCTCTGTCTGCCGCTCTCTCATGAGGGCTGGCTTCTCCATCCTCCTGTGCTGAATTTTGCTGGAGGTGGTTGTCTTCGGCACTGTCCGGGGTGTTATTATCTCCCGTGTCGGAATCACCGTTTTTGCTTTGGCGGGATTTAGAGCGGCGCCGCTGACGCCGACGCTTAGGCTGCTTCTTGGAGGGGTCATCCTCCGTTGTTCCATCTCCATTGCCTTCTTTTGGGGTGTCCACCATGTATATATCATACGACGAGGTGGCTTTCCAGTGCCCTATAGGCACTGGTTCTTGATCGTCTCCTGCATCGGCGTCCATACCGTCGATGTCTTCGGAGTCGAAGTCGAGCATGTCGGTTAAATCATCGACAGTGGCTACGAAGTGGGTGGTGGGTGGGCTTTGAATTTATTCATCATCCGCATCCCAACCTTGCTGACCATAGTCCGGCCAGGGCTCTCCTGATAAAGAGATAGACTTTAGTGAATTCAGAATATCACCGAAGGGCGAGTGCTGAAAGATGTCCGCGACGGTGAACTCCATGATCGGCGCCCAATCGGGTTCGATCGGTAGGGGCACGGAGGGCTCGGAGTCTGGAGAGGAGTCCAGCTCCTTGGAGTCACGGGCTTCACAGAGAATAGGGTTGGTGTTCGGCTCGATCACCGTAAAGATTGCAGCCCCCGAGGCGGTGTCCAACCACCCATCCTCGATTGGCGTAGTTGGTTCCGAATTAAGGGTCGGAGCTCATGCGGGTGCGGCCTCCAGGGCACTGTTTGGCGGTAGAGCTAGATCATGCCCATCGTGACAGTGCGGTGCGCTCGGCTGCGGCTCGAATCCGTCGAAGATCAAGTCTCCGCGGAGGTCCGTTGTGTAGTTTAAACTTCCAAATCTGACCTGACGGCCAGGGGCGTAGCTTTCGATTTGCTCCAGATGGCGAAGCGAATTGGCCCGCAGTGCAAAGCCGCCAAATACGAAGATCTGTCCGGGAAGAAAAGTCTCACCCTGGATCGCATCGTCGTTGATGATCGGAGGAGCCATCGGGCCTAAAAGTGACGACACAGAGGAACTCTCAATGAAAGCACCAATGTCGGTGTCAAAACCAGCGGATCTCGGGTAGGGGGACCCGAACTGTGCGTCCAGGCGGATGGTAACAGGAGGCAGGGGACACAATGTTTTACCCAGGTTCGGGCACTCTTAATGGAGGTAAAACCCTACGTCCTGCTTGATTAATATTGATGATATGGGTAGTACAAGAGTAGATCTACCACGAGATCAAGGAGGCTAAAAATAAACCCTAGAAGCTAGCCTATGGTATGATTATGGTTCGTCCTACGGACTAAAACCCTCCGGTTTATATAGACACCGGAAAGGGCTAGGGTTACACAGAGTCGATTACAATGGTAGGAGATCTACATATCCGTATCGCCAAGCTTGCCTTCCACGCCAAGGAAATTCCCTTTCGAACACGGGACGATGTCTTCAATCTTGTATCTTCATAGTGCAGGAGTCCGGCCGAAGGTATAGTCCGGCTATCCGGACACCCCCTAATCCAGGACTCCCTCAATGGCACTCGGGCCCTAGTGACAAGCATTAAGCATAGCAAAGTCATAGCAACATCAATCTCAGAACATAATGGATACTAGGGATCAAACCCTAACAAAACTAACTCGATTACATGGTGAATCTCATCCAACCCATCACCGTCCAGCAAGCCTACGATGGAATTACTCACGCACGGCGGTGAGCATCATGAAATTGGTGATGGAGGATGGTTGATGATGATGACGACGACGAATCCCCCTCTCCGGAGCCCCGAACGGACTCCAAATCAGCCCTCCCAAGAGGTTTTAGGGCTTGGCGGCGGCTCCATATCGTAAAACGTGATGATTTCTTCTCCTTCATTTTTTATCCCCGAAAGCAGTTATACAGAGTTGGAGTTGGAGTCGGAAGGTCTCCAGGGGGCCCATGAGGTAGGGGCGCGCCCTAGGGGGGCGCCCCCCACCCTCGTGAGAAGGGTGTGGGCCCCCTGGTCTTCATCTTTGGCGAGTATTTTTTATTATTTATTGTAAGATATTTCGTGGAGTTTCAGGTCATTTTGAGAACTTTTGTTTTCTGCACATAAAACAACATCATGGCAATTCTGCTGAAAACAGCGTCAGTCCAGGTTAGTTCCATTCAAATCATACAAGTTAGAGTCCAAAACAAGGGCAAAAGTGTTTGGAAAAGTAGATACGTTGGAGACGTATCAACTTCCCCAAGCTTAAACCCTTGCTTGTCCTCAAGCAATTGAGTTGACAAACTGAAAGAAATAATGAAAAACTTTTACAAACTCTGTTTGCTCTTGTTGTTATAAATATGTCAAGCTAGCATTCAAGTTTTCAGCAAAGATTATAACTAACCATATTTGCAATAATTCTCAGGTCTCATGTTTACTCATATCAATAGCATAATCAACTAGCGAGCCATAATAATAAATCTCAGATGACAACACTTTCTCAAAACAATCATAATATGATATAACAAGATGGTATCTCGCTAGCCCTTTCTGAGACCGCAAAACATAAATGCAGAGCGCCTTTAAAGATCAAGGATTGACTAGACATTGTAATTCATGGTAAAAAAGATCCAATCATAGTCACACCCAATATAAATTAACAGTAATGAATGCAAATGACAGCGGTGCTCTCCAACTGGTGCTTTTTAATAAGAGGGTGATGACTCAACATAAAAGTAAATAGATGGGCCCCTCCCAGAGGGAAGCAGGGATTTGTAGAGGTGCCAGAGCTCGGTTTTGAAATAGAGGTGAATAATATTTTGAGCGGTATACTTTCATTGTCAACATAACAACCAAGAGATGGCGATATCTTCCATGCTACACACATTATAGGCGGTTCCCAAATAGAATGGTAAAGTTTATACTCCCCCTCCACCAACAAACATCAATCCATGGCTTGCTCGAAACAACGAGTGCCTCCAACATACATCAGGTCCCAGGGGGAGTTTTGTTTGCAATTATTTTGATTTAGTTTGCATAAAGCATGGGACTGGGCATCCCGGTGACCAGCCCTTTATCTCATGAGTGAGGAGCGGAGTCCACTCCTCTTGAGAATAACCCACCTAACATGAAAGATACAGACAACCCTAGTTGATACATGAGCTATTCGAGCATACAAAACAGGATATTTATTTGAAGGTTTAGCGTTTGGCAAATACAAATTTACTTGGAACGGCAGGTAGATACCGCATATAGGAAGATATAGTGGACTCATGTGGAATAACTTTGGGGTTTAAGGGATTTGGATGCACAAGCAGTATTCCCGCTTAGTACAGGTGAAGGCTAGCAAAAGACTGGGAAGCGACCAACTAGAGAGCGACAACAACCATGTACATGCATTAAAATTAATAAACATTGGATGCAAGCATGAGTAGGATATAGTCCACCATGAACATAAATATCGTGAAGGCTATGTTGATTTGTTTCAACTACATGCGTGAACATGTACCAAGTCAAGTCACTTAAATCATTCAGAGGAGCATACCACCCTTTCATACCACATCATAACCATTTTAATAGCATGTTGGCATGCAAGGTAAACCATTATAACTCATAGCTAATCAAGCATGGCATAAGCAACTATGATCTCTAATTGTCATTGCAAACATGTTTATTCATAACAAGCTGAATCAAGAACGATGAACTCATCATATTTACAAAAACAAAAGAGCTCGAGTTCGTACCAGCTTTTCTCATCTCCGTCAGTCCATCGTATATCATCATAACTGCCTTTCACTTGCACGACCGAACGATGTGAATAATAATAAGAGTGCACGTGCATTGGACTAAGCTGGAATCTGCGAGCATTCAATAAACAGGAGAAGACAAAGCAATATGGGATCTTGGTTAAATCAACAATAAAGCATATAAGAGCCACTTCAACAATTTAATCATGGTCTTCTCCTACTGACCCCCAAAGAAAAGAAAAGAAATAAAATTATTTACACAGGAAAGCTCCCAACAAGCAAAAGAAGAACGGGAAATATTTTTGGGTTTTCTTTTTAGTTACTACTACAAGCATGGAAAGTGAATTAATTAAAAGCTACAACTATTTTTTTTGGTGTTCTTAAGGTTTATTAAACACACAAGAAGAAAGCATAAAAGGAAATAAATTAGCATGGATGACACACTGAAAAAGTATGAGCACCAACATCTAGCAATGAGTGTGTGAACATAAATGTAATATCGGTGGGAAATACGTACTCCCCCAAGCTTAGGCTTTTGGCTTAAGTTGGTGTATGGCCACGGCTGGCCTGGCTGATATTCATAATAATAGTTGTTGGGGTCGTACTGTGATGCAGCAGCTATCGCCTCCTGAGCTACAGCGTGGCGACGAGCGTCCTCCGCTCTCCTCTCGTACTCATCTGCCTCCTCTTTGGTAATAGTATATCCTCCTTTGTTGCCTGATAATCAAAGAAAGCAGCAACAGGGAGAGTAATATGGACAGCATGGCGTCTGTTAAAGATTAGTCGATACTGGAGAGGTGATTCGTTCCTCTCGACAAAATGGTGGGAAACCACAGAATCAAAATCTAAATAAGCAGGAGGCAACTCCATGTCTCCTTCACGAACGTCTATCTCAAGAAATTTAGCTAAGCGGGTTGCATAAATTCCTCCAAAGAAATCTCCATTATGTCTATTATGATGCAACCTACGAGCTACAATGGCTCCCATATGATAAGATTGGTCTCCTGACACAGCACTCCTGAGAATGCTAAGGTCAGGGACACACATGTGACATGCTTCATCCTTAGCATTTATGCACCTACCTATAAAGAGAGCAAAATAATGTATAGTAGGAAAGTGAATGCTCCCTATGGTAGCTTGCGTTATATCTCTAGATTCCCCTACAGTTATACTAGCAAGAAAGTTTTTAAATTCAGATTTAGGGGGATCCCTAACACTACCCCATTGTGGAAGTTTGCAAGAAGAAGTGAAATCCTCTAAGTCCATGGTAAAAGATTTTTCATAAAGATCAAACATGACTGAAGGAGAATTACGCGAAGATGAATACTTAAACCTCCTCACAAAAGAGCTTGTGAGCTCATGCTACTGGGGGCATTTGTCTGCCTCAAAGTCCTCAAGATCGGCATTACGCAAATATGCGTTAAATTCTTCTTTAATTCCCGCTCGATCCATAAAATTTTCAGAAGGCCACTCACAAGGACGCACTGGAGCGTCTCTTGGTGGCTCTTCGTCAGCATCACGCATAGCAAGCCTGGGTCCTTGCTTCTTTGAAGAACCACCTTGGAACATTTTCCTAAACATATTTCTTCCTCTAAAAAATTCTGAATTTTTTTAGTAACTTCAAAATAAAAGTAAACCAAACTCAATAATATTGATAGCAACTACTCCTACAAGTGCCTAGAGCCTATATCATGCATCAAAACTACTTTTGACCATATAAATTTGACATGCAAGCTCAAGAACAGGGTCACCTAAGCAGCAAAAATTTGCAATGAATAAAGCACTAGAACAAAAACTAATTGGACCAATGGAGGAGTCACATACCAAGGAACAATCTCCCCAAGCAGTTTTGGGAGAGGTGCTTTAAGCAAGGAGATCGAAAATGGCAGCAAAGAGGGCTGGAACTCATGCTTGAGTTGGTTTTTCGTGTTTGTGGTAAGAAGATGAAGTGTGTGGGTGCAGAAATAAGTGGAGGAGGGCCACCGTGGGCCCACGAGGTAGGGGGCGCGCCCTAGGGGGGTGGGCGCGCCCTCCACCCTCGTGGCAAGGTGGTTGGCCCCCTGGTGTGTTCTTTGTTCCATAAATCCTCAAATATTCTATAAAAAATTATATTTAATTTTCAGGGCATTTGGAGAACTTTTATTTTCGAGGTATTTTTATATTGCACGGATAATCAGATAACAGACAGAAAATTATTTATTTTTACTTTATTTAAACTAAATAACAGAAAGTAAAAGTGAGGGTACAGAAGGTTGTGCTTCTAGTTTCATCCATCTCATGCTCATCAAAAGGAATCCACTAACAAGGTTGATCAAGTCTTGTTAACAAACTCATTCCAATTAACATGAAACCGGAGAAATTTCGAATAACACTAGGTTACCTCAACGGGGATATGCACATCCCCAATAATAAGTATATCATATTTATTCTTGACAGTAGGAAGAGGAAATTCAAAACCTCCAAATATAATCAATGGAATTTTTCCGATAGAATTGATACTATGAACTTGAGGTTGTTTCCTCGGAAAGTGTACCGTATGCTCATTACCATTAACATGAAAAGTGACATTGCCTTTGTTGCAATCAATAACAGCCCCTGCGGTGTTGAGAAAAGGACTTCCAAGAATAATAGACATACTATCGTCCTCGGGAATATCAAGAATAACGAAGTCCGTTAAAATAGTAACGTTTGCAACCACAATAGGCACATCCTCACAAATACCGACAGGTATAGCAGTTGATTTATCAGCCATTTGCAAAGATATTTCAGTAGATGTCAACTTATTCAAGTCAAGTCTACGATATAAAGAGAGAAGAATAACACTAACACCGGCTCCAAGATCACATAAAGTAGTTTTAACATAGTTTCCTTTAATGGAGCATGGTATAGTAGGTACTCCTGGATCTCCAAGTTTCTTTGGTATTCCACCCTTAAATGTATAATTAGCAAGCATGATGGAAATTTCAGCTTCCGGTATCTTTCTCTTATTTGTAATAATATCTTTCATGTACTTAGCATAAGGATTTGTTTTGAGTATATCAGTTAACCGCATACATAAAAAGATAGGTCTAATCATTTCAGGAAAGCGCTCAAAATCCTCATCATCCTTTTTCTTGGATGGTTTGGGAGGAAAAGGCATGGTTTTCTGAACCCAAGGCTCTCTTTCTTTACCATGTTTCCTAGCAACAAAATCTTTCTTATCATAACGTTGATTCTTTGATTGTGGGTTATCAAGATCAACAACAGGTTCAATCTCTACATCATTATCATTACTAGGTTGAGCATCATTATGAACATCATCATTAACATTTTCATTAGGTTCATGTTCATTGCCAGATTGAGTTTCAGCATCAGAAATAGAAATATCATTTGTATTATCAGGTGGTTCAGCAATAGGTTCACTAGAAGTTTGTACAGTTCTATCATTTTTCTTTTTCTTCTTTTTAGAAGAACTAGATGCATCAATTTTATTTCTCTGATAATCTTGTTCAATTCTCTTAGGGTGGCCTTCAGGATACAAAGGTTCCTGAGTCATTCTACCAGTTCTAGTAGCCACTTTAACAGCATAATCATTTTTCTTACTATTCATCTCATTGAGCAATTCCTTTTGAGCTTTAAGTACTTGTTCTACTTGAGTGGTAACCATAGAAGCATGTTTGCTAACAAATTTAAGTTCACCTCTAATATTAGCCATATAATCACCTAAATATTTGATCATATCAGCATCTTGTTTTAATTGTCTACCAAAATAAGCATTGAAGTCTTCTTGTTTAAACATAAATTATCAAACTCATCCAAGCATTGACTAGCAATTTTAGCAGGAGGGATTTCAGCTTTATCATATCTATTGAGAGAATTTACCTTTACTACCTGTGTCGGGTTATCGGGGTCTGGAGGTTCTTCAATAAATAAAGGATTAAGATCATATGTTTCTTCGACATGCGGTAAATTAAGACCATGTATTTCTGTAATAGGAGGTAAATTCTTAACATCTTCAGCTTTAATACCTTTTTCTTTCATAGATTTCTTTGCCTTTTGCATATCTTCGGGACTGAGAAATAGAATACCTCTCTTTTTCGGAGCTGGTTTAGGAATAGGATCGTTAATTGAAGCAGGAGCTGGCTCAGGAGGTTCCCGATTATTTTCATTTGTCAACATATTATTCAATAAGATTTCAGCTTCATCCGGTGTTCTTTCCCTGAAAAGAGAACCAACACAACTATCCAGGTAATCTCTGGAAGCATCGGTTAGTCCATTATAAAAGATATCAAGTATTTCATTTTCTTAAGAGGATGATCAGGCAAAGCATTAAGTAACTTGAGAAGCCTCCCCCAAGCTTGTGGGAGACTCTCTTCTTTAATTTGCACAAAGTTGTATATTTCCTTTAAAGCAGCTTGTTTCTTATAAGCAGGGAAATATTTAGCAGAGAAGTAATAAATCATATCCTGGGGACTACACATGTCCTGGATAAATGGCGGAGCTCCGGGTTGGAATCGACTCATATTTCCACTCACGAACGCAAACCATCTCACCTGATGGCAATTGTTGTATATGGCGCTGGAAATTGCCAATAATGATCACTTTGATGCTTGCAGTTGTAGAATACAGAAAACTTGGCTTTTGCATGCAATAAGGTGCACTCGTCGTCTGAGCTTTGGGTTTAAACCGACAACCTCGACCTTGTGCTGCCCACTCACACCTGCGAACCATCTCACATGATGGCAATTGTTGTTTATGAAGGATAACTATGTTATATATTCTTTACTCAAAATATTCTTACGAATGAATATTGCGCATAAATATCTTATACACTAGTGGATACAAGTGTTTGTACTACATATACAACAATTATATCCTTGGAAGTAAGAACACTTCTATAAACTACATGGATAATTTTTGAAAATGTTACATTTTTAAATAATATCTATGAATTATAATTGTATTTGTATAATTTAAAATTTTGTTCATTTGAAAATCTGCAGTATGGGCAACTATGCTCATAATTATTTCTTAGACAATGGTTTTTATTTATTTAAAAAAAATATTACTCCCTCCTATCCAAATAAGTGTCGTAGGGATCAGAGGGAGTAATATTTTTTTGGCAAGCACACAAACTTTATTCATATATGTGAACTCTTTTGAAAACTACATAAGCATTTTCTAAAAGCATGAACAGCTTTATATACTACATTGTTTTTAGATGCGAACATTTTTAAAATTATATGTACATTTACATAAATATGTAAAAGCTATTTAAATTACTATCATATTTGTATTAAAGAGTGAAAAGTTTTAAAATTATACAAACATTTTATAATTTATAAAATATTGTTTTAGTTACGTGGGTAATTTTACTAAATAATATGTGAATATTTTTATGATCAAGAATCAATCTTAATTTGTTGCAAGGGCCATGCATGGAGCATAGCTAAGAAAGCACAATGCAAGGAACAATATGTCTAAATCTGTTAAATCTCTCGAGAAGACTACTGTCGCGATGACCACATTGACAATTCAATTTTACGATATGTGGCATATCTTTTCCATTCCGGAAGCTGAGCATCTCCAGCCGCGCTCTCAACAGGCTTCATCAAGCCACTTTTTCGGTGCCGGCGTCAAAAAAACCCCACAGTCGTGCCTCCAGGACGACGAAAAGCGCCGGTTCGGCCCTTTTTTCCGCCCGGCGGTCACAGGCCGAACCCAGCGCACTGGGGGGCGGTCGGGGGCTCCGACGCAAGGGAAAAGCGCGGCTGGCCCACACCGTCAGGTGAAAAGTCAAGATTTTCTTCCCCGACTCGCCTCCCACCCCCCGTGCCCTCGGCCGCCACTGGCTATATCCCGGCGCCGCCCGCCGCCCTTCACCGCTAGATAGCCATTCCCCGCCGGAAAAATAGCATAGGTTCGCCGCGGCAGCCCTTCCAACATCAGCTGGGCGTTTCCGGCCGCCGGAAAAATTGAACTATTTGTTGTTGTACTATTTTGTTAAACAATTTGATTTTTCTGTGATGAAATATGTGATAAAAAAATATTTATGTTCATAATTCAACGACGAGCCACGGCGACCACGCCGAATATGGGCCTATTCCCATCCATATGGGCCCTTTATTCGCCGCAAATGGACTGAAAAGTGAGCCAATATCAGCGCCTAGGAGCGACGACTGGGCGTAAAACCGCCCTCAGCGCCCGTTGTATCGCCGTCGCGCCCCGGAGGACGGTTTTCATGCATCCTGGGGGGCCAACGGCTGAAGATGCTCTTATACCGCTTTCATGGCCAACACTTATTAAGCGCATATAGCGCCGGTTACAGGAAAACCCGTAAACACAGCACACCCCGCATTCCCCTGTGCTAGATTTGTTGGGCCCGACCATGTAGACAGGTTCTTTTTTCTTTTTTTGAGGATCTTGTAGACAGGTTCCTGTGAAGCTCTCCCACTGGTAAAACTGCCGTTTTTTTTGTTTCTGTTTTTTTTTCTTTTTTTTCTTTTTATTTTTCGAAATGAATGAACTTTTTCAAATTCCCTGAAATCTTTCGAAAATTTTGAATTTTTTTGAAACTAAAAATAGTTTCTAGAAATCATGAACTTTTTCAAATTCATAAAACCTTATTGATTTTGCAAACCTTTTTAAAATTTGATACAATTTCCAAATTCATGCACCTTTGTTAAATTCATGAATTTTTTTCGTATTACCACGTTTTCTCAAAATCACGATTTGTTTTAAATATTTGATTTTTTTTCTCAAACTCTTGAACTTTTTTTTTCATTTTTGCTATCTTTTTTGAATTTACGAACATTTTTAAATTCCATGAATTTTTTTCAAAGTTTTTATGAACTCTTTCATGGTCACAATTTCTAAAAAGTTAATGGTCGACGACCATGGTCAATTGTTACCGATCAATGTTCAAAGTCAATGTTAGCCATCTGAGAAATCCTCAAAAACGCTTGCTGGTCATGGTGCATATACCTCACTCATGGGCGCCAACAGCCTAAACGGGCGCTATAAGAATCAATTAGGAGATCTCGCTTTCGTGATATCTTCTTTAATGAAGGACAATGCTCTTGGTAAAGGCCGATAGTAAATCCACCCACACTTGGGCCTTTAAAGGGTCCATATCAAATAGCACTTTTCTCCACTTTCAACATATTTGAAAAATCTCGCCTTTGCCATGTGCCATGGCTACGTTGAGATTATGTTCAATTCATACAATTCCAAAGAATATGGGAACATAGAAAAATGATTATAGTATTGTGTTCACTTGAATCTTATGAGATTGTGGTGGCACCCTTTTAGTTAGGAATTTTATAAGAAATTTTGATGATTATATCCCTTAGAAGTTTTTTTCTACATGAATTGTTTTGCCCGTAGAACCAAAAAACCATATGATTTTTTTCATATAGTTTAGTGTGTGTGCGGTTCTAAATGAAAAACTTCCCTTCTATCTGCCCGGGAAGAAAAATGCGTTTTGTGCCTATTACAACAATGACATACATCTACTTTTTCACCAAAGTTCTTGTGTTTTGCTCGTGGCGCATCCAAACAACTTCTATAATAGATTCTCGTGCTTTTTAGTTTCTATGTGATTCAGCGTACTACCATGATATCACAATCCCGTGTTTTTGTAATCTACTCCCTCCGTTTCAAATTACTCGTCGTGGGAAGAAGTTCTGGTGTCTCCTTTTCGCAAAAAAAGAAGAAGAAGAAGTTCTAGTGTCTCCAATCATCAGGAATTCATATGAAAGTCCTTCGATCCGAAGAGGCCCCTAGAAATCAACCGGGGTCACCTGCTCGTGACGCCAAACACGGCATTTTCAGCAAAGCGTGGCAGTTTGCCCAAATTTTGTGCGAAAGTGTGTGTTCGAACTTAGCCAGGGATTCGATGCAAAAAAAAAAAAAAAACTTAGCCAGGGATTGCTATTTTTCGTTTGTTGATGAAAAGCATCCCGAGGAGGAGCACGCCGCAGTGCATCCCGAAAAGGCGTCGCTGAGGGCAGCGTGCTCGCCAAGTCGCGGCTCAGGGTCACCGACAGCTGTCCAGGGCAGGGCAGAAACCCACCGCGCGCACCCTGGTTCCGGAGACTGACGGCCGGGACCCACCGGATCTTCTCGACCCTCGCGCCGCGTGCCGCGACGGTTATACACAGTGGCCAGGACGGCACCCACTCCACACCCGGTGACGTCCTCCTCCGCCTGCCCCCCTCTCTCTCTCCACCCTCCACGCGGCCCAAATCCGCACCGGTCCGCCCCAAATCCGGCGCCGCCACATCCCTCCTCCGGCGGCACGCACGCAGGCGGCGCTGCTCGACCGACTCGCAGGTGCAGTTCCATCGATCGATCCTCCCGCACCGCTGCTTGGATCACTATCTCGCTCGATTAATTGTTTCAGTCGCGCTTGATCAGTCAGAGGTTTCCATCCGTCGTTTTGGGGGGCGCATTGCGAGCAGTGCCGGTGTTCCCCGCTCGTCGCCGTGTCTCTGTTGATGGATTTTTTTTTTGGTTCGTCGTCACCGTGAATGGGGCGTCGCTGTGTTTGTTGCTGTCGTCGCCATGATTGCGATCGAGTTCCTTTTGATTTCTGAAACAGCGGGTGCAATGCTGGGTGGTTTAATTTGTCCCGTGCTCGATCGTGGGCGCCTACTACGGATGCCAGCGGCAGTTCCTCTGCTGCAGAGATTTATGTTTTTACGGGATTTTTCTTCTAATATTTCTGACATTCCGATTCGTTTGGCTTCGCTGCAGGTTGTTCACGGGTGGGAGCCGCCGCCATGCAGGAAGCTCCCCTCGCTCCGGCCCACCCCGTCGCCTTCGGGCTCTTCGTCTACGGCGGCTACACCCCCTTCGTCCCGTGTCCCAGCCCGTCGCCTCTCGGCATCCCCTTCGTCCCGTGCCCCAGCCCGTCGCCGCTCGGCATCCCCGTCGTCCCGTGCCCCAGCCCGTCGCCGCTCGGCACCCCCTTCGTCCCGTGCGCCAGCCCGTCGCCGCGCGGCACTCCCTTCGTCCCGTGCGCCAGCCCGTCGCCGCGCGGCAGCCCCTTCACGCCGAGCCCCACGCTTCCGCCGCGCGCCCCCTTCACGCCGAGCCCCAGCACCTCGTCGCGCGGCTCCCCGTTCACCCCGAGCCCCAGGACGCACCTGAGCGGCACCCCCTGGTCCTCCTCCACCTCCGGCTCCCGCGTCGACGATGCGGCGGCCACGGAGCACCGCCTGCATCTCGCCCGCCTCGCGCTCCAGTGCCAGGACGCCACCAACCGCTACGAGCTCTGCCTCCGCCACCTCGCCGACGCCGCGCGCGAGGCCGCCGCGCTCCGCCTCGAGAACTCCGAGCTCCGCGTCGTCAACAACGACCTCGCCGGCCGCTTCGCCATGCTCGGCGGCAACCAGGCCTCCGCCGTCGCGCTGGCCGGGCAGCTCCGCGGGCTGCACCTCGGGCAGATGCAGGTGCCGGTGCCGGTGCAGGCCATGGCGTCTCCACCGGTGCTGCCCATGCCCATGGCGGGCCCCGCCTCCCCGGCCGAGAAGCACGCGGTGATGCCCAAGAGCATCTCCATCCGCTCGACGGGCTACCTGAAGATGGCCAGGCGCGGCGGCAAGGGAAAGCATCGCGTCACCAAGCCGATGGACGCCGGCTCGGTGAGACCATCGAATCCCAACCCCTCCACTCGTTCGACTGAATTCCGCGCTTCTGTGCCATGCCGCTCACCTGTTCGACGATTTGCTGGTGTCTGTGCAATGCGAGCAGCAGCGCGTGTTCGTGGGCGTGGACGTGGACGGCGGCAAGGCGGAGGAGCACCAGGGCGGCAGCAGCGGCGGGGACAGGCGCGGCCAGGTGGTCAAGTCCGCCAGCGGGCTGGAGTTCGAGGCGTACAGCCAGGGCATGTACAAGACGGAGCTGTGCAACAAGTGGGAGGAGAGCGGGGCGTGCCTGTACGCCGACCAGTGCCAGTTCGCGCACGGCATCGCCGAGCTCCGCCCCATCATCCGCCACCCGCGCTACAAGACCCAGGTCTGCCGCATGGTCATCGGCGGCGGCCTCTGCCCCTACAGCTACCGCTGCCACTTCCGCCACTCCATCACCCCTGCCGACTACTTCCCCCTTCTCCACCCCTGATCGCTACACATGGCACTGCTCCATCGCCGACGGCCACTCACTCTGCTCGCTTCACTCCCTCACTCCTTCCTCGGTTCCTCCCTTTCGTAAACTATATATGCCACATTAGAAAACAAACCAAGAACTCGAAAATGGGAGGCCTAAATAAGGCAAATTTTGATTTAGATGCACAGAGCAAACGCCACTTCATTAGAGTTGGCACATGCAGGGCAAAAATGTGAATAGAGCTATTTAAGCTGCTTTTTTGTTACATGGGGATTGATCTGGAATTCTTGATCATCAGAGAGGTGGATTTTTATATGTTGGGGGCGTTCTTTCTTACATGGTTTGTTATATTTGCCATTGGTTACAGTTACATGATCTTTGTTCCTTAATCATGTTTTGAGAGGAAATTATCAGCGTAGCGACGTAACTAAATCTCAATTCGTGTTATTTTTGTTCTGTCTTGTGGCAGGAAGATCAGGCTACTTCAGACTTCAGTTGCATTGTTTTTTTGGACAATTGAAGTAATTTTATAGGAGCATGTCAAGTATAGATGTTAATTATATGACTTGCATATTGTTTATATTGCTCTGTTTTCTCCTGATCTTTAAGATTGATGTTCTAGTTCCTAAATGTACTTTGTCAGTTTAGGACTGCACTGGTTGGGTTTATAAGGAAGATGACGGACAATTATGCTTGAGAGTGTCTATTCCATAAACGGTGAGCAAGATCATCTTCCACACCCAGCCTAAAAAACACATCCGTTTGTCAAAAAATGCTCCATCAGCTAATCCGAACCTATATGGATGCTATTTTTTAGGCTATATCCTATATTTTTCTACCCAATTGGTTAATATACCAATCCAAATGAACAAAGCTTAAAACCAAAGTTGCGGTCGTGAGAAGCCAATTGCTACCCCCTGAACTTTCACCACCGCAGTCGCCGCCTAACCCGTCTCCGTCCCAGCCTATTCAGGTCGTCATCGCCACCATCCTCGTGCATACCTTGAACCTTGCGCCAGCCGACGCCCCCAATCATGTCGCCCCTCTCACCCCGTCATCGGATTCACACCCACTGTTAAGGGATCCGCGCCACCACCCCGTCTGACGGTGCATAATCTGTTCAGTACCCTTGGTAGGATTGCTAATGCGGTTGGAAGTACCAAATCGGAGGTCACACATGGGTTTTACCCAGGTTCGGGCCTCCGGTGAGGAGTAATACCCTACGCCATGCTTTGTGTTCTAATTCATGGTAGGTGTACGTCATGCGAGGGATTACAATGAAGTGGATGAGTTACTACCGAGAGTCTAGTTGTAGATCAGAATGAGAGTTGTCGTCGAGACAATAGCTGCTTGGTGTTGTCACTTGCTCCTTGATGCTGATCCTTAGAGCTGCTGGGTGACTAATTGCATAGGACTTGTCCCTTGGCCGGGTGGGTTTGATGTTTATCTTTGTGGGCTTTATTTTGATAATGAACCATGACGTTCTTCTATTGTCACTTGACAGTAGATCATCTTTATATGACTAGTGGATTTCATCTAAACTAGAGTGGCTTAAGATTATAGAGCTAGTGGTACTGTCTGATCATGGGGGTTTGGGTCTATGATCTTTCTCTAGTTGGCTTTTGTGACTTGATACTTTCCTGGAACTTGATCATCTGGCTCTTCAACTATTGTTCATGATCATCTGGTTGTCTATTTGTTCCTGGTTGGCTACTCTCAAGTCGAGATCAGTCTATTGTTTATAAAATGGAGATTGGCTACTATTGCCAATATTCCCAAGTGCTAGAGGAAATGCTACATTTTAACCATAACACCATTTCTTTTGTCTTGGATGCCTACTTTGTAGGTTTTTGGAAATGAAGAAGAAGAAGATTAGAATAAGAATAATTAGGATAGGAAATAACTAATCTGTATATTTCCATTTTTCTCAAGTTTTATACTCAAGAAATGTAATTGTAATCTTCCACTTCCTCCGCCCCGAAAAGTTTTCCTTAGATTTCTCTAGGTATAGATATATCTAACACTAAAACATGTCTAAATGCATAAGTATCGAGACAAATCTAAGATAAGCTTTCGGGACGGAGGCTGTATTAAAGATTTCTTTATTCTTTTGTAATATTAATTTTTATTATTTATTCAATTATTAACAGTGTTTGAATTTCTGCTATCAATTATTTATAAATGCATTTCCAATTCATATGAATTGTACTTTTAGCATTTAGGTCCTTCAACATAATTCTTAATTGCAGTTGAACCCAAAACTCTATATAAGAGCA
This sequence comes from Triticum dicoccoides, assembly GCF_002162155.2. NCBI lineage: Eukaryota > Viridiplantae > Streptophyta > Magnoliopsida > Poales > Poaceae > Triticum > Triticum dicoccoides. The sequence continues at coordinate 588,778,284 of NC_041380.1, forward strand.
AAGGTGATGGAAAATTTGGTATTTGAATTCAATTTTAACTAACTTCAACTAAATTGAAATGAAGTTTTAAATTTATCCCAATTTTTAGATGCATGAATGCAATGCACATTCGAAAGAATAAGAAAAATCACCGCTCCCATTCATACAACAGGATATTACACCTTCATCTCAAGCTTCATCTCCTCCAGTTTGCTGAACTTCTTCATATGCACTGGTTGGTCCAGTTTCTATGTCTATTAAGATTCATCCAATAATGAGTCATTGTGAGAGTTTGCACTCCATTGGTTGGTGCGGTGTGGACACATGTTAGCTCTAGATAATGAGGTGACCAATGAGTTGCAACATTGAGAAAATCAATGAAATGACCAACACATAGAGCAACAAAAAGGCAAACTTATGGGCTATTCGAGTCATGAACGTGTTGGCCACATTGTTCACACTTGTGCACATGCACTGTAATACTTGTCGATGATGTTTGGAATGGCGTACTATCGATGGCGTAGCGGCTTCACACCGTGATCATGTGTCATTTCTATGTTGTAGAGCGCGTAGTGCTTCTGCTAACTAAGCCAAACATGCACACTCTGCCTAGATGCCACATAATGCTTCATGCCTTGAAACTCCACACTCAACCATTCATCCTCCTTCACCGTGTACACAACCATCATGATTGCTTCAAATTAAATGATGACAATGTCAAAATATTCCATCATGGCATTTTTCCAAATACTTGTCAGCGTGGGGTCCATCATGGATGGCGACAACAGGGGTGGATGGTATTGTTGGGGATCGTTGCAGAAATTTAAAATTTTCTACGCATCACCAAGATCAATCTATGGAGAAACTAGCAACGAGAGAGAGAGGGGAGTGCATCTTCATACCCTTGAAGATCGCAACACGGAAGCGTTACAAGAACGCGGATGAGGGAGTCATACTCGCGGCGATTCAGATCGCGGTAGATTCCGATCCAAGCGCCGAACAACGGTGCCTCCGTGTTCAACACACCTGCAGCCCGATGACGTCTCCCATGCCTTGATCCAGCAAGGAGAGAGGGAGAGGTTGGGGAAGACTCCGTCCAGCAGCAGCACGACGGCGTGATGGTGTTGGAGCAGCGTGGTACTCCGGCAGGGCTTCGCCAAGCGTCGCTGGAGGAGGAGGAGGTGTTGGGGAGGGGGAGGGCTGCGCCTTGGATGTGGTGCGGCTGCCCTCCCGCCTCCCCTCTATTTATAGGGGCAAGGGAGAGGGAGGCCGCCCCCCTCCAGATGGATCTAGAGGGGGGCGGCGGCCAAGGGGGGAGGCTTGCCCCCCAAGCCAAGGGGGGCGCCCCCTTTAGGGTTCTCCCAAACCCTAGGCGCATGGGCCCTAGGGGGTTTGGCGCCCAGCCCACCTAGGGGCTGGTCCCCCCTCCATATTGAGCCCATAGGGCCCTCCGGGGCCGGTGGACCCCCGGAACCCTTTCGGTGGTCCCGATACTATACCGATAAACCCCTGAACACTTCCGGCGACCGAATAAGGACTTCCCATATATAAATCTTTGTCTCTGGACCATTCCGGAACTCCTTGTTACGTTCAGGATCTCATCCGGGACTCCGAACAACATTCGGTAACCACATACAAACTTTCCCTATAACCCTAGTGACGGTGTCCTGGACTAGGGGGTACTCACCACGTCGTCTCCCGGTCAGTTAGATTGGGCCGAGGACCCCCCATGGCCGTATGGGCCAGTTCGGACAGCTGCCGCATACAAGGAAGATTCCACAAGACTTGGTGGTCAAGACAAGGACTCCTCCCCCACCGGTGTATTCGGCTAGGACTCTTGTTATCCTAGGCCTCTGGTGCATTATATAAATCAGGGCCAGGTTAGTCGATAGATATAGGAAAACAATCATACAATAGGTTAGCTTCTAGGGTTTAGCCTCTACGATCTCGTGGTTAATCAACTCTTATAATACTCATATCATCAAGATCAATCAATCAGGAAGTAGGGTATTACCTCTATCGAGAGGGCCCGAACCTGGGTAAACATCGTGCCCCCCGCCTCTTGTTACCATCCGTCTTAGACGCACAGTTCGGGACCCCCTACCCGAGATCCGCCGGTTTTGACACCGACATTGGTGCTTTCATTGAGAGTTTTGATGTGTGATTGGCAAAAGGATCGATGGCTCGTCTGCAGGTCAACTGCTATGCCGGCATCTTCGTCGCCGGCTCGACTGGTCATCTTGACTCGACCGAGGACCATGCTCCATCTCCGATCGTCATGTTCGGACGAGGGCCTTCATCAACATCAACTTCGATCTCTATCAAGATCATGGAGGAATCATCCATGGAGCTCGGGGGCTCAACGTCAACATTGCCCTCGGGCGACCGTGCTGTTTTTCTGAACAACGAACTTGTATCCGCTGCCGCCACCTCTTAGAGCGTCACTTTGACGATCCCTTTGGTGGAGTTGTGCGGAATTGAGTCTACAACAACCATGAAAAATTTCGTCGAGTTCCGATGGAGGAATCTCCGGCAATCTACGATATACCGGAGTCCTGTCAAATCTGGATGGGAATCTGAGCGAGTTTAGGGCGTGGTCTCCAGCACCTAGCTCGGACGTCCCTTGGAAGATCCAACCATTGATCGGCTGCGGAATTCCTATATCTAACACCCCTCAACATTTCAGCTCGATCCGACCGTCCAAACTTCGGGAACCTTCTGATTAGTGCATCACTTTTCGGGTCTGTTTTTTGCGCGAATACGGATCCGACCCAAATTCATGTTTCTTTATGAACGTGATATGGGACAACCTTCTTAAAGGAATTTTTTCTAGGGTATTGTGCATTGTTTTTTTAACATGTGCCCATAAAATGTTAAGCCTCCTCTGAGGTAATCTTCACTATCATGCTAGTGTCAAAGCAGTCCGGCAATACTGCTCCACGGCTACCGACCTGCGCTAGACACGCCGTCGCCTTTTGAGCCGAGCTCAACTTCTTTGGATCATCATCTCGGTGAGCGAACAAGAGTTCGGAATCAACAAGGATAAATCATCACCAACATCGCCGCCCCACGAAATACACGGAGCGGGAACACATGCATCGCCGTATGGTTACTTCATTAAACCGGCATTGATCGCGTCACAAGTTACGACCTGCGTCGGCATGGCCGCACTGTTGCTTATTCAAGCAGATGTCCATCACGCCGAACTGCTTCAACACCTCGGCTGACACGGCAGCTGCAACATCTCCTTACCGACCTGCTCCGTCTCCTCGGCTAGACCGAGGGCTTCACCATCTCTTCATTAACTTACTTCGGAGACTTCGGCGTCACCAGCCGACCAACTTCATCACATTAACTGGACCACGGGCTTTTCCTCGGCGAGCCAACCTTTGCTAGCATCGCCATGCCATCTCTTCATCACCCATCAGGCAATGGGTGAGCGGATCGAGCCCCAATTTTGGGAGTAACATTTCTCCAGATTGCTACAACAGATAAACCAGGTGCTATCAATCCTATTATTTTTTCTTGCTTGGGTTTATTTTTCCCAAGGAATTATTACTCCAGTTTGTTTCATCATCTATACACAGGTCTATCAAATGGTGGCTGCATTAACAACGGCCGCGTGGTGGTTTGGTCAGTTTTCGTATACAGTTCGGCGAATGTCGCACCTGGAACTTAGTCCGGCCTACGAATCCAGGCTTGGCCATGCCTTCACCGCGTCACACCGACGCTCTGCATCGACATGACTTCGGCGCCAGGCCACATCTCTTTCAATAAATTATTTTTGCGAAAAGCAATTATCCTTTTTGGACCGCACTATTTTATGTGTGCGGGTGATCGACTCCGACTGTGTCATGTAGTCCCTTCGGCAAGCCAATGTCGTCGTCCCAATCGGCGTAAATCGGCTCGCGTGATCACCTTGTTGGTCGTGTTGCCATACCGACGTGTTCGGTTGCCTCGGGGACTTCGGCATCGCCGAGACAGCTCTACCTCATCGAGTGTTCGGTGCACAAGCAATATTTCTTTTATTACTCACTTTGCATAAATTATTGATTATGCAACAATTTATTATTATTATTATTCCTATTATCTTCGGCTCGCATTATCTTCTGTGCATAGGTAGATAATCCGGGCAGCGCTGTCACCGCGACATACCGACGTACCACATCACCTCGGCTGACCGGGGGCTTCGTCATCACTTCATTAACACACGCTGGGGGCTTCGGTGTCACACTGTCGTCCTGCTCCATCGCCGCAGTCAAACTCGGGTTTTCACCTCACCCATCGACTATGCTGCGTCACCACTTCATCAAGCTGAGTTCTTTACTCGGACATCTCGGGACCGGCTTGGGGGCTGGGATCTCGTCCCACCACAATCTCGTCCTGCGTCATCAACATCGAGCACATTAACTAGCTAAGTCGCTTTCATGCTCAAAAACTTTCAGTTTTAAATTTTGTTCGGTTCGACCAAGCATTATACTTTTCGGCACAAAGTTGTTTGTGACAAAGTTCCTTGTCAAAACTTTGTTTGTGACTCGCATATTCAAATACCCCGTTTATTTGGGGGCTCCCTTGATGGAGTTTTTCCTCTTGCATATGATTATACTTGTACGGCTTCGTTCCTTGTTCGTGTATTACGCCACAATATGCACCATATTGACCTAAGCGATTTGCAATCTGGGTTGCCTCGCTCCTATGTTTACCCCTACGTTCTCGATTGTTCGGCTAGGGAGTAAAGGGAGCACCTCTGCGATTGTCACGACCGGGTCATCCGAGCTCTGACCTCAGACTGGGTGAAGCCGAAAGCTAGCGCTCTTATTGTTTTCAATCATGGTCGGCACACAACGGAACTCATGAGTACAAAAAATCTATTGCACAAGTCTCATAGTAATAATGAGCACCGGAGAAAGGTATCGGTGGGGGTACTATTTGATTCGAAGATGCTTCTTACACTTCGGTAGTAATATAGCAAAATTTCCCTGAGCGCGCTTTGTCTGTTACAGTCTTATGGCCTGATTGCCTGGTCATCCGAAACACCATCGATACTCTCGACAGGCGGAGTACATGACACTCTTCGGCCCTTGGCCGAAGAGGGAGAAGCCGACGGTCGGTTAAGACGCGTTTAAAGTTTGGGTGAACACATATATGATATAAGTACTTCGGTACATGTCGGGGATATACCCCGCGGTGTAAACCGGCCAAAAGTTAACCCGGCCGGACTTGGCGGTTTATCTGAAGACCCCACTGACACTTGGAGAGTTACTGGCGACCCGCCCTGACCTGGCGGTTTACAAGCAACCCACCTGGTCATTATGACTCACTGGTAATGCGGCGCGCGGGATCGACGGATGACAAGGCCCAAAGCCCAGAAGGCCGGTTCACGTTTAACGGTGGGCCGGTTTAAGAGGAAAGGCATGAGAAACATTATCTTACAAGGAGCTAAGACCTGGACTTGTATCCGGTTTGTATTAGAGATAGACTAGTCCTAATTCTAATAGGACTTCACATGTAAACCGCCCCTTTCAACATATATAAGGAGGGGCAGGGCTCCCCAAAAGGAACAAGATCCACAAGTTCCAGAAGTTGGACAAGTTAGGTTTAGACAATAGCTCTCAAGATAGAGCACTCTTGTAACCGTGATCATCATCATCAATATCAATGAAGCAGGATGTAGGCTTTTACCTCCACCGTGAGGGGCCGAACCTGGGTAAAACATCGCGTCTCTCGTCCCGCTCAACCCCTCTCAAGCTACCACATAGCTGCGTTGGCCTCGCGACTAAGTCCTGACACTAAGGACATCTGCCGTGACAATTCCACGACAGTTGGCGCCCATCGTGGGGTTATACGCCCGTACGGATAAAAAAAGTCGACCGCGGCATTGCTGATGTAGTCCGGACTGCGGGGGTGGCGGTTTGTGTTCCGGTTCACCAGTGTGATATGCACAAATGCCGGCGTAGAACAGCCAGCGTGCGTCGTCCGTAGTAGGGCATCACTTTTATAGTGAGCACTTGTCCTGTATAGAAAGATATAGGCCAGAGTAATCGTTCTCGGAAAAACAATATGTACAAAAAAGAAATAGATGGAAAAGATAGCACCTGGAAATTTAATTGGCCGTGCCACCAGCGAATAGTAGCATGTTTTTTTATCTGCACGTACCCCCTGTTACCCCGCAGAAGTAACGGCAGCAGCCGGCTGTTTTAACGCAGGCCGCGGACGGAGCAGAGTTGGGGACGCAGCCGGCGGTTCTCATTACAGTGAGTACTCGGTGCAGCAGCAATGGGTGATGCACGTCTGCCATAGTCGATCTTGATCCACTCCCGGAGGCATTGGTGGAGCCCTGGCCGGTTCAACGCCATAAAGGTGACTCGCCCTGTAGTAACTTGAACCGGCTGGAATGAGGCGCCGGCGGTTTGACCGAAGACAGCGACTCCAGGCCGTGCCGGTGATGGCGACCATAGCGGAAGGCGAGGCCGGCCACAGCGGGGGCGCGTCGGCGGAGGCTGGTGGCGATCGAGGAAGAGGCGCGAAGCGCGCGGGCAGCCCGTATGGGCAACTTGGCTCCGCTCTGGCGGTGGATCTAGGCGGCTCGAGGCGGGAACGGAGTCCAGCAGGTTGAGGCCGACAAAGCCATGGAGGCGGAGCCCGGCACGTGGTGGTTTACAGTGGCGGCCGAAGCAAACTCGCGGCAGCTCGGACAGGTGTGAAGCGGCGGCTCAACATGCCGGCGACTTAAAGCAAAGGCGTGGTTCACGGTGGCGGCTCGGAGGTAACACCAGTGAAGGAGACGACAGGCCGGCGGCTTAAAGCGGGTCGCACACAGCAGGCGCAGATGACTCAGCAGAGACAGGGGCACTCAGGGGGAGTCCCAACATGGAGGCCTCCTGGTCGCGGCCGGCTCCGTTTCCAAGTCGTGATCGAGGAGGCGAGGCTAAATCCATCCCCGCATCTTCCGGGTTGGATACGGCTCGCAATCAGAGGCAGGGCCGGCTTCGAGACGAGCAGCGGTGGTGCAGTGGCGAGGCGCAAGGGCGGTTCGATCAAGTGGAGGTGAGGCCGAGGTGGCGACTTGGCGGCGAAACCACTCTGGCGTGGGCGGCTCCTGGAGGCGAGGCAGCTCTGGCGAGGAAGGAGGGACGAGGTTGGGCGACTCGATCTCGTGGGTGGTTGACTAGTCTACGATCACATCCTCAGGACGTGACCACCCGTTTCTTTTTTAACAACGCCAGCGGCTGTTTGGAATATCTCTAGTGGTTACTCTTCATTGTGGTAGCCGTGCATGTGTTTGGCACGTGCTGGATAAAGATTGGTACCACACAGCGCATATCGGCTGCAGTAAAACTTCTATCGGTTTTGGTCGACGTTTGGCAGTATTAGCAACAACAGATCCGAACAGAACTTTGTTTCGCCGCATACTTTTTTCATCTCGAGCGACAAACTTGGAAAGGCAACTTTTTTCTTCTTCTTCAATCTTGTCTGATGAACCTGTAGTCGATGAGGATCCTTCTAACTGGTTTTTCTTCGTCCAGAAATTGCGAATTTCTCGATTCCTAAAAAGCTCCCTTCAAGAACTTAACACCACCGTGCGAGGCCCCACGGTGGGCGCCAACTGTCGTGGAATTGTCACGGCAGATGTCCTTAGTGTCAGGACTTAGTCGCGAGGCCAATGCATCTATGTGGTAGCTTGAGAGGGGTTGAGTGGGACGAGAGACGCGATGTTTTACCCAGGTTCGGCCCCTCACGGTGGAGGTAAAAGCCTACATCCTGCTTCATTGATATTGATGATGATGACCATGGTTACAAGAGTGCTCTATCTCGAGAGCTATTGTCTAAATCTAACTTGTCCAACTTGTGGAACTTGTGAATCTTCTCTCTTTTGGGGAGCCCTACCCCTCCTTATATATGTTGAAGGGACGGTTTACATGTGGAGTCCTATTAGGATTAGGACTAGTCTATCTCTAATACAAACCGGATACAAGTCCAGGTCTTAGCTCCTTGTAAGATAATGTTCCTCATGCCTTTCCTCTTAAACCGGCCCACCATTAAATGTGAACCGGCCTTCTGGGTTTTGGGCCTTGTCATCCGTCGATCCCGCACGCCGGATCACCAGTGAGTCATAATGACCAGGTGGGTTGCTTGTAAACCGCCAAGTCAGGGCAGGTCGCCAGTAACTCGCCAAGTGTCAGCGGGGTCTTCAGATAAACCGCCATGTCCGGTCGGGTTAACTTTCGGCCGGTTTACACCGCGGGGTATATCCCCGACAGTACATACAATCATTATACATAAAATTCTTTTACCCAAGTCACTTGGGGGCTCTTAAAATTTATATATGAGCTATAAATGTGTTTTATTCTTGGTCGTTGTCAAAACACGACAGAAGTACAATTTTTTTCTCTTCCAATTTTTGGATTGGCATCAAACACTTGATCTTGTTCGGACGTCCTGTTTTTACTGACGTTTTTTGGTTTTCCAAGCTTTTGGCACTTTTAAACTATTTGTGTGTTTTCAGCACAAATCTCGCAGTGCAACGCCTGACACCTTTAGACATTCAGCAAAAACATTCTCAGATATTTCTATATATGCATTGGTTTCGAATTGTGTCTTCGGTCAATAGTTGGGTTGCCCGGCTCCTGCGCTTCCTTCCTACGTTCCGCTTTGTTCGGCTAGGTGTGCAAAGGGAGAACCACTGTGATTGTGCTTCCAGCTCACATGGTTAAGCGCCTCGGTGGAGAAAGCCAAAAACTGACTGTCACAATAAGCGTAAACTGGTCAGCGATCTGATGACTGTGTTAAATGATGGGTCATTCATAACATTGGCCGAAGTGTTTACAGCTTGACCTCGACTGTCGCTGAACACTACCGGGGGCTAGTAACTGGCCTCCGAAACTAAATCCTCAATATTTTGCTCTTACATTAGAGCTGAGGTTTGATGATCATTCTTAGCATGACAACCCAAAGAAAGGAACCGATAGCGGGACTATTTTCTTTGGAAGACATTTTTTATGTTAAACAGTAATATAACATATCTCTCTGCGTACCTTTATTTATAAAACTGTATGGCCAGATTTCCTTGTTTGTCGTAAATCTTTGCCCTCATAAAGGCTTTATAAAGTAAGACAAACACTCCTCGGCTACTGGCCGAGGAGGTGGAAGCCGATGGTCGGTCAACAAAGTTTTGTACAATGCAGATCCGAGCATTAATGACGTAAAGTACTTGGATACATAGAGTCATTACACATAATTTGTGATTTTACTATGGATATCAATCCTTAATTCGGCCACCCGTGCCCGCATTAAGGCTAAGGGGCTACTGGGCTTCGGGCTTATTATTTACAAATATTAAAGGGGCACATCGATCCCCTCATCTGGTGTTGCCACCCGACCAGTGTCTCGGGGGCTACTGCATTGCCTGTCCAATGCAGAAAATTTTAAGTGCAATACAGTTTCCGAGGAGATTTTGATCCTCAGGTTCGTCGGCCGCACCCAACCCGAGTCTCGAGGACTGAGCACGCCGTTTTTTGTGTCCCGAAGTATTCTGCCGATCTAGGACTTGATCCTCAGGCCGATTTCGCAAATCAACCTGAGTCTCGGCGGCTACTGGGATCAGCAGTCTTACGTCATCCTTCAGGTGCATCTCAGGTTTTAGACCGATACACACCTTGAGGGCTATTGGCTACATATCTTGGCAGAGAATAAATTACACCAATGAAAAATATTGACAAAAAATCGACCCACAGTCGGGGTGGTGCACCACCTCGGAAGCAGTCCGGCATAAAGCTCAGGCGCGAGTGGCTGGCTCCATAGAGGGCATTTCCAGCATTAAGCTCGGCTAAACTCCTTCGACTTTTTGAACCAAGGTGTCAGTGTCAAAACCGGCGGATCTCGGGTAGGGGGTCCCGAACTGTGCGTCTAGGCGGATGGTAACAGGAGACAAGGGACACGATGTTTTTACCCAGGTTCGGGCCCTCTTGATGGAGGTAAAACCCTACGTCCTGCTTGATTAATATTGATGATATGGGTAGTACAAGAGTAGATCTACCACGAGATCAGAGAGGCTAAACCCTAGAGGCTAGCCTATGGTATGATTGTATGTTCGCCCTACGGACTAAAACCCTCCGGTTTATATAGACACCAGAGAGGGCTAGGGTTACACAGAGTCGGTTACAATGGTAGGAGATCTACATATCCGTATCGCCAAGCTTGCCTTCCACGCCAAGGAAAGTCCCTTCCGGACACGGGACGAAGTCTTCAATCTTGTATCTTCATAGTCCAGGAGTCCGGCCGAAGGTATAGTCCGGCTATCCGGACACCCCCTAATCCAGGACTTCCTCAGTAGCCCCTGAACCAGGCTTCAATGACGACGAGTCCGGCGCGCAGATTGTCTTCGGCATTGCAAGGCGGGTTCCTCCTCCAAGTACTTCATAGAAGATTTTGAACACAAAGGTAGTGTCCGGCTCTACAAAATAAGTTTCCACATATTGCCATAGAGAGAATAATATTTACACAAATCTAATCTGCTGACGTATTCCGTAGCTGTGACATCACACCACGGCCAAGTCTTTATTCGAATCGTTTTACTGTTCCACCTCAGCGTGTTTAGCGAGGCGGTTTCCTTGGCACGTCTTATCAAAGCAGAGATCGTGTCCCCTTATTCCGGGATTCTCATCAATACGGGCGTGGGTAACCCAACCACGCCATTGATTACGGCGCTTGGGAGATAAGCGAGTTTTACCAGGCTGGTGGGGACGCATAGTCGCGTCCGCCCATATAAGGGGATAAGGATCCACCTTTTCATCCACGCCTTCTTCGTCCTTTGCCTATCCATTTCCGCGCGCTCGAGCTCCAGTGCCCAAGTCCGCACACCCCACCTCAACCTTCTACAGCCATGTCCGGAGCGGGAGGCAAGTGGATGGTCTCCTCCGTCACGGAGGGACACATCAAAAAACTGAGGAAGGCCGGATACTTGTCTAACGACATTGCGCACTGGCTTCCCGAAGAGGGGCAGCTCATCCCCACCCCTAGGCCCCATGAGAGGGTGGTGTTCCTCCCCCATTTCCTCCGCGGACTGGGCTTCCCTCTCCACCCATTTGTCCGGGGGCTCATGTTCTACTATGGTCTGGATTTCCATGATCTGGCCCCGAACTTTGTCCTCAAGATCTTGGCGTTTATCGTCGTGTGCGAGGCTTTATTCTGCATCTGCCCCCATTTCAGCCTATGGCTCAAGACTTTCAATGTCAAGCCGAAGGTGGTGCGCGGCACCCAGGCGGAGTGCGGAGGCGCCATGGTGGGAAAGATGCCCAACGTCCTATGGCTCGAGGGCTCCTTCGTGGAGTCCCTAAAGGGGTGGCAATCAGGGTGGTTTTACATCACTGAGCCGCGCGACCCTGAATGGGTTGCAGCCCCCGAGTTCTGATCCGGACCCCCTATGCGGCTCGCCTCCTGGAAAGAGACGGGCCTGTCGTGGGGTAAAAAAAGAGAGCTGACCGGACTCCAAACATGCGTCCAAACCCTGGTGGACAAGAAGCTCAAACTTGTCAACGTAGTCCAGGTTATGCTCATCCGCCGGATCCTCCCGTATCAACAACGGGCTTTCCACCTGTGGGAGTTCGACCCGGCGCGGCACCAAACTCTGAGTAGGCTCTTCGACACGACGTACGAAGATGCCTGGAAGGTCCTTTTCAAGGGCGCCGAGGCCCCCGCATCCGCTACCGAGGATCGCGGATTCAGCACGCAGCGTCACGCTCATGCGGTAAGCTGTTTTTACCTCTTACAGGGTATTAGTTTTTCATAGTTTGACTCCATGCGGGATCTAAGCTCCCTTACCTTTGACAGGATTGGCAGGAGACGTCCGGACAGATCAACTGTCCGGCACCTTTGCCCGAAGGCCCAGCGGATGCTCGCTTGGCGAAGCTGCTGTTTCTGGCACCCTATGTGGTGCCGGAGAAGAAGGCCACGGGGACTCGAAAGAGTGCCCGGCGCCAGGAGGTGTCGGATTCATCATCCGGCCACTCCAAGGCGCACTCCTCCCATGAAGACAAGGGGGAGGAAGAAGAGACCTCTCCCCCTCCAGCGAGAGAAGGGAAGAAATGGAAGGCCGCCCCAACTGGGGAGGCCAAAGGGTCCAAGAAGGGGAAGACCCCTCCTCCGGACTACTCCACCAACGCCGACGACGGCGAAGAGGAGTGGCCGCACAGGGCCAAGCCCCTAGCGAGATCGTAAGTATCCGGATACCAGAGTGATTCATAGTATTCCCCCATTGCACAGCTTTTCCTTACGTCGAACATGTTTATGCAGTCCACCCAAAGACCGGCTCGACGTGTCGTCGAGCGGTTCCCTGGATTTGTCGTATGTGAATTTGCTTCCGACGGCTACCTCCCCCCATCCTACAGACAACGCCGAGGTGGCGTCCCAACAGGTTCCAAGCTAGGAGGAGGTGGTCCTGGAGGCGCTGCAAGGCGACCTCCCGGACTCCAGGCGTAAAGGGGATAGAACCCCCAAGGGCTCCAAGTCCGGCCTTGAGCCGGACACCGCGCCGGAACCTTCAACGGTTCCGGACTTCGGTAGGCAGCCTCCTTCCAAGAGGAGCAAGCCTACCAAGCCGGCGACCTCCGTCCAATCGGAGGCACCGGACAATTTGTTGGAGGTGCTTAACGGCGCCTCCATCGACGAGGAGCACCGCACTATTATGAGTGCGGTGATCCAGAAGGTTCAGTCCGCCAAGAGCAGACTGACTGAAGCCTGTGCGAGCCTTCTAACAGGCTTTGAGGTAAGTAAAGAATATGTAAAAATATTACCACATAGACAGTAGCCCCTGATGCTCTGTTCGACGTTCGGAAAGAAAAGCCGAATAGAGGATCTAATAACATTCGCATGAGTCTAACATAATCAAGTCAATATGCGTATGCTGGCTTCGCTGCTGGCCTCTGCCGCACTGACTGCGGAGGTGGATACACTGAAGCAAAACCTCACGCGGTCCGAGAACGAGCTCGACCATGCCAAGAGGCAACTCGAGGAGAAGGAAGGTAAGTAATACCTTGCGCAAGTATATAGAGAAGATGTGGTTGCAGAAAATGACAGGTTCAACGTGCTATTATAGGGGCCACGACCGAGGTGGCAACCCTTAAGAAAGCGCTGTCCGAGGCTAAAAACAGAGCGTCCGTGGAGCGCACAGAGAGAGGCAAGCAGGAGGCGCGGGTGGAGGAGGTGCAGAAAGAGCTCCGGGCTCTCATGAAAAAACACGAGAGTTTGGAGCTTGACTCAAAGACGCAAGTGTCCGAGCTTGCGGCAGCCCTCGAAAGCGCGAAGTCTGCCAAGGCCGAAGCCCAAAAAGCCCTCCAAGAAATTGAAGCGATGAAGAAGATAGCGGCGGGTAAGGCAGTCATTATGCAAAGCAAGCACGTGAAAGTGAATTACTTGTTACTTACCCGAGTCCGAAGCTCTCCAGGAGCATTCGCAAATTTGCCCCGTAGTGCGTCTGATGCCACCGCCTACTACCGATCAGAGGAGGGGAGCTCGATGGAGAAGGTGTTCTGGTCTTAGTATGCTAAGGCCGGACACCTGGTGCCTTTGAGCGACCAGCTGAAGCAAATGGTCGAGCTCCACAAGGTGGCTGAACAGGCCATAAAGGGCCTCGTAGTTCGGCTTTGGCCTGGAGAGGCTCTACCTGGGAGCTACTTCGGGCTGGTGGATGCCTGTCCACGGCTTGAAGTAATCAAGCGCTCCGTCTGCATCGAAGGTGCCCGTAGGGCGCTTGCCCGTGCTAAAGTGCACTGGGGCAAGATGGATGCGGAGAAGCTGGTGAAGGACGGGCCGCCGTCGGGCAAGGAGCATCGCGTCCCGGAAGCGTATTATGAGGGCGTTCTGAAGGGTGCCCGCCTTATAGCGGATGAATGCTCCAATGTAATTTTTGAGTCGCATTTGTGATCCTATACGCTGAAAACTTGTTCATATGCGCTAAGCAACGCTTTTGAATTTAAAATATTGCCTTCTGTGTGGCCTTTTATCAAATTTGAGAGATGGCGAGTCGTCGGCTTCCGCCCCCGTGCCACGAGTGTTGGGGTGTTCGGGATAAACATGATCCCTCTTTTTCCCATTCTTGGGTCCTTCGAGGGAGGCGCTCAACACAACGAACAAGGCAATCGGACTATAATGCTTGAACACTCTCACTTAGCCATAGAATTCTATAATTTTAAATTTCGGCGAAGCCCCTAGTGTTCGGGAGACCGAGTTCGGGGCGCTATCCACGCCTAGGCCGGACAAGGCTGACTCCTCGCTCTAAGCGGCATAAGTCTTTAGGGACTCGAAAACCTCTCGAACAGCGACCAACTCTTGCCTCATCATGACGGTCAGTTTTAGCTGTCTCCACTGAGGTGCTTAGCCCAGCTCAACTTGGGCACAATCGCAGTAGTTCTCCTAGTGCTACCTTAGCCTATATAACGGAACGTAAGGTACCAAAACATAGGAGCCGGGCAAACCCAACTATTGACCCAAGACATGATTCGAAGCGGATGCATATAATGCTATAAGTTCGGGGTGCTGCACTTGTCAAAGTGTTCGGACTTCTCACACCGTATTGTGGGGGTACTTAAGCCCCTAGCGTATTGGCCGTACCAAAGTGTACGGGTGCAACATGTCATTAATGAACATATATTCATAAAAAAGAGTAATGCAATAATAGACGGAAGCTATGCATTGTTTATTTAAAAAAGCTGCGATCGAAGCAGAATGATACAAATAGTGCAATAAGCAAAAGATGGGACTATTTAACATGTCCTTTTCAGGGGCGAGCTGCAGAATGTTATGTGAAACAGGTATACTGCTTGTTATAGAGACCACCTTAGAGTTCCATAGTGCGGCGTAGCTTTCTGCTTCCCTGGTTGTATCGTTTGTGTGGCAATTGTACTGCTGGACAAGCCTTCCGAAGAATGGAGTCCTGAAAATAAGAGAAAATTAAGAAATCGGCAGCCCCTAGTGCGGTTTAAGCCGCGTTTCGGGCATGCCGTGATGGTGCCCCTCCCCCTGTGCCCATGGTATTTCCAGAGCGTAGTTATGTACGTGCAACACTGGTTTTGCAAGTTCGCGTGGGCTGGGGTTGGGGCCGCATTGCTACGCTTGCTGGGAACGTGCCAGGCGGTCTTGTTGTAGGTTACTCCGGGCGCGTTTGACGGTGTCCAGACGTTTAATGGCCAGACTGGAGAATTGCCTTGAGAGGCTGCTTTGTACTTCCGCTGCGATAGCCGCCGTATGCTCCTCCGTTCGGAGAGAGCGTTCGGTGTTTCCATTGACCGTGATGACTCCTCAAGGGCCTGACATCTTGAGCTTGAGGTATGCATAGTGCGGCACCGCATTCAACTTGGCAAATGCGGTTCGCCCGAGCAGTGCGTGATAGCCACTGCGGAACGAGACCATGTCGAAGATTAACTCCTCGCTTTGGAAATTATCCGGAGATCCGAAGACCACTTCAAGTGTAATTGAGCCTGTACAGTTGGCGTGTACACCTGGTATGACACCTTTAAAGCTTGTTTTAGTGGGTTTGATCCTCGAGGGATCGATGCCCATTTTCCGCACTGTATCCTGGTAAAGCAGGTTCACGCTACTGCCGCCATCCATAAGGACTCTAGTGAGGTGAAATCCGTCAATAATTGGGTCTAGAACCAATGCGGCGAATCCGCCATGACGGATGCTAGTGGGGTGGTCCCTTCGATCAAAAGTGATCGGGCAGGAAGACCATGGGTTTAACTTTGGGGCGACTGACTCCATCGCGTATACGTCCCTTAGCGCACACTTCCGCTCCCTCTTGGGGACGTGGGTTGCGTATATCATGTTCACCATCCGCACTTGTGGGGAAAACCTTTATGTCCACTGTTGTTCGGCGGGCGGGGCTCCTCCTCGTCATCGCTATGCAGCCCCTTGTCTCTGCTTTCGGCATTTAACTTGCCTACCTGCTTAAACACCCAACAATCCCTGTTGGTGTGATTGGCTGGTTTTTCGGGGGTGCCATGTATCTGGCATGAGCGGTCGAGTATTCGGTCCAAACTGGACGGGCCCGGAGTATTTCTTTTGAGTGCCTTTTTCCGCTCACCGGGTTTAGAGCCTCTGAATCCGGCATTAACTATCGTATCCTCAGCATTGTCGCCGTTAATGCGGCGCTTTTGCTTGTTGTGACGCGACCTGCCACTGTTGTCCTTGGTATCTGAATTACCAGGGCTCTTGGTCATGTTAGTGCTGTGAGCTAGTCAGCTGTCTTCTCCCATGCAAAAGCGGGTCATAAGTGTCGTGAGGGCTGCCATAGATTTCAGCTTTTCCTGTCCTAGGTGCCATGCAAGCCACTCGTCACGGATGTTATGCTTGAAGGCTGCTAGGGCCTCTGCGTCCGGACAGTCGACGATTTGATTTTTCTTGGTTAGGAACCGTGTCTAGAATTGTCTGGCCGATTCCTCTGGCTACTGAATTATGTGGATAAGGTCATCGACGTCTGGTGGTCGCACATAAGTGCCCTGGAAATTGTCGAGGAATGCGGTTTCCAGGTCCTCCCAAAAACAAATTGATTCTGCTGGCAATCTGTTAAGCCAATGCCGAGCTGGTCCTTTAAGCTTGAGTGGGAGGTATTTGATGGCGTGTAGGTCATCACCGCGGGCCATGTGGATATGAAGGAGATAGTCCTCGATCCATACCGCAGGATCTGTTGTGCCATCGTATGTTTCGATGTTCACGGGTTTGAAACCCTCGGGGATTTGATGATCCATTACTTCATCTGTGAAGCATAGTGGGTGTGCGGCGCCTCTATATTGGGCTATATCACGACGCAGCTCAAACGAGCTTTGTCTACTGTGTTCGGCCCGGCCGGGTTTATTGTATCCGGAGTGACGATTACCGTCTCGTGCCGTGGGGCGCCCACGCGATCTGTAGATCAATCTTGTTTGCCTTGCCTTGTCCTCCAATATATCTCGCAGGTCTGGCGCATTTTCCCGTGCCTTGGTATTTTTTGAGCGGCGCTGGGGTGTGGCTTGAGTGGAGGGCCAAGAGGCCTCTCTGTCGCGGCCACGGGGTGGCCGGTCGGCCGCATCATGCGCTAGTGATGTAGGTTTAGGTGCTTCCTCCTCTAATCGGGGTAGCAACCTGCGCTTTGGGTAGCTCTTGGAGGGGCGTTCGAGTTCATACTGTTCGGCCGCAAGGACTTCAGTCCATCTGTCGGCTAGCAAATCTTGATCAGCTCTAAGCTGTTGCTGTTTATTCTTGAGGCTGCTCGCCATGGCCATAAGCCTGTGTTTGAAACGCTCTTGTTCGACGGGATCCTCCGGCATGACAAATTCGTCGTCGTCGAGGCTTGCCTCGTCTTCGGAGGGAGGCATATAATTATCGTCCTCGACCTCTCTGTCTGCCGCTCTCTCATGAGGGCTGGCTTCTCCATCCTCCTGTGCTGAATCTTGCTGGAAGTGGTTGTCTTCGGCACTGTTCGGGGTGTTATTATCTCCCGTGCCGGAATCACTATTTTTGCTTTGGCGGGATTTAGAGCGGCGCCGCTGACGCCGGTGCTTAGGCTGCTTCTTGGAGGGGTCATCCTCCGCTGTTCCATCGCCATTGCCTTCTTTTGGGGTGTCCACCATGTATATATCATATGACGAGGTGGATTTCCAGTGCCCTATAGGCGCTGGTTCTTGATCGTCTCCTGCATCGGCGTCCATACCGCCGATGTCTTCGGAGTCGAAGTCGAGCATGTCGGTTAAATTATCGACAGTGGCTATGAAGTGGGTGGTGGGTGGGCTTTGAATTTCTTCATCATCCGCATCCCAACCTTGCTGACCATAGTCCAGCGAGGGCTCTCCTGATAAAGAGAGAGACTTTAGTGAATTCAGAATATCGCCGAAGGGCGAGTGCTGAAAGATGTCCGCGGCGGTGAACTCCATGATCGGCGCCCAATCGGGTTCGATCGGTAGGGGCGCGGAGGGCTCGGAGTTTGGAGAGGAGTCTGGCTCCTTGGAGTCACGGGCTTCGCAGAGAATAGGGCTGGTGTTTGGCTCAATCGCCGTAGAGATTGCAGCCCCCGAGGCGGTGTCCAACCACCCATCCTCGATTAGCGCAGTTGGCTCCGGATTAAGGGTCGGAGCTGATGCGGGTGTGGCCTCCAGGGCACTGTTCGGCGGCAGAGCTAGATCATGCCCATCGTGACAGTGTGGTGTGCTCGGCTGTGGCTCGAACCCGTCGAAGATCAAGTCTCAACGGAGGTCGGCCGTGTAGTTCAAACTTCCAAATCTGACCTGATGGCCAGGGGCGTAGCTTTCGATCAGCTCCAGATGGCCAAGCGAATTGGCCCACAGTGCAAAACCGCCAAATACGAAGATCTGTCCGGGGAGAAAAGTCTCACCCTGGATCGCATCGTCGTTGATGATCGGAGGAGCCATCGGGCCTAAAAGTGACGACACAGAGGAACTCTCAGTGAAAGCACCAATGTCGGTGTCAAAACCGGTGGATCTCGGGTAGGGGGTCCTGAACTGTGCGTCTAGGCGAATGGGAACAGGAGACAAGGGACACGATGTTTTTACTCAGGTTCGGGCCCTCTCGATGGAGGTATAACCCTACGTCCTGCTTGATTAATATTGATGATATGGGTAGTACAAGAGTAGATCTACCACGAGATCAGAGAGGCTAAACCCTAGAAGCTAGCCTATGGTATGATTGTATGTTCGCCCTGTGGACTAAAACCCTCCGGTTTATATAGACACCGGAGAGGGCTAGGGTTACACAGAGTCAGTTACAATGGCAGGAGATCTACGTATCCATATCGCCAAGCTTTCCTTCCACGCCAAGGAAAGTCCCTTCCGGACACGGGACGAAGTCTTCAATCTTGTATCTTCATAGTCCAGGAGTCCGGCCGAAGGTATAGTCCGGCTATCCGGACACCCCCTAATCCATGACTCCCTCACAAGGTGATATGACACCTCATCTATAGTCCGACGTTGGGCCCGGATACAGTCCGGCGTTGGAGTTTGGACATAGTCCGGCGTTGGAGCTCGGACACATTCCGACGTTGGAGCTTGGAAAGCGGTCCGGTGTTGGTGCTCGACTACAAAAGATACCTCGAATGCAGTCTGGCGTTGGAGCTCGGACGCAAGAGGACGCTGCCGCCCGGGAACAACTTCAAACCCGAGGTGTGGCATAAAAATAACAAGGCATTGATAAATGCCGAAGACTTAAAGGGCTCCTCGGATACCCGACGGTGAGATCTTCAGATTTAGCTCGGCAATCCTCAAGATAGAAGATGGGAAGATTTGTTGAACCAGTTTTCAAGACCGGCGACCGAAGATAAAGATGTCGGGAACGTAGTAAATTCAAAAAAATTCCTACGCACACGCAAGATCATGGTGATGCATAGCAACGAGAGGGGAGAGTGTTATCTACGTACCCTCGTAGACCGAAAGCGGAAGCGTTATGACAACGCGGTTGATGTAGTTGTACGTCTTCACAGCCCAACCGATCAAGCACCAAAACTACGGCACCTCCGAGTTCTAGCACACGTTCAGCTCGATGACGATCCCCGGACTCCGATCCAGCAAAGTGTCGGGGAAGAGTTCCGTCAGCACGACGGCGTGGTGACGATCTTGATGTTCTACTATCGCAGGGCTTCGCCTAAGCACCACTACAATATTATCGAGGACTATGGTGGAGGGGGCACCGCACACGGCTAAGAGAACGATCTTGAAGATCAACTTGTGTGTCTAGAGGTGCCCCCTGCCCCCGTATATAAAGGAGCAAGGGGGGTGTGGCCGGCCCTAGGAGGAGGCGCGCATGAGGAGTCCTACTCCTACCGGGAGTCCTCCTACCGGGAGTAGGACTCCCCCCTTTCCCTAGTTGGATTAGGAATTGGGGGGAAGGAGGAGAGGGAAGAAAGGAAAGGGGGGGCGCCCCCCCTCCTTGTCCAATTCGGACTTGGGCGGGAGGGGCGCGCGGCAGCCCCTAGGCCTCCTCTCCTCTTTCCCCACTAGGCCCATTAAGGCCCATTAGGTTACCGGGGGGTTCCGGTAACCTCCCGGTACTCCGGTAAAATGCCGATTTCACCCGGAACACTTCCGATGTCCAAACATAGGCTTCCAATATATCAATATTTATGTCTCGACCATTTCGAGACTCCTCGTTATGTCCGTGATCACATCCGGACTCCAAACAAACTTCGTTACATCAAAATATATAAACTCAAAATGAAACTATCATCATAACGTTAAGCGTGCGGACCCTATGGGTTCGAGAACAATGTAGACATGACCGAGACATGTCTCCGGTCAATAACCAATAGCGGAACCTGGATGCTCATATTGGCTCCTACATATTCTACGAAGATCTTTATCAGTCAGACCGCATAACAACATACGTTGTTCCCTTTGTCATCGGTATGTTACTTGCCCGAGATTCGATCGTTGGTATCTCAATACCTAGTTCAATCTCGTTACCGGCAAGTCTCTTTACTCGTTTTGTAATACATCATCTCACAACTAACTCATTAGTTGTAATGCTTGCAAGGCTTATGTGATGTGCATTACCGAGAGGGCCCAGAGATACCTCTCCGACAATCGGAGTGACAAATCCTAATCTCGAAATACGCCAACCCAACATGTACCTTTGGAGACACCTATAGAGCTCCTTCATAATCACCCAGTTACGTTTTGACGTTTGGTAGCACACAAAGTGTTCCTCCAGCAAACGGGAGTTGCATAATCTCATAGTCATAGGAACATGTATAAGTCATGAAGAAAGCAATAGCAACATACTAAACGATCGGGTGCTAAGCTAATGGAATGGGTCATGTCAATCACATCATTCTTCTAATGATGTGATCCCGTTAATCAAATGACAACACATGTCTATGGTTAGGAAACATAACCATCTTCGATTAACGAGCTAGTCAAGTAGAGGCACACTAGTGACGTTTAGTTTATCTATGTATTCACACAAGTATTATGTTTCTAGATAATACAATTCTAGCATGAATAATAAACATTTATCATGATATAAGGAAATAAATAATAACTTTATTATTGCCTCTAGGGCATATTTTGTTTAGTCTCCCACTTGCACTAGAGTCAATAATCTAGATAACACAGTAATGATTCTAACACCCATGGAGGTTTGGTGTTGATCATGTTTTGCTCGTGGAAGAGGCTTAGTCAATGGGTGTGCTACATTCAGATCCGTATGTATCTTGCAAATCTCTATGTATCCCACCTGGACTAGATCCCGGATGGAATTTAAGTGTCTCTTGATGTGCTTGGTTCTCTTGTGAAATCTGGATTCCTTTGCCAAGGCAATTGCACCAGTATTGTCATAAAAGATTTTCATTGGACCCGATGCACTAGGTATGACACCTAGATCGGATATGAACTCCTTCATCCAGACTCCTTCCTTTGCTGCTTCCAAAGCAGCTATGTACTCCGCTTCACATGTAGATCCCGCCACAACGCTTTGTTTAGAATTGCACCAACTGACAGCTCCACCGTTTAATGTAAACACGTATCCGGTTTGCGATTTAGAATCGTCCGGATCAGTGTCAAAGCTTGCATCAACGTAACCATTTACGATGAGCTCTTTGTCACCTCCATATACGAGAAACATATCCTTAGTCCTTTTCAGGTATTTCAGGATGTTCTTGACCGCTGTCCAGTGATCCACTCCTGGATTACTTTGGTACCTCCCTGCTAGACTTATAGCAAGACATACATCAGGTCTGGTACACAACATTGCATACATGATAGAGCCTATGGCTAAAGCATAGGGAACATCTTTCATTTTCTCTCTATCTTCTGAAGTGGTCGGGCATTGAGTCTTACTCAATTTCACACCTTGTAACACAGGCAAGAATCCTTTCTTTGCTTGATCCATTTTGAACTTTTTCAAAATTTTGTCAAGGTATGTGCTTTGTGAAAGTCCAATTAAGCGTCTTGATCTATCTCTATAGATCTTAATGCCCAATATGTA
Source organism: Triticum dicoccoides (assembly GCF_002162155.2). Lineage (NCBI taxonomy): Eukaryota > Viridiplantae > Streptophyta > Magnoliopsida > Poales > Poaceae > Triticum > Triticum dicoccoides. Next base: position 588,800,226 of record NC_041380.1, read on the forward strand.
AGCAGCTTCACCGAGGTCTTTCATTGAAAAACTCTTATTCAAGTATCCCTTTATGCTATCCAGAAATTCTATATCATTTCCTATTAGTAATATGTCATCTACATATAATATCAGAAATGCTACAGAGCTCCCACTCACTTTCTTGTAAATACAGGCTTCTCCAAAAGTCTGTACAAAACCAAATGCTTTGATCACACTATCAAAGTGTTTATTCCAACTTCGAGAGGCTTGCATCAGTCCATAAATGGATTACTGGAGCTTGCACACTTTGTTAGCTCCCTTTGGATCGACAAAACCTTCCGGTTGCATCATATGCAAATCTTCTTCCAGAAATCCATTCAGGAATGCAGTTTTTACATCCATCTGCCAAATTTCATAATCATAAAATGCGGCAATTGCTAACATGATTCGGACAGACTTAAGCATCGCTACGAGTGAGAAGGTCTCATCGTAGTCAATCCCTTGAACTTGTTGAAAACCTTTTGTGACAAGTCGAGCTTTGTAGACAGTAACATTACCGTCAGCGTCAGTCTTCTTCTTGAAGATCCATTTATTCTCAATTGCTTGCCGATCTTTGGGAAGTCAACCAAAGTCCACACTTTGTTCTCATACATGGATCCCATCTCAGATTTCATGGCTTCAAGCCATTTTGCGGAATCTGGCCTCACCATCGCTTCTCCATAGTTCGTAGGTTCATCATGATCTAGTAGCATGACTTCCAGAATAGGATTACCGTACCACTCTGGTGCGGATCTTACTCTGGTTGATCTACGAGGTTCAGTAGTATCTTGTTCTGAAGTTTCATGATCATCATCATTAGCTTCCTCACTAATTGGTGTAGGTGTCACAGAAACCGTTTTCTGTGATGTACTACTTTCCAATAAGGGAGCAGGTACAGTTACCTCATCAAGTTCTACTTTCCTCCCACTCACTTCTTTCGAGAGAAACTCCTTCTCTAGAAAGTTTCTGAATTTAGCAACAAAAGTCTTGCCTTCGGATCTGTGATAGAAGGTGTATCCAATAGTTTCCTTTGGATATCCTATGAAGACACATTTCTCCGATTTGGGTTCGAGCTTATCAGATTGAAGTTTTTTTCACATAAGCATCGCAGCCCCAAACTTTTAGAAACAACAACTTTGGTTTCTTGCCAAACCACAGTTCATAAGGCGTCGTCTCAACGGATTTTGATGGTGCCCTATTTAACGTGAATGCGGCCATCTCTAAAGCATAACCCCAAATCGATAGCGGTAAATCAGTAAGAGACATCATAGATCGCACCATATCTAGTAAAGTACGATTACGACGTTCGGACACACCATTACGTTGTGGTGTTCCGGGTGGCGTGAGTTGCGAAACTATTCCGCATTGTTTCAAATGTACACCAAACTCGTAACTCAAATATTCTCCTCCACGATCAGATCGTAGGAATTTTATTTTCTTGTCACAATGATTTTCAACTTCACTCTGAAATTCTTTGAACTTTTCAAATGTTTCAGACTTATGTTTCATTAAGTAGATATACCCATATCTGCTTAAGGTGAGAAAATAACGATATCCACCACGAGCCTCAACATTCATCGGACCACATACATCTGTATGTATGATTTCTAACAAATCTGTTGCTCTCTCCATAGTACCGGAGAACGGTGTTTTGGTCATCTTGCCCATAAGACATGGTTCGCAAGTACCAAGTGATTCATAATCAAGTGGTTCCAAAAGTCCATCAGCATGGAGTTTCTTCATGCGCTTTACACCGATATGACCTAAACGGTAGTGCCACAAATAAGTTGCACTATCATTATCAACTCTGCATATTTTGGCTTCAACATTATGAATATGTGTGTCACTACTATCGAGATTTAATAAGAATAGACCACTCTTCAAGGGTGCATGACCATAAAAGATATCACTCATATAAATAGAACAACCATTATTCTCTGATTTAAATGAATAACCGTCTCGCATCAAACAAGATCCAGATATAATGGTCATGCTCAATGCTGGCACCAAATAACAATTATTTAGGTCAAGTACTAATCCCGAAGGTAGATGTAGAGGTAGCGTGCCGACCGCGATCACATCGACTTTGGAACCATTTCCTACGCGCATCGTCACCTCGTCCTTAGCCAATCTTCGCTTAATCCGTAGTCCCTGTTTCGAGTTGCAAATATTAGCAACAGAACCAGTATCAAATACCCGGGTGCTACTGCGAGCATTAGTAAGGTACACATCAACAACATGTATATCACATATACCTTTGTTCACCTTGCCATCCTTCTTATCCGCCAAATACTTGGGGCAGTTCCGCTTCCAGTGACCAGTCTGCTTGCAGTAGAAGCACTCAGTTTCAGGCTTAGGTCCAGATTTGGGTTTCTTCTCCTGAGCAGCAACTTGCTTGCTGTTCTTTTTGAAGTTCCCCTTCTTCTTCCCTTTGCCCTTTTTCTTGAAACTAGTGGTCTTGTTGACCATCAACACTTGATGCTCCTTTTTGATTTCTACCTCCGCAGCTTTCAGCATTGCTAAGAGCTCGGGAATTGTCTTATTCATCCCTTGCAATTCATCACGAAGCTCTTGTAGCTAGGTGGAAGTGATTGGAGAATTCTGTCAATGACGCAATCATCTGGAAGATTAACTCCCAATTGAATCAAGTGATTATTATACCCAGACATTTTGAGTATATGCTCACTGACAGAACTGTTCTCCTCCATCTTGCAGCTATAGAACTTATTGGAGACTTCATATCTCTCAATTCGGGCATTTGCTTGAAATATTAACTTCAACTCCTGGAACATCTCATATGCTCCATGACGTTCAAAACGTCGTTGAAGTCCCGATTCTAAGCCGTAAAGCATGGCACACTGAACTATCGAGTAGTCATCAGCTTTGCTCTGCCAGACGTTCATAACATATGGTGTTGCTCCAGCAGCAGGCCTGGCACCCAGCGGTGCTTCCAGGACGTAATTCTTCTGTGCAGCAATGAGGATAATCCTCAAGTTATGGACCCAGTCCGTGTAATTGCTACCATCATCTTTCAACTTTGCTTTCTCAAGGAACGCATTAAAATTCAACGGAACAACAACACGGGCCATCTATCTACAATCAAACATAAACAAGCAAGATACTATCAGGTACTAAGTTCATGATAAATTTTAGTTCAATTAATCATATTACTAAAGAACTCCCACTTAGATAGACATCCCTCTAATCCTCTAGGTGATCACGTGATCCAAATCAACTAAACCATGTCCGATCATCACGTGAGATGGAGTAGTTTCATTGGTGAACATCACTATGTTGATCATATCTACTATATGATTCACGCTCGACCTTTCGGTCTCCGTGTTCCGAGGCCATATCTGTATATGCTTGGCTCGTCAAGTATAACCTGAGTATTCCGTGTGTGCAACTGTTTTGCACCCATTGTATTTGAACGTAGAGCCTATCACACCCGATCATCACGTGGTGTCTCAGCACGAAGATCTTTCGCAATGGTGCATACTCAGGGAGAACACTTCTTGATAATTAGTGAGAGATCATCTTAAAATGCTACCGTCAATCAAAGCAAGATAAGATGCATAAAAGATAAACATCACATGCAATCAATATAAGTGATATGATATGGCCATCATCATCTTGTGCGTGTGATCTCCATCTTCGAAGCACTGTCATGATCACTGAGGGAGTCCTGGATTAGGGGGTGTTCGGATAGCCGGACTATACCTTCAGCCGGACTCCTGGACTATGAAGATACGAGATTGAAGACTTTGTCCCATGTCCGGAAGGGACTTTCCTTGGCGTGGAAGGCAAGCTTGGCGATACAGATATGTAGATATCCTACCATTGTAACCGACTTTGTGTAACCCTAACCCTCTCCGGTGTCTATATAAACCGGAGGGTTTTAGTCTGTAGGACAACATACAGAACAACAATCATACCATAGGCTAGCTTCTAGGGTTTAGCCTCTCCGATCTCGTGGTAGATCTACTCTTGTACTACCCATATCATCAATATTAATCAAGCAGGACGTAGGGTTTTACCTCCATCGAGAGGGCCCGAACCTGGGTAAAACTTCGTGTCCCTTGCCTCCTCTTACCATCCGGCCTAGACGCACAGTTCGGGACCCCCTACCCGAGATCCGCCGGTTTTGACACCGACATTGGTGCTTTCATTGAGAGTTCCTCTGTGTCGTCGCCGTCAGGCTTGATGGCTCCTACGATCATCGATAGTGACGTGGTCCAGGGTGAAACTTGTCTCCCCGGATAAATCTATGTCTTCGGCGGCTTTGCACTGCGGGCCAATTCACTTGGCCATCTGGAGCAGATCGAAAGCTATGCCCCTGGCCGTCAGATCAAATTGGGAAGTTTAAAATACACGGCTCACATCCGCAGGGACTAGATGTTCGACGGATTCGAGCCACTGCCGAGCGCGCAGCACTGCCACGACGAGCATGATCTAGCTCTGCCACCTAATAGTGCCCTGAAGGCCGCACCCGCATCGGCTTCGACCCTTAATTCGGAGCCAACTGCGCCGATCGAGGATGGGTGGTTGGATGCCGCCTCAGGGGCTGCGATCCTAACGGCGATCGAGCCGAACACCAGCCCCGCACTCCGCGAGACTCATGATTCCAAGGAGCCGGACTCCTCTCCGGACTCCGAACCATTCGCGCCTCTGCCAATCGAATCCAATTGGGCGTCGATCATGGAGTTTACTACCACGGACATCTTTCAGCACTCACCCTTTGGCGATATTATGAAATCACTAAAGTCTCTCTCTTTATCAGGAGAGCCCTGGCCGGACTACGGTTAGCGAGATTGGGATACAAACGATGAAGAAATTCAACACCCACCCACCACCCACTTTGTAGCCACTGTCAACGATTTAACCGACATGCTCGACTTCGACTCCGAAGACATCGACGGTATGGACGCCGATGAAGGAGACGATGAAGAACCAGCGCCTATTGGGCCCTAGAACGCCACCTCGTCATATGATGTATACATGGTGGACGCACCAAAAGATGACAACGAGGAGCGGAATGACGCACCAAAGGCTTGTTCCCTCGAAAAGCAGTCAAAGCGGCGACGCAAGCGCCGCCCCAAATCCCGCCTCGACAGAAATAGCGATCACACAGACCCAGTGCTAGAGCAGGGCGAACTGCTGTCGGACAACGGCAATCCGGATAATCAAACCAAACAAACAAATCCTATCAAGGATAATGGTCCAGACGACATAACGCCGGACAGGCACCCAGAGCAGCAGACTGCCCGTAAAAGGCTTGTTGCCACCACGAGGAGTCTGAAAAAGCAGAAGCAAAGGCTCCAGGCTGCACAAGACACACTCCACATCAGATGGAGTAAAATACTCAACACAGCAGCGATGTACGGCGACAATCGCCCCTCCAAGAGCTACCCAAAGCGGAAGCTGCTACCTGAATTCGATGAGGAGGCCTCAGACCCCCCACAACCAAATATCAAAGCAGCCACCTGGTCGGATAGACGACCCCTCTATCAACACAGAGCGGCATATAACACCACTCACAATACAACACGCGACCCATGTGAGGGCTCGCACCCAAAGGACGGCGCAACAAGATCCATCTATGGACCACGCAAGCGCGCCCCAGCATACAATGCAACACAACAAACATCCGAACAACACGGTACACCCAGCTACAGGGGTGCCGCACACCCCCTATGTTTCACCGATGAGGTGCTGGACCATGAATTTCCACAGGGATTCAAGCCCGTAAACATAGAGGCATACGACGGAACAACAGACCCTGGGGTCTGGATCGAGGACTATATCCTTCATATCCACATGGCTCGAGGAGATGATCCCCAAGCCATCAAGTACTTACCCCTCAAGCTCAAAGGGCTAGCTCATCACTGGCTCAAAGGCCTCCCCAAAAGCTCCATTGGAAGTTGGGAAGAGCTCGAAGACGCCTTTCGGGCAAATTTTCAAGGGAGTTATGTCCGACCTCTGGACGCGGATGATTTGAGTCATATAACTCAACAGCCCGGAGAGTCATCCCGAAAGCTTTGGAACAGGTTTCTTACTAAAAAGAACCAGATTGTCGACTGTCCGGACGCCGAAGCCTTGGCAGCTTTCAAGCATAGCGTCCGTGACAAATGGCTCGCCAGACACCTCGGCCAAAATTAAGCGAGAACGATGGCCGCATTAACAAATCTCATGACCCGCTTTTGCGCGGGTGAGGACAGCTGGCTAGCCAGATGCAGCACCAGCGACCCCAGTACATCTAAAGTTAGAGATGGAAACGGGAAATCATGGCGCAACAGCAATAACAAATGCCGGAATAAAGAAGACAGCACGAAGGGCACGACAGTAAATGCCGGATTCAAAATCTCTCGGCCAGGTCAAAAGCCACCATCTAAAGGCACCAGGGATGAACTGTCCAGCCTCAACAAAATTCTGGACCAACTATGTTAGATCCATAGTACCCCTGGTAAACCTGCTAATCATACCCATAGAGAATGTTGGGTCCTCAAGCAGTCCGACAAGCTCAACGCCGTACACAAGGGGGAGGATACACCAAGTGAAGACGAGGACGAGCCTCCCAAGCAAGACACGGGGGAACAAAAGAAATTTCCACCAGAAGTCAAAATAGTAAACGTATTACACGTGATCAAGGGAAAAAACAACATGGCACTCCCAGGAAAATATACCCAAGTGCCTGTCACCGCAAAGTCCTACCACTGGTCGTCTCAACCGATCACTTTTGACCATCGCAATTACTCAGCAAGTATCCGACACGCAGGATGGGCTGCCCTGGTATTAGACCCAGTAATTGGCGGATATCACTTCACACGAGTCTTGATAGACGGCGGAAACATCCTAAACCTAATATATCAGGATACAATCCGCGGGATGGGGTTAGACCCAACACGAATTCGCCATAGCAATACTACCTTTAAAGGAGTAACGCCAGGCCCAGGGGCTCGTTATACGGGCTGCCTCCTACTACAGGTTATATTCGGCTCCCCCGATAACTTCCGTCGCGAGCATTTAACCTTCCACATCGCTCCGTTTCAAAGTGGCTATCAAGCACTGCTCGGACACGAAGCTTTCGCTCGCTTTAATGCAATACCACACTACGCCTCGCTCACACTCAAGATGCCCGGTCCACGTGGCATCATTTCAGTGCACGGAAATATCAAGCGATCTCTGCGCGCCGAAGAGAGTGAGGCTGCCTTGGCAGCCGCACACTAAAGGCGCCCGGACCAGCGAAAGCATCCAATAGGTCGTCAAGACCTCAGACACAACTAATCGAGTCCGGCGCCGCTACTTATACTGAATAAATGGTCACACCCCTATTTGTCAATACAAGGGGCTCAACACGCGCAGACAAGTGGCAATTTCTCCTCATCTTGAATTATACATGGTTTCCTTAAAAAACTATCTTTTTGCACGACAACTTTTTCACCTAAATTCCTCTATTTTACAGACGATCATCGTGCTACACCCATCCAGGATACGGCACAATAGAGACACAGGCGCAGACGTGCAGCAGGGACCCGCTCCAAGGATTCTTTTTAGATTAAGACCCTGCGTAAACCTTTTTTACTGTCTCTTGTTGATACATATCCACTATTGAGAAGGATGCTGACGTCTTGGCATGTGGCCACGCCAGAACAATGCATGTACCTGGACACAAGGGGCTTCTTACAAAGGCCATTATTTAGGCCCGGTTTATACCACCAAGACTGAATACCTTAGGGAGTGTTCGGCGTCGCGAGTTTGGCCTTATATGCATCAGCTCCGAATCATTGTCTTTGGTCAAATGTTGGGTTTGCCCGGCTCCTATGTTTTGGTGCCTTATGTTCCGGTTTACCGGCTAAGGTAGCACTAGGAGAACTACTGCGATTGTGCCCTGGTTCATCCGGACGAGCACCTCAGTAGAAAAGCCGAAAATTGACTGTCATGATATAGCATGAGACTGGTCAACCACTCGATGACCTGTTGGAATGTTAGAATTCCTCCGCCTTAATGAAGGGCTGTTTTCCGTCCAGGCATGTACGCACCCCGGGATCGGGAAAGTGCGAAGCCACCAGGGGCTATTTAGTAGCCCCACTGTCAAACTCCTATGGCTAAGTGAAAGTGCTAAAGCATTATAGTCCGGTTGCCTCGCTCGCTCCGCTATCACCTCCTTAATAGGACCAAGACGTTGGGTTAAGTGTGAATGCGTGTTTTTGCGAGCACCTCCGCATTATATGCGTGAGGGTTGAAGCCGACGGCTGCAATCTTTCAGGTTATACACATGTATACATAAACGGCCGCCCAGGAGGCATCATATTACTTTCAGGCAAAAGTATAAAAATAGCCTTATAAAAACTTATAAAAGCATTTCGCTTACAATGAGATTACATATCACTCAAACATAATATTTTTTGAGCGTTGGGTCTCTATCAAACGAGCACCCTCAAGAAGTTCTTCAAAGTAGTGCTCAGCAGCCCTTCGACCTATGGCCGAATCCCGCGCTGCAATAGTGGTAGCATCCATCTCCGCCCAGTATGCTTTAACACGGGCAAAGGACATCTGTGCGCCCTCTATGCACATCGACCTCTTCATCGCATTAATGCGTGGCACCACGTCAAGGAACTGCTGCACCAAGCTGAAATAGCTGTTCGGCTTTGACCTTTCCGTCCATAGCTGATCCACAACAGACCTCATGGAGAGTTCGGACAACCTATTTAGTTTGGCCCATTCGGCTAATTGGTCAGTCAATGAAAGCGGATGCTCGGGAGAATGGAATTATCTCCAAAACAGCTGGTCTACTTCACGGTTCGTCTGACCCTGGAAATACTTGGCCGCATCGGCAGCGCTCGCCGCCAAATCCATATATACATCCTCCGAACTCCACAGCCGATCCAGAGGGGCATACCGTGGATCTCCGAACTTCCTCCGCAACATAAAGGATTTCCCAGCTACAATATCCCCGGCTTCCCGCAGCTCCTCCTTATTTGCCCTCATAGCAGAGCGGAGGTCCTTTCTCGCTGCAGCAGCCTTCTCAAGGTCCGATGCCTTCGCTTGGTTTTCCTTTTCAAGAACCCGGCAACGGTCGGCGGCGGCTTTTAATTCTATGGCCATCTTGGCCATCTTGTCTCGGCTCTCGCCATGCGTGGCCTTCTCGGCTTGCAACTCTTTGGCCGCCTTCAAAGCAGCCGCATTACCCAACCTCGCTTGTTCCTTGGCTCGGGCAAGTTCTGGCCGCAAGGCTTCAACAGTGGCAGCTCCATCTGCAGTCACAACATATTAAAGATACTGGCATCATGCTGCTCTTCCTATGTGGCGTTTACCAGATAATGACACTTACCCTGTGCCTCGTCAAGCCTTTTGTTAACAAGCTCGATGTCGACGTTTGCCGCATCCAACTGCCGTTCTAAATGGGCAAACTCGCTAGTGTGGCTAGCCACCGGAGCTTCCATCACCTGCACATAGAGGCAGTACAGTTATTACCTGGGAATATGATCCTCTGTTCGTCGTCGTTTTCGATGACAACCAGAGTCTCAGGGGCTACTATCTACACAGGGCACACCTAGCATGTGCAGGACTATTATACATTCTTTTACGTACCTCAAAGCCTGTCAGTAGACTCATAAAAGCTTCATGCAATCCGCTTTCGGCGGACGATATTCTCTCCATCATCGTATTCATTAGCACACGGTGTTCATCTGAGATGGCCGCTCGCCCCACCAACTCCCTCAGAACATCCGATCGCACACTAGACGGTGTCGGACTCTTTTATCTGCTCTCTTCGGGACCCGGACACTGGGAGCTTCGGGGGTCAATGGGATTATCTTCTGGCCTCACCGGACTCGGAGAGGCCCTCCCCGACGACACTTCAAGGTCGCCCGCCTCCGGAGCGGAGGAGTCCGGAGGAGGCGTTTCACTCTCCATCATCTCTGGTAGAAGATCCCCCGAAGACGAGCTCATTTGAGAGGGGCTAAGGCCCGAACTGCAAAGATATATGCGGTGGTTATTTTCTTAGAAGAAAAATATGGCATATCTGTACTATTAAAGTATTTCGGGTCACTTACGACTCGAGGGAGAATTGATCCCCCCGTGGACTTTGTGCGACAATAGCGCCCCCCAAGGTAGGACCCTCTGTGGGGGGACTTCTTCTCCCGTTTGGAAGCTTCGGCTTCCGAATCCCCGGGCGCAGTCCTTTTCCTCTTCTGGTCGTCTTCCTTCATGGAGACGCTCGCTCCCTTGGTTAGAATGGGCAGCGTTGGGGGCCCGCGTCCGCCCGTATTATCCTCCATGGTATCTTCCTTCAAGGGCTCCGGGCAAGGTGCGGTCTGGAGCATCTTTTCCAATACCGCATTTTCCAAACCCTCAGGGAGGGGGGCCGAACACCGAATCAACTTCGCCTTTGTTAGCCAGTCCTGGTCAAAAAGGGAACTCTCGGAAATAACTTCGTAACAAAGGAGAGATAGTATGTTCGGCCGGAAGATGCCTTACCTGTTCGGCGGCGCGGTTACTACTCAGGCCCACGTCCTCGGTGATTTCCGGACACTCCACCTGAGGTCCGAAGAATGACTTGTACATCTCCTCGTGCGTCAGGCCGAGAAAATTTTGAATGACACGCGGTCCCTCGAGATTGAACTCCCACAGGCGAAGAGGTCGGCGTTTGCAACGCTGGACTTGACGAACCAGCATAACTTGTATTACCGCAACCAAACTGAAATCTCCATTGAAGAGATCTCGAATGCGGCTTTGCAGTATAGGCACGTCCTTGGCTGGACCCCAGCTCAGACCTCTGCTGATCCATGACATCAGTTGTGGTGGAGGCCCGAGCAGAAAATAGGGGCGGCCGCCCACTTGGCACTTCTAGGAGCCGTGATGTAGAACCACTCCTGCTGCCACAATTCAGACACCTCTGAGATGGAACCTTTGGGCCACGGAGCTCCCGTCATCTTGCGTATTGAGGCACCTCCACACGCTGCATGTTGCCCCTCGATCATCTTCGACTTTACTTCAAAGGTCTTGAGCCATAGGCCAAAGTGAGGGGTAACCCAGAGGAAGGCCTCGCACACGACAATAAATGTCGTGATATGAAGAAAGGAGTCCGGAGCTAGATCATGGAAGTCTAGCCCGTAATAAAACATCAAACCCCTGACGAAAGGATCCAGAGCAAGGCCTAGACCTCGGAGGAAGTGGGAGACGAACACGACATTCTCGTTGGGTTCGGGGGTGGGAACGGCCTGCCCTCGGGGAGGCAGCCGATGCAAAATCTCGGCGGTCAGATATCTGGCCTCCCTCAACTTTTTGATGTCTTTTTCCGTGATGGAGGAAGGCACCCATCGGCCTTGAAGGCTAGATCCGGACATGACTGAAGGTTCGGGGCACCTGACCTGAACTTTGGCATTTGAGCTTGAGGTAGGGGAAGGATTCGATTGAGCACGGGAGGGAAAAATAAAAGCCTTGTCCCTTTATAAAGAGGGTGAATATCAAGCGTCCTCTCCGTGTCCGTTTGGACTTGCCTATAATCTAGGAGTCCTAGAAGCGGTTGGGTTACCCACGCCCGTATTGATGAGAATCCCGGAATAAGGGGACACGATCTCTACTTTAACAAGACGTGCCAAGGAAACCGCCTGGCATGACGCGCTGAGGTGGGATAATGAAATGACTCGGATAAAGGCTTGGCCGTGGTGTGTCACACTACGGAGTACGTCATCAGATTAGATTTGTGTAAATATTATTCTCTCTATGGCAATATGTGGAAACTTATTTTGCAGAGCCGGACACTATCTTTGTGTTCAAAATCTTCTATGAAGTACTTGGAGGAGGAACCCGCCTTGCAATGCCGAAGACAATCTGCGCGCCGGACTCATCGTCATTGAAGCCTGGTTCAGGGGCTACTGAGGGAGTCCTGGATTAGGGGGTGTTCGGATAGCCGGACTATACCTTCAGCCGGACTCCTGGACTATGAAGATACGAGATTGAAGACTTCGTCCCGTGTCCAGAAGGGACTTTCCTTGGCGTGGAAGGAAAGCTTGGCGATACGGATATGTAGATCTCCTACCATTGTAACCGACTTTGTGTAACCCTAACCCTCTCTGGTGTCTATATAAACCGGAGGGTTTTAGTCTGTAGGACAACATACAGAACAACAATCATACCATAGGCTAGCTTCTAGGGTTTAGCCTCTCTGATCTCGTGGTAGATCTACTCTTGTACTACCCATACAATAAAATTTAGCATCATGTCTTGACCATATCACATCACAACATGCCGTGCAAAAACAAGTTAGACGTCCTCTACTTTGTTGTTGCAAGTTTTATTTGGCTGCTACGGGCTTAAGCAAGAACCAATCTTACCTACGCATCAAAACCACAATGATAGTTTGTCAAGTTGGTGCTGTTTTAACCTTCGCAAGGACCAGGCGTAGCCACACTCAGTTCAACTAAAAAGTTGGAGAAACTGACACCCGCCAGCCACCTGTGTGCAAAGCACGTCGGTAGAACCAGTCTCGCGTAAGCGTATGCGTAATGTCGGTCCGGGCCGCTTCATCCAACAATACCGCCGAACCAAAGTATGACATGCTGGTAAGCAGTATGACTTATATCGCTCACAACTCACTTGTGTTCTACTCGTGCATATAACATCAACACATAAAACCTAGGCTCGGATGCCACTGTTGGGGAACGTAGTAAATTCAAAAAAATTCCTATGCACACGCAAGATCATGGTGATGCATAGCAATGAGAGGGAAGAGTGTTATCTACGTACCCTCGTAGGTCGAAAGCGGAGGCGTTATGACAACGCGGTTGATGTAGTTGTACGTCTTCACAGCCCGACCGATCAAGCACCGAAACTACGACACCTTCGAGTTCTAGCACACGTTCAGCTCGATGACGATCCCCGGACTCCGATCCAGCAAAGTGTCGGGGAAGAGTTCCGTCAGCACGAAGGCGTGGTGACGATCTTGATGTTCTACTATCGCAGGGCTTCGCCTAAGCACCACCACAATATTATCGAGGACTATGGTGGAGGGGGGCACCGCACACGGCTAAGAGAACGATCTTGAAGATCAACTTGTGTGTCTAGAGGTGCCCCCTGCCCCCGTATATAAAGGAGCAAGGGGGGTGCGGCCGGCCCTAGGAGGAGGCGCGCAGTAGGAGTCCTACTCCTACCGGGAGTAGGACTCCCCCTTTCCCTAGTTAGATTAGGACTCGGGGGGAAGGAGGAGAGGGAAGAAAGGAAAGGGGGGGCGCCGCCCACCTCCTTGTCCAATTCGGACTTGGGGGGGGGGAGGGGCGCGCGGCAGCCCCTAGGCCTCCTCTCCTCTTTCTCCACTAGGCCCATTAAGGCCCATTACGTTACCGGGGGGTTCCGGTAACCTCCCGATACTCCGGTAAAATGTCAATTTCACCCGGAACACTTCCGATGTCCAAACATAGGCTTCCAATATATCAATCTTTATGTCTTGACCATTTTGAAACTCCTCATTATGTCCATGATCACATCCGGGACTCCGAACAAACTTCGGTACAACAAAATATATAAACTCAAAATGAAACTGCCATCGTAACGTTAAGCGTGCGGACCCAATGGAATTGAGAACAATGTAGGCATGACCGAGACATGTCTCCAGTCAATAACCAATAGCGGAACATGGATGCTCATATTGGCTCCTACATATTCTAAGAAGATCTTTATCAGTCAGACCGCATAACAACATATGTTGTTCCCTTTGTCATCGGTATGTTACTTGCCCGAGATTCGATCGTCGGTATCTCAATACCTAGTTCAATCTCGTTACCGGCAAGTCTCCTTACTCGTTTCGTAATACATCATCTCACAGTTAACTCATTAGTTGTAATGCTTGCAAGGCTTATGTGATGTGCATTACCGAGAGGGCCCAGAGATACCTCTCCGACAATCGGAGTGACAAATCCTAATCTCGAAATACGCCAACCCAACATGTACCTTTGGAGACACCTCTAGAGCTCCTTTATAATCACCCAGTTACGTTGTGACGTTTGGTAGCACACAAAGTGTTCCTCCGACAAACGGGAGTTGCATAATCTCATAGTCATAGGAACATGTATAAGTCATGAAGAAAGCAATAGCAACATACTACACGATCAGGTGCTAAGCTAATGGAATGGGTCATGTCAATCACATCATTCTTCTAATGATGTGATCCCGTTAATCAAATGACAACACATTTCTATGGTTAGGAAACATAACCATCTTCGATTAACGAGCTAGTCAAGTAGAGGCACACTAGTGACATTTAGTTTGTCTATGTATTCACACAAGTATTATGTTTCCGGATAATACAATTCTAGCATGAATAATAAACATTTATTATGATATAAGGAAATAAATAATAACTTTATTATTGCCTCTAGGGCATATTTCCTTCAAAAGAACAGTTCGGAAGAACCGAGGAGCGTCCCCAACTTGAAGACCGGTTCAGGGGGCTACTGACGGTGTCCTGGACTAGGGGGTACTCACCACGTCGTCTCCCGGTCAGTTAGATTGGGCCGAGGACCCCCATGGCCGTATACTCATGGGCCAGTTCGGACAGCTGCCACATACAAGGAAGATTCCACAAGACTTGGTGGTCAAGACAAGGACTCCTCCCCCACCGGTGTATTTGGCTAGGACTCTTGTTATCCTAGGCCTCTGGTGCATTATATAAACTAGGGCCAGGCTAGTCGATAGATATAGAAAAACAATCATACCATAGGCTAGCTTCTAGGGTTTAGCCTCTATGATCTCATGGTAGATCAACTCTTGTAATACTCATATCATCAAGATCAATCAAGCAGGAAGTAGGGCATTACCTCCATCGAGAGGGCCCAAACCTGGGTAAACATCGTGTCCCCCGCCTCATGTTACCATCTGTCTTAGAGGCAAAGTTCAGGAACCCCTACCCGAGATCCGCCGGTTTTGACACCGACACCTAGCGTCATCGAACCTTAAGTGTGTAGACCCTACGGGTTCGGGAATCATGCACACATGATCGAGGCATCTCTCCATCCAATAACCAACAGCGGGATCTGGATACCCATGTTGGCTCCCACATGTTCCAAGATGATCTCATCGGATGAACCACGATGTCGAGGATTCAATCAATCCCGTATACAATTCCCTTTGTCTACCGGTATAGCACTTGCCCGAGATACGATTGTCGGTATACTGATACCTTGTTCAATCTCGTTATGGCAAGTCTCTTTGCTCGTTCTGTAACACATCATCCCGTGATCAACCCCTTAGTCACATTGAGCTCATTACGATGATGTCTTACCGAGTGGGCCCAGAGATACCTCTCCGTCATACGGTGTGACAAATCCCAGTCTCGATTCATGCCAACCCAACAGATACTTTCGGAGATACCCGTAGTGCACCTTTATAGCCACCCAGTTACGTTGTGACGTTTGGCACACCCAAAGCATTCCAACGGTATCCGGGAGTTGCACAATCTCATGGTCTAAGAAAAAGATACTTGACATTAGAATAGTTTTAGCAGACGAACTACACGATCTTGTGCTATGCTTAGGATTGGGTCTTGTCCATCACATCATTCTCCAAATGATGTGATCCCATTTCAATGACATCCAATGTCCATGATCAGGAAACCGTAACCATCTACTGATCAACGAGCTAGTCAACTAGAGTCTCACTAGGGACATGTTGTGGTCTATGTATTCACACATGTATTATGATTTCTGGATAACACAATTATAACATGAACAATAGACAATTATCATGAACAAGGAAATATAATAATTGTTGGGGATCGTAGCAGAAATTTTAAATTTTCTATGCATCACCAAGATCAATCTATGGAGTAATCTAGCAACGAGGGGAAGGGGAGTGCATCCACATACCCTTGTAGATCGCTAAGCGGAAGCGTTGCAAGAACGCGGATGAAGGAGCCGTACTCGCAGCGATTCAGATCATGGTTGATTCCGATCTAAGCGCCGAACAACGGCGCCTCCGCGTTCAACACACGTGCAGCCCGGTGACGTCTCCCACGCCTTGATCCAGCAAGGGGAGAAGGAGAGGTTGGGGAAGTCTCCATCCAGCAGCAGCACGACGGCATGGTGGTGAAGGAGGAGCGTGGCAATCCTGCAGGGCTTCGCCAAGCACCGCGGGAGAGGAGGAGGACTTGGGAGAGGGGGAGGGCTGCGCCAGAACTTGGGTGCGGCTGCCCTCCCACCCCCCACATATACATAGGGACAAGGGAGAGGGGAGCCGGCCTCCTCAGATCCAATCTAAGGAGGGGGCGGCGGCCAGGGGGGTTGCCTTGCCCCCCAAGGCAAGGGGAGCGCCCCCTTTTAGGGTTCCCCAAAACCCTAGGCGCATGGGCCCTAAGGGGGGAGGAGCCCAACCCACTAAGGGGCTGGTCCCTCTCCACACACAGCCCATAGGGCCCTCCGGGGCAGGTGGAGCCTCCCGGTGGACCCCCGGAACACCTTCGGTGGTCCCGGTACAATACCGGTAACCCCCGGAATTATTCCGGTGACCGTATGATGACTTCCTATATATAAATCTTTACCTCCGGACCATTCTGGAACTCCTCGTGACGTCCGGGATCTCATCTGGGACTCCGAACAACATTCGGTAACCATGTACATCTATTCCCTATAACCCTAGCGTCATCGAACCTTAAGTGTGTAGACCCTACGGGCTCGGGAGTCATGCAGACATGGCCGAGACAACTCTCCGATCAATAACCAACAGCGGGATCTGGATACCCATGTTGGCTCCCACATGCTCCACGATGATCTCATCGGATGAACCATGATGTCAAGGATTCGATCAATCCCGTATACAATTCCCTTTGTCTATCGGTACGATACTTGCCCGAGATTCGATCGTCGGTATCCCGATACCTTGTTCAATCTCGTTACCGGCAAGTCTCTTTACTCGTTACGTAACACATCATCCCGTGATCAACTCCTTGATCACATTGTGCACATTATGATGATGTCCTATCGAGTGGGCCCAGAGATACCTCTCCGTTACACGGAGTGACAAATCCCAGTCTCGATTCGTGCCAACCCAACAGACACTTTCGGAGATACCTATAGTGCACCTTTATAGCCACCCAGTTACGTTGTGACGTTTGGCACACCCAAAGCACTCCTACAGTATCCGGGAGTTGCACAATTTCATGGTCTAAGGAAATGATACTTGACATTAGAAAAGCTTTAGCATACGAACTACACGATCTTGTGCTAGGCTTAGGATTGGGTCTTGTCCATCACATCATTCTCCTAATGATGTGATCCCATTATCAACGACATCCAATGTCCATGGTTAGGAAACCATAACCATCTATTGATCAACGAGCTAGTCAACTAGAGGCTTACTAGGGACATGGTGTTGTCTATGTATCCACACATGTATCTGAGTTTCCTATCAATACAATTCTAGCATGGATAATAAACGATTATCGTGAACAAGGAAATATAATAATAACCAATTTATTATTGCCTCTAGGGCATATTTCCAACAGTCTCCCACTTGCACTAGAGTCAATAATCTAGTTCACATCGCCATGTGATTAACACTCATAGGTTACATCGCCATGTGACCAACATCCAAAGAGTTTACTAGAGTCACTAATCTAGTTCACGTCACTATGTGATTAACACTCAATGAGTTCTGGGTTTGATCATGTTATGCTTGTGAGAGAGGTTGTAGTCAACGGGTCTGCAATATTCAGATCCCTATGTATTTCGCAAAATTTTATGTCATATCGTAGATGTTGCTACCACGTTCCACTTGGAGCTATTCCAAATTGTTGCTCCATTATACGTATCCGGTATCTCTACTCAGAGCTATCTGGATAGGTGTTAAGCTTGCATCGACGTAACTCTTTATGTCGAACTCTTTATCACCTCCATAACCGAGAAACATTTCCTTATTCCTCTAATGATAATTTTGGCCGCTATCTGGTGATCCATTCCCAGATCACCTTTGTACCCTCTTGCCAGACATGTGGCAAGGCACAAATCTGGTGCGGTACTTAGCATGGCATACCGTATAGAGCCTATGACAAAAGCATAGGGGATGACCTTCGTCCTTCCTCTCTCTTCTGCCGTGATCAATCTTTGAGTCTTACTCAACTTCACACATTACAACTCAGGTAAGAATCCCTTCTTTGACTAATCTATTTTGAACTCCTTCAAAAACATGTCAAGGTGTGCGTTCTTTGAAAGTATCATTAGGCGTCTTGATCTATCTCTATAGATCTTGATGCCCAATATGTAAGCAGCTTTATCCAGGTCTTCCTTTGAAAAACACTCTTCAAACAACCGTTTATGCTTTCCAGAAATTATTTCGGATCAACAATATGTCATCCACATATACTTATCAGAAATGTTGTAGTGCTCCCACTCACTTTCTTGTAAATACAAGTTTCCAGCAAACATTTTATAAACCTAAAAGCTTTGATCACTCCATCAAAGCATATATTCTGACTCCGAGATGCTTGCTCTAGTCCATAGAAGGATCGCTGGAGCCAGCATACCTCTTAGCATCCTTAGGATCGACAAAACTTTGATTGTATCACATATAACTCTTTCTTACGAAAACTGGTAAGAAAACTTGTTTTGACATCCATCTGTGAGATTTCATAATCGAAAAATACAGCTAATGCTAACATGATTCCGACGGACTTAAGCATCGCTACAGGTGAGAAATTCTCATCGTAGTCAACACCTTGAACTTGTGAAAAGACTCTTTCCCACAAGTCGAGCTTCATAGACGGTAACAATACCGCCCATGTCCGTCTTCTTCTTAAAGATCCATTTATCTCAATGGCTTGCCGATCATCGGGCAAGTCCACCAAGGTCCATACTTTGTTCTGATACATGGATCCTATCTTGGATTTCATGGCTTCTAACCATTTGTCGGAATACGGGCCCACCATCGCTTCTCCATAGCTCGTAGGTTCATTGTTGTCTAACAACATGATATCTAAGACATGATTACCATACCACTCAGGAGTAGTACATATCCTTGTCGACCTATGAGGTTCGATAGCAACTTGATCCGAAGCTTCATGATCACTATCATTAACTTCCTCTTCAACCGACATAGGCACCACAGAAACATCTTTCTATGTTGCACCACTTTATGGTTGAAGTATAGGTTCAACAACCTCATCAAGTTTTATCTTCCTCCCACTCAATTCTTTCGAGAGAAACTCCTTCTCGAGAAAGGACCTGTTCTTAGCGACAAACGATTTGCCCTCAGATCTGAGATAGAAGGTATACCCAATTGTCACCTTTGGGTATCCTGTGAAGACGTATTTGTCCGCTTTTGGGTTCGAGCTTCTCCGGTTGAAGCCTTAAGCATCGCAGCCCCAAACATTAAGAAATGACAACTTTGGTTTCTTGCCAAACCAATGTTCATACGACGCCAGCTCAACGGACTTAGATGGTGTCCTATCTAAAGTGAATGCAGTTGTCTCTAATGCATAACCTCAAAATGAAAACGGTAGATCGGTAAGAGACATCATAGATCGCACCATATCTCATAGGGTTCGATTACGACGTCCGGACACACCATTACCCTGTGGTGTTCCAGCTGGCTTCAACTGTGAAAAAATTCCACAATGTCTTAAGTGATTGCCAAACTCATAACTCAGAAATTCTCATCGATCAGATCGTAGGAATTTGATCTTCTTGTAATGATGGTTCTTAACTTCACTCTGAAATCGCTTGAACTTTTCAAACGTTTCAGACTTGTGCTTCATTAAGTAAATATACTTATATCTACTCAAATCGTCAGTGAAGATGAGAAAATAGCGATATCCACCGCACTCTTCAATTCTCATTGGATCACACACATCAGCATGTATGATTTCCAACAAGTCACTTGCCCGTTTCATTGTACCTGAAAACGGGGTCTTAGTCATCCTGCCCATGAGGCATGGCTCGCATGTGTCAAGTGATTCAAAAATCAAGTGACTCCAAACATCCATCGACACGGAGTTTCTTCATGCGTCTTACGCCAATATGATCTAAGCGGCAGTGCCACGAGAAAGTGGTACTATCATTATTAACTCTACATCTTTTGGCGTGAACATGTGTATTACCACGACCGAGATTCAATGAACCATTCACATAGGGTGCATGACCATGAAAAGTATCATTCATGTAAACAGAATAACCATTATTCTTTAACTTAAATGAATGAACGTATTGCAATGAACATGATCTGATCATATTCATGCTCAACATAGACACCTGATAACATTTATCTAGGTTCAATACTAATCCCGAAGGCAGATGGAGCATGCGATAGTGATCTCATCAACTTTGGAAACACTTCCAACACACATCGTCACCTCGCCCTTAGCCAGTCTCGGTTTAGTCTGTAGCTTTTTCTTCAAGTCACCAATAATAGCAACTGAACCGGTATCCAATACCCAGGTGCTACCAGGAGTACTAGTGAGGTACACATTAATAACACGTATATACTTTGTTGAAGTTGCCAGCCTTCTTATCTACCATGCATTTGGGGTAATTCTGCTACCAATAACCGTTCCCCTTACAATAGAAGCACTTAATCTCGGGTTTGGGTTCAACCTTGGGTTCCTTCACTGGAGCGGCAACTGGTTTGCCATCCATGAAGTTTCCCTTCTAGCCCTTGCCCTTCTTGAAACCAGTGGTCTTGTTAAACCATCAACACTTGATGATCCTTCTTGATTTCTACCTTTTGCGGTCTTAAGCACCGCGAACAGCTCCGGGATCAACTCCATCCCTTGCATGTCATAGTTCATCACGAAGATCTAGTAGCTTAGTGATAGTGGCTAGAGAACTCTATTAATCACTATCTTATCTGGAAGTTTAACTCCCACTTGATTTAAGTGATTGTAGCACCCAGACATTCTGAGCACATGCTCACTAGCTGAGCTATTCTCCTCCATCTTGTTAGCAAAAGAACTTGTCAGAGGTCTCATATCTCTGAACATGGGCATGAGCCTGAAATCCCAATTTCAGCTCTTGGAACATCTCATATGTCTTATGGCGTTCAAAACGTCATTGGAATCCCGATTCTAAGCCGTAAAGTATGGTGCACTAAAGTATTAAGTAGTCATCAGGATGTGTCTGTCAGGTGTTCACAACATCCACAGATGACGTTGTAGGGGTTTGCACATTGAGCGGTGCATCAAAGTCGTAAGACTTCTGTGTAGCAGTGAGGACACTCCTCGGACTACGGACCCAGTCCGCATCATTACTTACAATATCTTTCAACTTGGTCTTTCTCTAGGAACGTATTGAAACAGGGAGCTACAATGTGAGCTATTTATCTACAACATATTTGCAAAGACAATTTAGACTATGTTCATGATAATTAAGTTCATCTAATCAAATTATTTAATGAAATCCCACTTAGATAGACATCCCTCTAGTCATCTAAGTGGAACATGATCCGAGTCAACTAGGCCGTGTCCGATCATCACGTGAGACGGACTAGTCAACATCGGTGAACATCTTCATGTTGATCATATCTTCTATACGACTCATGCTCGACCTTTCGGTCTTCTGTGTTCCGAGGCCATGTCTGTACATGCTAGGCTCGTCAAGTCAACCTAAGTGTATTGCGTGTGTAAATCTGGCTTACACCCGTTGTATTCGAACGTTAGAATCTATCACACCCGATCATCACGTGGTGCTTCGAAACAACGAACCTTCGCAATGGTGCATAGTTAGGGGGAACACTTTCTTGAAATTATTACGAGGGATCATCTTATTTAAGCTACCATCGTTCTAAGCAAATAAGATGTAAAACATGATAAACATCACATGCAATCAAATAGTGACATGATATGGCCAATATCATTTGCTCCTTTTGATCTCCATCTTCGGGGCTCCATGATCATCGTTGTCACCGGCATGACACCATGATCTCCATCATCATGATCTCCATCATCGTGTCTTCTTGAAGTTGTCTCGTCATCTATTACTTCTACTACTATGGCTAACGCTTTAGCAATAAAGTAAAGTAATTACATGATGTTTATGTTGACACGCAGGTCATAAATAAATTAAGACAACTCCTATGGCTCCTGCCGGTTGTCATACTCATCGACATGCAAGTCGTGATTCCTATTACAAGAACATGATCAATCTCATACATCACATATATCATTCATCACATCCTTTTGGCCATATCACATCACACGGCACATGCTGCAAAAACAAGTTAGACGTCCTCTAATTGTTGTTGCAAGTTTTTACGTGGCTGCTATAGGTTTCTAGCAATAACGTTTCTTACCTACGCCAAAACCACAATGTGATATGCCAATTTCTATTTACCCTTCATAAGGACCCTTTTCATCGAATCCGATCCGACTAAAGTGGGAGAGACAGACACCCGCTAGCCACCTTATGCAACTAGTGCATGTCAGTCGGTGGAATCAGTCTCACGTAAGCGTACGTGTAAGGTCGGTCCGGGCCGCTTCATCCCATGATGCCGCCGAATCAAGATAAGACTAGTAACGGCAAGTAAATTGACAAAATCGATGCCCACAACAACTTGTGTCATACTCATGCATAGAAACTACGCATAGACCTAGCTCATGATGCCACTGTTGGGGATCGTAGCAGAAATTTAAAATTTTCTACGCATCACCAAGATCAATCTATGGAGTAATCTAGCAACGAGTGGAAGGGGAGTGCATCTACATACCCTTGTAGATCGCTAAGCGGAAGCGTTGCAAGAACGCGGATGAAGGAGTCATACTCGCAGCGATTCAGATCGCGGTTGATTCCGATCTAAGCGCCGAACAATGGCGCCTCCGCATTCAACACACGTGCAGCCCGGTGACGTCTCCCATGCCTTGATCCAGCAAGCGGAGAAGGAGAGGTTGGGGAAGACTCCATCCAGCAGCAGCACGACGGCGTGGTGGTGAAGGAGGAGCGTGGCAATCCTGCAGGGCTTCGCCAAGCACCGCGGGAGAGGAGGAGGACTTGGGAGAGGGGTGGGCTGCGCCAGAACTTGGGTGCGGCTGCCCTCCCACCCCCTACATATATATAGGCACAAGGGAGAGGGGGGCCAGCCTCCTCAGATCCAATCTGAGGAGGGGGCGGCGGCTAGGGGGTTGCCTTGCCCCCCAAGGCAAGGGGGGCGCCCCCTTTTAGGGTTCCCCAAAACCCTAGGCACATGGGCCCTAAGGGGGAGGCGCCCAGCCCACTAAGGGCTGGTCCCTCTCTACACACAGCCCATAAGGCCCTACGGGGCAGGTGGACCCTCCCGGTGGACCCCCGGAACCCCTTCGGTGGTCCCGGTACAATATCGGTAACCCCCCGAATTATTCTGGTGACCGTATGATGACTTCCTATATATAAATCTTTACCTCTGGACCATTCCGGAACTCCTCGTGATGCCCGGGATCTCATCCGGGACTCCGAAAAACATTCGGTAACCACGTACATCTATTCCCTATAACCCTAGCGTCATCGAACCTTAAGTGTGTAGACCCTATGGGCTCGGGAGTCATGCAGACATGGCCGAGACAACTCTCCGGTTCATAACCAACATCGGGATCCGGATACCCATGTTGGCTCCCACATGCTCCATGATGATCTCATCGGATGAACCACGATGTCAAGGATTCAATCAATCCCGTATACAATTCCCTTTGTCTATCGGTACGATACTTGCCCGAGATTCGATCGTCGGTATCCCGATACCTTGTTCAATCTCGTTACCAGCAAGTCTCTTTACTCGTTACGTAACACATCATCCTGTGATCAACTCCTTGATCACATTGTGCACATTATGATGATGTCCTACCGAGTGGGCCCAGAGATACCTCTCAGTTACACGGAGTGACAAATCCCAGTCTCGATTCATGCCAACCCAACAGACACTTTCGGAGATACCCGTAGTGCACCTTTATAGCCACCCAGTTACGTTGTGACGTTTGGCACACCCAAAGCACTCCTATGGTATCCGGGAGTTGCACAATCGCATGGTCTAAGGAAATGATACTTGACATTAGAAAAGCTTTAGCATACGAACTACAGGATCTTGTGCTAGGCTTAGGATTGGGTCTTGTCCATCACATCATTCTCCTAATGATGTGATCCTGTTATCAACGACATCCAATGTACATGGTTAGGAAACCATAACCATCTATTGATCAACGAGCTAGTCAACTAGAGGCTTACTAGGGACATGGTGTTGTCTATGTATCCACACATGTATCTGAGTTTCCTATCAATACAATTCTAGCATGGATAATAAATGATTATCATGAACAAGGAAATATAATAATAACCAATTTATTATTGCCTCTATGGCATATTTCCAACAATAATAACCATTTTATTATTGCCTCTAGGGCATATTTCCAACAGTCTCCCACTTGCACTAGAGTCAATAATCTAGTTACATTGTGATGAACCGAACACCCATAGAGTTCTGGTGTTGATCATGTTTTGCTCGTGGAAGAGGTTTAGTCAACGGATCTGCGACATTCAGTTCTGCATGCACTTTACAAATATCTATGTCTCCATTTTGAACATTTTCATGAATGGAGTTGAAGCGACGCTTGATATGCCTGGTCTTCTTGTGAAACCTAGGCTCCTTGGCAAGGGCAATGGCTCCAGTGTTGTCACTGAAGAGAGTCATCGGGCCCGACGTATTGGGAATAACTCTTAGGTCAGTGTCAGCGTTCTGGGAACGGGGGTCCCCAGACTTGCCTGCCTGCGGCATGCTGCATGGCTTAAGCGGGGGCCCAGCACGGCCCATCTTCATCAGGTCAAGCTCAAGACCCTCGGGAGGGGACAAGCCTCGCAGGGCGGACGACAGGAAGCTTCCTCAGAGGCAGCCTCATCAGGCAGGCTCGCGAGGAGGCGGAGAGATCAAGGCAGGGGTACCTCGCGAGGAACCCGTGACGCAAGCCATGACGATCAAGACCAGGCGGGCACCAGGCGGGCGCCGACCTGCGCAGTGTCCTTGTTTCCCCTTTGGTGCAAAGGGGGCAAGCACGAGCCAAGGTATCAGGCAAAGGTTGCCATTCCGGTGCAACGAGACCAAGACCAGCAGAGCGGCAGGACGGAGGTCACCGTGGAGCCCAAAACGGCGTCATCACCAGAACTTTTGGCAGCTGAAGACCACCTTTTGTCAGGGTAACTTGTACTACATGTTCCCCTTCAAAAAGGCCAATTGTTGGTGCCCTTCCCGCTCATTATTTGGGGAGAGGCCCAGGGCCTCTATAAATAGACCTAGCCACCACAGTGGGAAGGGACATCTAGAAATCTGGTAGAACCCTAGCAGAGAGAGAGGCGACTGAACTCACCCTAGCAGTTCACTGCACCAGCTCAAGAACACCTCTCGTGAGGCTGTTCTTCCTTTGTACTGATCCTCATCAGCCCCTGAGGCAATCCACCACACCAAACACTGGAGTAGGGTATTACACTACAACGGTGGCCCGAACCAGTATAAACCTTGTGTCCCTTGTGTTGTTCGTGGTTTCCAGCCCAAATCACACGAGGAGATTGGGCGTAGATCGGTAGGGGAGAGATCTCCGCGCGCACCCCAGTGTTCAAACCTCAAGGGTCTGCCGAAACCCGAAATCCAACATTTGGCGCGCCAGGTAGGGGTGCGCCGGAGTCCTCCCTCCTGACGACCCGCTCTCCCCCGACATCACATCCCGCCCTCATGGCGGACAACGCGCCGCCCGCTCCAGCAACGGATGCCGACACTGGGGCCAGGGGCTCCGGGCCTTGGCCCCCGCCTTGCGACAGGTGCAGTGGTCGCGCAAGTTTAGGCCCGAGATGCCGCCGCGCTACCACGGCGCGACGGACCCGATGATTTTCCTGCTGGCGTACGAGGAGGCCGTCCTCGGAGCCGGGGCGACGATCGGGTGATGGCCAACTGGTTACCCATGGCCCTCACCGGAATCCCGCGCGTGTGGCTCCTCCACCTGCCGACGGCCTCTGTCACCTCTTGGGAGGAGCTGCGCAACCTCTTCCTCGCCCGTTTCACCGCACCAGCGCCGCCCGTCGTCGCAGCTCTCCTAGGTGGCTCCCAGGCACCACCCTCGAGTCATCACGGCAAGCCGTTCGCCCGCCGGATCAGCACCACCTCCAAGCGCTGAGAAGCCCCCCCCCCGGGTTGGGTGTCGCCTGAGGCCGATCTAACCTTGGACTCAGAGGACCACCCCTTCAACCCCATTGGTTCGGGCGCGCTCCCGATGCTGTGCACCCCCACCACCTGCCAGGTGGTCGTCACCAGGACCCTCATCAACGGTGGTGCCGGCCTCAATGTGCTCTCGGTGGAGGCCTTTAGCCTCCTCCACGTGCCGCTGGAGTGGCTCCAACCCAGCAGGCCTTTTTCGGGCGTCGGAGCCGGTTCCACCGCCTCCTTGGGACAGATCCGCCTCCCAGTGACCTTCGGCACATGCGACAACTTCCACACGGAGCTGGTCGACTTCGACATCGCCCCCATCGGCCTCCCCTACAATGCCATCCTCGGCTATCCGGCCTTGGCTCGGTTCATGGCAACAACTCACCCGGCGTACAACCTCATGAAGATGCTCGGGAGCAGCGGCGTCCTCACCGTGTCAGGAGACACAAGGGATGTGCTGCAAGTGCTCCGGCTTGTTTTTAGGGCGGCCGTGGTGGCGTAGCCCACTAGCACCGACGCCCTTGAGCCCAAGGGGGCTGCGCTGGCTAAAAAGAAGTAGTTGTTCACCCAAGACAAGGCGGAAACCAAGCAGGTACCAGTCAACAAGGACGGGTCCACTGGCGCCACCTTCACCATAGGGGCCAACCTCGAGCCCGAGCAGGAGAAGGCCCTGATCAGGTTCCTGCGTGCGAACAAGAAGGTGTTCGCGTGGGAACCAGATCAGTTAGCGGGGGTCCCAAGGGAAGTGATCGAGCATCACCTCAACATGTGCCCCAATGTGCGCCCCATGAAGCAGAAGGCAAGGCAGCAGTCTACTGAGAAACATGCTTTCATCGTTCAAGAGACCCGAAAGCTAGAGGCGGTAGGGGTTATTCGCGAGGTCCGCTACCCTGATTGGCTGGCTAATATGGTCGTTCTGCCTAAGAAGGGAGGAAAAGAGCGCATGTGTGTCGACTTCACCAACCTCGACAAGGCCTGCCCGCGGATCCATTTCCGCTACCCCGCATCGACCAGATAGTCGACTCCACCGCAGAGTGTGACCTATCGTGCTTCCTGGATGCCTTCTCGGGCTATCACCAAATCAAGATGACGGTAGAAGACGTGGAGAAGACGGCTTTCCTGACCCCGTGTGGAGTGTACTGCTATACGTGCATGTCGTTTGGGCTGCGCAATGCAGGCGCAACCTTTCAGCAGCTGATGCACATCGCCTTAGGCCAGCAGCTCGGGAGGAACGCTGAAGCCTATATTGATGACATTGTGGTGAAGTCTCGTGAGGCAAGAACCCTGATACAGGACCTGGAAGAAACCTTTGCAAGCCTCAACGAAGTGGACCTATGGCTCAACCCGGAGAAGTGCGTATTTGGAGTCCCCGCGGGCAAGCTCCTGGGTTTCCTCGTATCCCACAGGGGCATCGAGGCCAACCCGGAGAAGGTCAAGGCAGTCGAAGACATGAGCCCGCTGAGGACCCTCAGAGAAATGCAGAAGCTCACCGAGCGTGTGACTGCGCTAGGGTGCTTCATCTCCAAGTTGGGGGAACGAGCGCTGCCCTTCTTCAAGCTGATGAAGAAAAAGGGCCCCTTCGAATGGACTGAAGAGGCCGACAAGGCATTCCAAGACCTCAAGAGGTACCTTACCAGTCCGCCAGTGATGGTAGCTCCGCGTCCTCGGGAGCCCCTGGTGCTCTACCTTGCGGCCACCCCCTACTCCGCCAGCGCAGCCCTGGTGGCGGTCAGGGAGGAGCGATGTGCCAAGGCCGCATCGACCGTCCGAACTGAAGCAAAGCAGAGCCATGAGGGCCTCGCGAAGGCCGCAACCACAGCCGGAAGGGAACAGCCGCAGCAGGAGAACGCACCCGGAGCAGGAGAGGCCTCTTCAGGTCACCAAGCCCTGGGAGCTCCATCGTCTCAAGAGACGCATCGACCTCTGGAGGACGCAAGCTGCGCCAACACCCTCAACCTCGTCGAGCATCCCATGTACTTCGTCAGCACGGTGCTCCAGGATGCAAGGGCACGGTATCCCATGCCTCAAAAACTCCTCCTCGCGCTACTAGTGGCCTCGCGCAAGCTGCGCCACTACTTCCAAGGACATCCCATCAAGGTCGTCTCAGCATACCCCTTGGAAAGAGTGCTCAGGAGCCCCAACTCAAGCTGGAAGGGTCGCCGAATGGAACATTGAGCTACATCCATTTTAGCTAGAATTCAGCATGACCAGAGTTATCAAGGGAGCTGCACTTGCAGATTTCGTGGCAGAATGGGCAGAAGCGCCGGGTCTCGAGGCAGGCGAAGACCAATCACTTTCCCAGGAAGTGAAACACCGGACGGCTGGGTCAAGTACTTCGATGGGGCGTTCTCCCGACACGGTGCGGGAGCTGGCGTAGTGCTTGTGTCCCCTACCCAGGACAAACTCTATTACGCCGTACAACTCTGCTTCCAGCACGAAGAAAAGGTATCCAACAACATAGCGGAGTACGAAGGCCTAATAGCAGGCTTGAAGGCCGCAACTGCCTTAGGGGTAAAGCGCCTCGTCATCAAGGGTGATTCGCAGCTCCTCATCAACTTCTCCAACAAGATATACGAGCCGAAGGACGAGCACATGGAAGCCTACCTCACTAAGGTTCGCAAGATGGAGAAACAGTTCTGGGGGCTGGAGTTGCAGCATGTGCCTCGCGGCACCATTCAGGAGGCCGATGACATTGCCAAGAAGGCGTCCAGACGGCTGCCTCAGGAGCCTGGCGTCTTCGAGGAGCGGCTCTTCAAACCCTCGGCGGTGCCGCTGAAGGAAATATGCCCTAGAGGCAATAATAAAGTTATTATTTATTTCCTTATATCATGATAAATGTTTATTTTTCATGCTAGAATTGTATTAACCAGAAACATAATACATGTGTGAATACATAGACAAACAGAGTGTCACTAGTATGCCTCTACTTGACTAGCTCATTGATCAAAGATGGTTATGTTTCCTAACCATAGACATGAGTTGTCATTTGATTAACGGGATCACATCATTAGGAGAATGATGTGATTGACTTGACCCATTCCGTTAGCATAGCACTTGATCGTTTAGTTTGTTGCTATTGCTTTCTTCATGACTTATACATGTTCCTATGACTATGAGATTATGCAACTCCCGTTTACCGGAGGAACGCTTTGTGTGCCACCAAACGTCACAATGTAACTGGTGATTATAAAGGTGCTCTACAGGTGTCTCCGAAGGTACTTGTTGGGTTGGCGTATTTCGAGATTAGGATTTGTCACTCCGATTGTCGGAGAGGTATCTCTGGGCCCTCTCGGTAATGCACATCACTTAAGCCTTGCAAGCATTGCAACTAATGAGTTAGTTGCAGGATGATGTATTACGGAACGAGTAAAGAGACTTGCCGGTAACGAGATTGAACTAGGTATTGAGATACCGACGATCGAATCTCGGGCAAGTAACATACCGATGACAAAGGGAACAATGTATGTTGTTATGCGGTCTGACCGATAAAGTTCTTCGTAGAATATGTGGGAGCCAATATGAGCATCCAGGTTCCGCTATTGGTTATTGACCGGAGACGTGTCTCGGTCATGTCTACATTGTTCTCGAACCCGTAGGGTCCGCACACTTAAGGTTCGATGACAGTTATATTATGAG
The DNA here is from genome assembly GCF_002162155.2 of Triticum dicoccoides. NCBI lineage: Eukaryota > Viridiplantae > Streptophyta > Magnoliopsida > Poales > Poaceae > Triticum > Triticum dicoccoides. Next base: position 588,829,995 of record NC_041380.1, read on the forward strand.
TTTATGATTTTTGATGTACCGAAGGAGTTCGGAGTCCCGGATGAGATCGGGGACATGACGAGAAGTCTCGAAATGGTCGAGACGTAAAGATCGATATATTGGACGACTATATTCGGACATCGAAAAGGTTCCGAGTGATTCGGGTATTTTTCGGAGTACCGGAGAGTTACGGGAATACGTATTGGGCCTTATTGGGCCATACGGGAAAGAAGGAAAAGGGCCTCAAGGGTGGCCACACCCCTCCCCTTGGTCTGGTCCGAATTGGACTAGGGAAGGGGGCGCCCTCTTCCTTCCTTCTCCTTTTCCCTTCCTCTTTTCCTATTCCATATGGGAGGTGGAATCCTACTAGGACTAGGGAGTCCTAGTAGGACTCCACACTTGGCGCACCCCCTCCTAGGGCCGGCCTCCTCCTCCCTTGCTTCTTTATATACGGGTGCAGGGGGGCACCCCAAAGACACAACAATTGATCCTTGAGATCTATGAGCCGTGTGCGGTGCCCTCCTCCACCATAATCCTCGATAATATTGTAGCGGTACTTAGGCGAAGCCCTGCGACGGCAGAATATCAAGATCGTCACCACGCCGTCGTGCTGACGGAACTCTTCCCCGACATTCTGCTGGATCGGAGTCTGGGGATCTTCATCGAGCTGAACGTGTGCTAGAACTCGGAGGTGCCGTAGTTTCGGTGCTTGATCGGTCGGGCCGTGAAGACGTACGACTACATCAACCGCGTTGTGCTAATGCTTCCGCTTCCGGTCTATGAGGGAACATAGACAACACTCTCCCTCTTGTTGCTATGAATCACCATGATCTTGCGTGTGCGTAGGATTTTTTTTGAAATTACTACGTTCCCCAACAGTGGCATCTGAGGCTAGTTTTTATGCGTTGATGTTATGCATGAGTAGAACACAAGTGAGTTGTGGGCGATATAAGTCATACTGCTTACCAGCATGTCTTACTTTGGTTCGGCGGTATTTTTGGATGAAGCGGCCCGGACCGACATTACGCGTACGCTTACGCGAGACTGGTTCTACCGACGTGCTTTGCACACAGGTGGCTGGCGGGTGTCAGTTTCTCCAACTTTAGTTGAACCAAGTGTGGCTACGTCCGGTCCTTGCGAAGGTTAAAACAGCACCAACTTGACAAACTATCGTTGTGGTTTTGATGCGTAGGTAAGAACGGTTCTTGCTAAGCCCGTAGCAGCCACGTAAAACTTGCAACAACAAAGTAGAGGACGTCTAACTTGTTTTTGCAGGGCATGTTGTGATGTGATATGGTCAAGACATGATGCTAAATTTTATTGTATAAGATGATCATGTTTTGTAACCGAGTTATCGGCAACTGGCAGGAGCCATATGGTTGTCGCTTTATTGTATGCAATGCAATCGCACTGTAATGCTTTACTTTATCACTAAGCGGTAGCGATAGTCGTGGAAGCATAAGATTGGCGAGACGACAACGATGCTACGATGGAGATCAAGGTGTCGCGCCGGTGACGATGGTGATCATGACAGTACTTAGGAGATCGAGATCACAAGTACAAGACGATGATGGCCATATCATATCACTTATATTGATTGCATGTGATGTTTATCTTTTATGAATCTTATCTTGCTTTGATTGACGGTAGCATTATAAGATGATCCCTCACTAAATCATCAAAGTATAAGTGTTCTCCCTGAGTATGCACCGTTGCGAAAGTTCTTCGTGCTGAGACACCACGTGATGATCGGGTGTGATAGGCTCTACGTTCAAATACAACGGGTGCAAAACAGTTGCACACGCGGAATACTCAGGTTAAACTTGACGAGCCTAGCATATAACAGATATGGCCTCGGAACACGGAGACCGAAAGGTCGAGCGTGAATCATATAGTAGATATGATCAACATAGTGATGTTCACCATTGAAACTACTCCATCTCACGTGATGATCGGACATGGTTTAGTTGATTTGGATCACGTGATCACTTAGAGGATTAGAGGGATGTCTATCTAAGTGGGAGTTCTTAAGTAATATGATTAATTGAACTTTAATTTATCATGAACTTAGTCCTGGTAGTATTAGCATATCTATGTTGTAGATCAATAGCTCGCGTTTAGCTCCCTGTTTTATTTTTGATATGTTCCTAGAGAAAACTAAGTTGAAAGATGTTAGTAGCAATGATGCGGATTGGATCTGTGATCTGAGGTTTATCCTCATTGCTGCACAGAAGAATTATGTCTTTGATGCACCGCTAGGTGACAAACCTATTGCAGGAGCAGATGCAGATGTTATGAACATTTGGCTAGCTCAATATGATGACTACTTGATAGTTTAGTGCACCATGCTTAAACGGCTTAGAATCGGGACTTCAAAGACGTTTTGAACGTCATGGACCATATGAGATGTTCCAGGAGTTGAAGTTAATATTTCAAGCAAATACCCGAGTTGAGAGATATGAAGTTTCCAACAAGTTCTATGGCTAAAAGATGGAGGAGAATAGCTCAAGCAGTTAGCATGTGCTCAGATTGTCTGGGTATTACAATCGCTTGAATCAAGTGGGAGTTAATCTTCCAGATAAAATAGTGATTGACAGAATTCTCTAGTCACCAGCACCAAGTTAGTAGAACTTCGTGATGAACTATGATATGCAAGGGATAACAAAAACGATTCCCAAGCTCTTCGTAATGCTGAAATCGACGAAGGTAGAAATCAAGAAAAATATCAAGTGTTGATGGTAGACAAGACCACTAGTTTCAAGAAAAGGGCAAAGGGAAGAAGGGGAACTTCAAGAAGAACCGCAAGCAAGTTGTTGCTCAAGTGAAGAAGCCCAAGTCTGGTCCTAAGCCTGAGACTAAGTGCTTCTACTGCAAAGGGACTGGTCACTAGAAGCGGAACTGCCCCAAGTATTTGGCGGATAAGAAGGATGGCAAAGTGAACAAAGGTATATTTGATATACAGATTATTGATGTGTATTTTACTAGTGTTCGTAGCAACCCCTCAGTATTTGATACTGGTTCAGTTGCTAAGAGTAGTAACTCGAAACGGGAGTTGCAGAATGAACATAGAGTAGTTAAGGGCGAAGTGATGATGTGTGTTGGAAGTGGTTCCAAGATTGATATGATCATCATCGCACACTCCCTATACTTTTGGGATTAGTGTTGAACCCAAGTAAGTGTTATTTGGTGTTTGCGTTGAGCATGAATATGATTTGATCATGTTTATTGCAATACGGTTATTCATTTAAGTAAGAGAATAAATTGTTGTTCTGTTTACATGAATAAAACCTTATATGGTTACACACCCAATGAAAATGGTTCGTTGGATCTCGATCGTAGTGATACACATATTCATAATATTGAAACCAAAAGATGCAAAGTTAATACTGATGGTGCAATTTATTTGTGGCACTGCCGTTTAGGACATATTGGTGTAAAGCGCATGAAGATAATCCATGCTGATGGGCTTTTGGAATCACTTGATTATGAATCAGTTGATGCTTGCAAACCATGCCTCATGGGCAAGATGACTAAGAGTCCGTTCTCCAGAACAATGGAGCAAGCAATAGATTTGTTGGAAATCATACATACTGATGTATGTGGTCCGATGAATATTGAGGCTCATGGCAGGTATCATTATTTTCTAATCTTCACAGATGATTTGAGCAGATATGAGTATATCTACTTGATGAAACACAAGTCTGAAACATTTGAAAAGTTCAAAGAATTTCAGAGTGAAGTGGAGAATCATCATAACAAAAATGAAAGTTTCTACGATATGATCGCAGAAGTAAAATATTTGAGTTACGAGTTTGGCCTTCAGTTAAAAACAATGTGAAATAGTTTCACTACTCATGCCACCTGGAACACCACGGCATAATGGTGTGTCCGAACGTCATAACCGTACTTTATTAGATATGGTGCGATCTATGATGTCTCTTACCGATCTACCACTATCGTTTTGGGGTTATGCATTAGAGACAGCTGCATTCACGTTAAATAGGGCACCATCTAAATCCGTTGAGACGACACCGTATGAACTATGGTTTGGCAAGAAACCTAAGCTGTCGTTTCTTAAAGTTTGAGGTTGCAATGCTTATGTGAAAAAGTTTCAACCTGATAAGCTCTAACCCAAATCGGAGAAGTGCGTCTTCATAGGATACCCAAAAGAAAATGTTGGGTACACCTTCTATCACATATCCGAAGGCAATATATTCGTTGCTTTGAATGGATCCTTTCTAGAAAAGGAGTTTCTCTCGAAAGAAGTGAGTGGGAGGAAAGTACAACTTGATGAGGTAACTATACCTGCTCCCTTATTGGAAAGTAGTTCATCACAGAAATCTGTTCCTTTGACTACTACACCGATTAGTGAGGAAGCTAATGATGATGATCATGTAACTTCAGATCAAGTTACTACCGAACCTCGTAGGTAAACCAGAGTGAGATCCGCACCAGAGTGGTACGGTAATCCTGTTCTGGAGGTCATGTTACTTGACCATGACGAGCCTACGAACTATGAGGAAGCGATGATAAGCCCAGATTCCGCGAAATGGCTTGAGGCCATGAAATCTGAGATGAGATCCATGTATGAGAACAAAGTATGGACTTTGATTGACTTGCCCAATGATAGGCGAGCCATTGAGATTAAATGGATCTTCAAGAGGAAGGCGGACGCTCTGGTCCCGTTTGGGGGCTGGACATTCTGGTCCCGTTTCCTCGGGCGCCAGGGGGCTATCGCTACCTCTACGTTGCCATGGACAAATTCATCAAGTGGGCTGAGGTGGAAGCCGTCCGCACAATCCCAGCAGGTTCTGCGGTCAAATTCATCAAGGGCCTCGTGAGCCGATTTGGGGTGCCCAACCGCATCATCACCGACAACGGTTCACAATTCACCAGTAATCTCTTCAAAACGTAATGTGCTAACCTTGGAACGCAGATATGCTATGCTTCGGTAGCACACCCCCGGAGCAACGGCCAGGCCGAGCGGGCCAACGCGGAGGTCCTGAGGGGCCTCAAAGCCAGGACCTTCAAGAAGAAGCTGGAGGCCTGCGGCAGGGGCTGGTACGACGAGCTCCAGTCCGTGCTGTGGTCAATCTGCACAACTGCGACCAAGCCGACTGGCGAGACCCCATTCTTCCTCGTCTATAGAGAAGAGGCTGTCCTCCCTCACGAGGTCAGGTGTCGCTCCGCACAGGTCCTGGCGTTAGACGAGACGCAGCAGGACGCCATGCGGGGGACGGATCTTGTGCTGGGGGAGGAACGTCGTTGAGAAGCCGCGTTGCAAGCGGCAAGGTATCAACAGGCGCTGCGACGATACCACTGCCGCAACATCCTCCCCAGAACTCTTGAGGTAGGGGATCTCATGCTCAGACGGGTTCTCTCCAGGGAGGGGCTGCACAAGCTCTCTCCCATGTGGGAGGGCCCGTTCAAGGTTGTTCATGTCTCCAGGCCTGGCTCCGCGCGATTGGAGACCACGGAGGGGGTACCCATCTAGAACGCGTGGAACATTCAACATCTTCGGAGGTTCTATCCGCGAGGCCTAGCGCCTAGTAAAGGCCCCGTGCCTGTGAAGAAGGCGAATGCCTGTGAAGCCGCTGCATTTTGGAAAAGGCCCGATGCATGTGAAGAAGGCGAATGCCTGTGAAGCCGCTGCGTTTTGGAAAAGGCCCGGTGCCTGTGAAGAAGGCGAATGCCTGTGAAGCTGCGTTTTGGGAAAGGCTCGGTGCCTGTGAAGAAGGCAAATGCCTGTGAAGCTGCCGCATTTCGAGAAAGGCCCGGTGCCTGTGAAGAAGGCCAATGCATGTGAAGCTCGCCGCCCGTGACACTCTCACGTAATAATGAGTGGGGCTGTACGCGCCCCGGAGTCTCTGGAGTGCCGCCCTCGGGGGCTCCCGCCCACGCCCAGTGGCAGCACTTAGCTCCGCGCTGGTGAGAAGACGTCGAAGACTAGAATAGGTGCCGGACGCGGTTTTCCCATTTGCTTTCTGCAGTTGGATTGTTTATTCCCGTTTGAAGTTTTTATTGGAGTTGCTGATGTTCCTGGCTTGTGACTCTTTGTCTTTCTCGCTCGCTCGCCTCGTTTTCTCTCGCACAAGTCTCGCGAGGGAGGTTCGCGGGCGCCCTCGCGAGTGTTTTCTGCCCCGATCATTTGGAGCTTTCCTATCCGAGTCCTCTACGGGAGCACCCCTCCCAGTCCGTGCCCCACAGGCATCGCGACATGAGCGCAGGACCTGGGCCGATCGCCCCCACAACTAAGACCGTAAGTTACCCCTCCTACTGATCCTTGCAGGGCACGAAGCGCACGAGGAGGCCACGGCCTCGGGAGGCGAGGACCGCGCCAAGCCCCACCGAGCTAAAATAGTTCCCGCACATGGGTGCACGGCGCAAAAACACGGCGCAGAAATAGCAGAAATAACACGATGATTAAACAGCAGCAGTTCTAATACGCCCCCGCCGGGCCCTACATTACTTCCTATTTTTGCGTAGGATAAGAAAGAAAAGAAAACGGGCGCGATTCGTCCTGCGCCAGCCCACAATGAAGGCTCGAGCTGCTCCTGGGGCTCAGGCGGATCCCTCCTCTCGCTTCACCGGGGCGCGACGGCGGGCTGACCCGCTACCTTCACCCAGGCAGGCGCGACGGCGAGGAGGCTGGTCACGGGCCCCGCTGGAGGAGCTGCTGCCTGAGAGGGGGTCGCCGAAGCTCAGCGAACCCCGAGCACCGCCGCCTGTACGCCAGTTGCCATCTTCATCCTGGTCAGAGCCAGGGCTGGGCAGGCGGCCGCGGTTGTCGTATTCAGGGCAGCACCCGGCACGGCGTCCATCTTCCCCGAACACCCTCACATAGAGGGTGGCATCGCCATCAAACTTGAAGTACAGGGTGCACCACCGGCTCAGGCCGCGCGCGCGGGCAAACGTTTGCCAGCCGCGTGTCAGAGCCCCATTCCTAGAAACGGAGACCTCCAGCGATGCCCAGAAGGCCCTGCTGCAGCATCCGTCTGCCTAGAGCCAGAGGCCGCACCGGGCGCTGGCCGGCAGTTCATCTACGAAGAAACGGGGGAGCTGGAGCCTGGTGCTGGATGGGTCTGCCGACCACACGACGAACTCCGGCAGCACCTCCGCAGAGCGAAAGCGTGGCCTAGGGGGGCGCACACTCACGGTGTGCCCCCTGTCGACAACTGGGCGCTCACCACCGCGCCGGGAACCGCCTCCATGCCCGCGGGAGGCCACCGTGGGGACCGTGGTATACTTGCGAGGGCGGCCTCGGCCGCGCTTGGCCGGGGGGGAGTCAGGCCCAGCCTAAGGGGCCTTTCCTTTCTCCGCGGCGGAGAGTCTCTTTGGAGCCATGGGAGCGGCGAGTAATCGAGAAGAAGGAAAGGAGCAACAAAAAGGGACGGGCCGAAGGGGCTCGCCCAGCCCCGTACTTATAGCCGGAGGAGGCCAACCGCTGTGCACCACGATCGCAGGTAATCATGACCGGTTTCTCTGCATGTAGGGACTTATCAAGTCATGCGGTCGCCGAGGCGTCGTGGAGAAGCGCAGTCGCCCACGTCCAATCAATCGCCACGCAGCGCCCAAGGCCGCAGGCTGTTAGGGCCCGCGGCGCTTCGTGCTTACCCCTTCGCCTTCCTGCTAGGCCAATCCCGGGCGCGCCTTGGGCCCGGGGGCTACTGTCGGCGTTCTGGGAATGGGGGTCCCCAGACTTTCCTGCCTGTGGAGTGGCTCAAGCGGGGGCCCAGTGCGGCCCATCTTAATCAGCTCAAGCTCAAGACCCTCGCGAGGGGCCAAGCCTCGCGGGGCGGATGACAGGAAGCTTCCTCAGAGGAAGCCTCATCAGGCAGGCTCGCGAGGAGGCGGAGAGATCAAGGCAGGGGTACCTCGCGAGGAACCCGTGATGCAAGCCATGACGATCGAGACCAGGCGGGCACCGACCTGCGCAGTGTCCTTGTTTCCCCTTTGGTGCAAATGGGGCAAGCACACGCCAAGGTATCAGGCAAAGGTTGCCATTCCGGTCCAACGAGACCAAGACCAGCAGAGCGGTGATAACCCACAAGTATAGGGGGTCAATTGTAGCCTCTTTCAATAAGTAAGAGTGTCGAACCCAACGAGGAGCTAAAGGTAGAAAAAATATTCCCTCAAGTTCTGTTGACCATCGATACAACTCTACGCACGCTTGACGTTCGCTTTACCGGAAACAAGTATGAAACTAGAAGTACTTTGTAGGTGTTTTTGGATAAGCTTGCAAGAAAGTAAAGAGCACGTAAATAAAACTAGGGGCTGCTTAGATAAAGACACAACTACATTAGTTTTAATAGAGAGCTTTTGTCAACAAGAAAGTTATTTGTCCCTAGGCAATCGATAACTAGACCGGTAATCATTATTGCAATTTGATTTGAGGGAGAGGCATAAGCTAACATACTTTCTCTACTTGGATCATATGCACTTATGATTGGAACTCTAGCAAGCATCCTCAACTACTAAAGATTCATTAAGGTAAAACCCAACCATAGCATTAAAGTATCAAGTCCCCTTTATCCCATACGCAAACAACCTACTTACTCGGGTCTGTGCTTCTGTCACTCACGCCACCCACCATAAGCAAATCATGAACATATTGCAAACCCTACAGCAGGAATCCCTCACGCTTGCGCGACACGGAGAGCACCATAGGACAGCACCAATAATAAAACATACAACTCAAACCATTCACGATCATCAAATAGCCATTAAGACAAAACAGATCTACTCAAACATCATAGGATAGCCATACATCATTGGGAAATAATATATAGCGTTGAGCACCATGTTTAAGTAGAGATTACAGCGGGTAAGAGAGAGTTTACACCGCTGCATAGAGGGGGGAAGAGTTGGTGATGATGGCGGTGAAGTTGTTGGTGAAGATGGCGGTGATGATGATGGCCCCAGCAGCGCTCCGGCGCCACCGGAAGCAAGGGGGAGAGGGGCCCCCTTCTTCTTCTTCTTCCTTGACCTCCTCCCTAGATGGGAGAAGGGTTTCCCCTCTAGTCCTTGGCTCCCATGGCGTGGGAGGGGCGAGAGCCCCTCCGAGATAGGATCTATATCTCTGTTTCTCTCTGGTTCTGCGTTCTCTTCTGGCTCTGTTTCACCATTTCATATATATATGGAGATCCGTAACTCCGATTGGCCTGAAACCTTCGCCGTGATTTTTTCTGAATATTAGCTTTCTTGCGGCAAAAGAAGAGCATCAACCGCCTTACGGTGGGCTCACGAGGGTAGGGGGCGCGCCCTAGGGGGGGCGCCCCCTGCCTCGTGACCACCTCGGGCACTGGATCGCGTTGATTTTCCTTCCGAATTTTCCATATTTTCCAAAAATAAGCTCCATCCGTTTTTATCCTGTTTAGACTCTGTTTGATATGGGTATTCTACGAAACCAAAAACATGCAACAGACAGGAACTGGCACTAGGCACTGGATCAATATGTTAGTCCCAAAAATAATATAAAAAGTTGCCAAAAAATATATGAAAGTTGAATAATGTTGGCATGGAACAATCAAAAATTATAGATACGACGGAGACGTATCAGCACCCCCAAGCTTAATTCCTACTCGTCCTCGAGTGGGTAAATGATAAAAAAAGATAATTTTTGATGTGGAATGCTACCTAGCATAATCTTGATCATATGTCTAATCATGGCATGAATATTAAGACACGAGTGATTCAAAGCAATAATCTATCCTTTGACATAAAAATAGTAATACTTCAAGCATACCAACCAAGCAATTATGTCTTATTGAAATAACATAGCCAAAGAAAGCTCATCCCTACAAAATCATATAGTCTGGCTATGCTCCATCTTCACCACACAAAGCATTCACATCATGCACAACCCCGATGACAAGCCAAGCAATTGTTTCATACTTTTGACGTGCTCAAACCTTTTCAACTTTCACGCAATACATGAGCGTGAGCCATGGACATAACACTATAGGTGGAATAGAATATGATGGTGGGGGTTATGTGGAGAAGACAAAAAAGGAGAAAGTCTCACATCGACGCGACTAATCAACGGGCTATGAAGATGCCCATCAATTGATGTCAATGTGAGGAGTAGGGATTGCCATGCAACGGATGCACTAGAGCTCTAAGTGTATGAAAGCTCAAACTGAAACTAAGCGGGTGTGCATCCAATTTGCTTGCTCATGAAGACCTAGGGCATTTGAGGAAGCCCATCGTTGGAATATACAAGCCAAGTTCTATAATGAAAATTCCCACTAGTATATGAAAGTGATAACTCAAGAGACTCTCTATATGAACAACATGGTGCTACTTTGAAGCACAAGTGTGGAAAAAGGATAGTAACATTGCCCCTTCTCTCTTTTTCTCTCATTTTTTTTGTTTTCTCTTTTTTCTTTTTTTGGGCCTTCTCTTTTTTATGGCCTTTCTTTTTTTCGTCCGGAGTCTCATCCCTACTTGTGGGGGAATCATAGTCTCCATCATCCTTTCCTCACTGGGGAAATGTCCTAATAATGATGATCATCACACTTTTATTTACTTACAACTCAATATTACAACTCGATATCTAGAACAAAGATATGACTCTATATGAATGCCTCCGGAGGTGTACCGGGATGTGCAATGATCTAGCGTAGCAATGACATCAAAAAACGGGCAAGCCATGAAAACATCATGCTAGCTATCTTACGATCATGCAAAGCAATATGACGATAAATGCTCAAGTCATGTATATGATGATGATGGAAGTTGCATGGCAATATATCTCGGAATGGCTATGGAAATGCCATGATAGGTAGGTATGGTGGCTGTTTTGAGGAAGATATAATGAGGCTTATGTGTGATAGAGCATATCGTATCACGAGGTTTGGATGCACCGGCGAAGTTTGCACCAACTCTCGAGGTGAGAAAGGGCAATGCACGGTACCGAAGAGGCTAGCAATGATGGAAGGGTGAGAGTGCGTATAATCCATGGACTCAACATTAGTCATAAAGAACTCACATACTTATTGCAAAAATCTATTAGTCATCAAAACAAAGTACTACGTGCATGCTCCTAGGGGGATAGATTGGTAGGAAAAGACCATCGCTCGTCCCCGACCGCCACTCATAAGGAAGACAATCAATAAACACCTCATGCTCCGACTTCGTTACATAACGGTTCACCATACGTGCATGCTACGGGACTTGCAAACCTCAACACAAGTATTTCTCAATTTCACAATTACTCGACTAGCATGACTCTAATATCACCACCTTTATATCGCAAAACTATTGCAAGGAATCAAACATATCATATTCAGCGATCTACAAGTTTATGTAGGATTTTATGACTAACCATGTGAATGACCAGTTCCTATCATCTCTCTAAATAGATATAAGTGAAGCAAGAGAGTTTAATTCTTTCTACAAAAGATATGCCCATGCTCTAACAAATATAAGTGAAGCAAAAGAGCATTCTACAAATGGCGGTTGTCTAAGTGAAGAGAAACAGGCAATCCAAACTTCAAATGATATAAGTGAAGCACATGAAGCATTCTATAAAGCCATACTCAAAAGATATAAGTGAAGTGTAAAGAGCATTCTATAAATCAACCAAGGACCATCTCATACCAGCATGGTGCATAAAAAATAAAAACCTAAATGCAAAAGATGCTCCAAGACTTGCACATATCGCATGAACGAAACGAATCCAAAAAATACCGATACTTGTTGAAGAAAGAGGGGATGCCTCCCCAGCATCCCCAAGCTTAGACGCTTGAGTCTCCTTGAATATTTACTTGGGGTGCCTCGGGCATCCCCAAGCTTGAGCTCTTGCCTCTCTTCCTTCTTCTCACATCGAGACCTTCTCAATCATCGAACACTTCATCCACACAAAACTTCAACAGAAAACTCGGTAAGTTTTGTTAGTATAATAAAGCAAATCACTACTCTAAGTACTGTTGCAAACCAATTCATATTTTGTTTTTGCATTGTGTCTACTGTAATATAAATTTTTCATGGCTTAATCCACTGACATGAATTGATAGTTTCATCAAAACAAGCAAACTATGCATCAAAAAAAGAATCTGTCTAAAACAGAACAGTCTGTAGCAATATGAACATCCACCATACTTATGATACTTGAAACATTCTACCAAAATTAGGAAAAATAAAGAATTTGTATAGGAAGACAGTGCAAAAAGAATCAGAACCATTTGACGTTCCAGCTAAAAATGTAAAATCGCGAACTACAGCCAAAGTTTCTGTCCTGCACCGCACAAACCAACAAGCATCGTAACCATCCTAAAGGCAAACCTTGGCACATTATTTTTATAATACAATGGAATTGTACAAGGGGGTAATTATTTTTGTTGAAAAGTTTCTGTAATCAAGATTCACAAAGTTGCCGTGAGCATGAACGAAGTTCAAGGCTAGCTCCCACTTCAACAATGCTTGTCTCTATCACTTTCACTTTCCTTTTTGAAAAAGTTTTGGGTTCCCCTCTTTATTTTTGTTGTTTTTAAACTATATAAATCACTCAACAGAAATAAATGACTCTCTAAAACTTCCGGGTTGTCTCCCTGGCAGCACTTTCTTTAAAGCCATTAAGCTAGGCATGTAGTGCTCAAGTAGTGAATCCACCCAGATCCCAAGGTATATCAAAGCCAATTTGAATCAACAATGATTTGTAATTTAGTAGTGAGCACAGAGCAACATATACCAAGCAACAATGAAGTCTAACTCTATTCCTATGCATCGGCATGTCATAAAAGAACAATTCATGCACACATAGTAAAGGCCAACGCATAGTATAAATAGTTTCTTGCAATTTTATCGTGTTGGAAACATAGAGAGGTGGAGGTATAGTTCCTCTCTCATAATAATTGCAAGTAGGAGCAGCAAGCACATGCATATTATACTTATCAAAATCATCATGTGCAACGGTAAAAGGCAACCCATCAATATAATCCTTAATAAAAGCAAACTTCTCTGATATAGTGTAATCGAGAGAATTCAAAAAGATAATATGACTATCATGCGTGGGTGCAATAGAAACAATTTCATGTTTAACATAAGGAACTATAGCAAGTTCATCTCCATAAGAATAATTCATATTGGCATCTTGGCCACAAGCATAGCAATAATCATCAAAAAGGGATATTTCATGAGAATCAATGGGATCATAACAATCATCATAGCAATCATCCTTCGGTAAGCACGAAGGGGAATTAAACAATGTATGAGTTGAAGAGTTACTCTCATTAGAAGGTGGGCACTGGTGATCAATCCGCTCTTCCTCCTTTTGTTCTTCGCTCTCCTCAATATCTTTTTCATCCAATGAGCTCATAGTTTCATCAATTTATTCTTCCATAGCTTCCTGCAAAATATTAGTCTCTTCTTGGATAGCGGAGACTTTCTCAATAAATGCATTAATATAGTAATTGTATTCATAATTTTCATAGCAATATCTAAGTATAGCAAGATTTTCAGGCCTATAAACATCATCATCTAAAGCTTCATACTTTTCAAACAAAGATTCAATTTCATAAGCAGCCTTAAAAGCAACAAATTCTTCTATTTGTTCCACATCATAGTAATCATATATACCATTAGCATAAGAAACTAAGGTTTCATTAACATTAAATTTGCATGAAAAGGGAAGGTGTGGATCCTTCATCCTAGAGCAACAAGAAATATCATATATCAAGCATAGTTGCCAAGCATACCAACGCAACATAACAAATTGGTCCCATAATAGTTTCCCTTTTTGTGTCAAGCGATAATCCCTAAAGTATTCACGTTGATCCAACGTGTCTCCCATTATAAAGTTGAATGGGGTTTTCTCAGGATTATCAAATTCGTACTTAATATCTTTCACATAATGAGAATCGAGGGTTTTAGGAGTTACCCCATCTCCAGGAGTAGCGAGTACATCTAATTTTTTTGGTATTTTGCGTTCCATATCCATAACTAAAGATAGAGAACAACTTAGAACAGCAAATAAAAATTACTTAGTGATAAAGCAAACAAGCACACACGAGAATATTCACCCCACGCTATTGCTCCCCGGCAACGGCGCCAAAAAAGGTCTTGATAACCCACAAGTATAGGGGATCAATTGTTGCCTCTTTCGATAAGTAAGAGTGTCGAACCCAAGGAGGGGCTAAAGGTAGAACAAATATTCCCTCAAGTTCTATCGACCACCGATACAACTCTACGCACGCTTGACATTCGCTTTACCGGAAACAAGTATGAAACTAGAAGTACTTTGTAGGTGTTTTTGGATAAGCTTGCAAGAAAGTAAAGAGCACGTAAATAAAACTAGGGGCTGCTTAGATAAAGACACAACTAAATTAGTTTTAATATAGAGGTTTTGTCAACAAGAAAGTTATTTGTCCCTAGGCAATCGATAACTAGACCGGTAATCATTATTGCAATTTTATTTGAGGGAGAGGCATAAGCTAACATACTTTCTCTGCTTGGATCATATGCACTTATGATTGGAACTCTAGCAAGCATCCGCAACTACTAAAGATTCATTAAGGTAAAACCCAACCATAGCATTAAAGTATCAAGTCCCCTTTATCCCATACGCAAACAACCTACTTACTCGGGTCTGTGCTTCTGTCACTCACGCCACCCACCATAAGCAAATCATGAACATATTGCAAACCCTACAGCAGGAATCCCTCACGCTTGTGCGACACGGAGAGCACCATAGGACAGCACCAATAATAAAACATACAACTCAAACCATTCACGATCATCAAATAGCCATTAAGACAAAACAGATCTACTCAAACATCATAGGATAGCCATACATCATTGGGAAATAATATATAGCGTTGAGCACCATGTTTAAGTAGAGATTACAGCGGGTAAGAGAGAGTTTACACCGCTGCATAGAGGGGGGAAGAGTTGGTGATGATGGCGGTGAAGTTGTTGGTGAAGATGGCGGTGATGATGATGGCCCCGGCAGTGCTCCCGCGCCACCGGAAGCAAGGGGGAGAGGGGCCCCCTTCTTCTTCTTCTTCCTTGACCTCCTACCTATATGGGAGAAGGGTTTCCCCTCTAGTCCTTGGCTCCCATGGCGTGGGAGGGGCGAGAGCCCCTCCGATATAGGATCTATCTCTCTTGTTCTGCGTTCTCTTCTGGCTCTGTTTCACAGTTTCGTATATATATGGAGATCCGTAACTCCGATTGGCCTGAAACCTTCGCCGTGATTTTTTCCGAATATTAGCTTTCTTGCGGCAAAAGAAGAGCGTCAACCGCCTTACGGTGGGCTCATGAGGGTAGGGGGCGCGCCCTAAGGGGGGGCGCCCCCTACCTCGTGACCATCTCGGGCACTGGTTCGCGTTGATTTTCCTTCTGAATTTTCCTTATTTTCCAAAAATAAGCTCTGTCCGTTTTTATCCCGTTTGGACTCCGTTTGATATGGATATTCTGCGAAACCAAAAACATGCAACAGACAGGAACTGGCACTAGGCACTGGATCAATATGTTAGTACCAAAAATAATATAAAAAGTTGCCAAAAAGTATAAGAAAGTCGAATAATGTTGGCATGGAACAATCAAAAATTATAGATACGACGGAGACGTATCAGCATCCCCAAGCTTAATTCCTGCTCGTCCTCGAGTAGGTAAATGATTAAAAAAAGATAATTTTTGATGTGGAATGCTACCTAGCATAATCTTGATCATATGTCTAATCATGGCATGAATATTAAGACACGAGTGATTCAAAGCAATAATCTATCCTTTGACATAAAAATAATAATACTTCAAACATACCAACCAAGAAATTATGTCTTTTTGAAATAACATAGCCAAAGAAAGCTCATCCCTACAAAATCATATAGTCTGGCTATGCTCCATCTTCACCACACAAAGCATTCACATCATGCACAACCCCGATGACAAGCCAAACAATTGTTTCATACTTTTGACGTTCTCAAACCTTTTCAACTTTCACGCAATACATGAGCGTGAGCCATGGACATAGCACTATAGGTGGAATAGAATATGATGGTGGGGGTTATGTGGAGAAGACAAAAAAGGAGAAAGTCTCACATCGACGCGGCTAATCAATGGGCTATGGAGATGCCCATCAATTGATGTCAATGTGAGGAGTAGGGATTGCCATGCAACGGATGCACTAGAGCTATAAGTGTATGAAAGCTCAACCTGAAACTAAGCGGGTGTGCATCCAACTTGCTTGCTCATGAAGAACTAGGGCATTTGAGGAAGCCCATCGTTGGAATATACAAGCCAAGTTCTATAATGAAAATTCCCACTAGTATATGAAAGTGATAACTCAAGAGACTCTCTATATGAACAACATGGTGCTACTTTGAAGCACAAGTGTGGAAAAAGGATAGTAACATTGCCCCTTCTCTCTTTTTCTCTCATTTTTTTTGTTTTCTCTTTTTTTCTTTTTTTGGGCCTTCTCTTTTTTATGGCCTTTCTTTTTTTCGTCCGGAGTCTCATCCCGACTTGTGGGGGAATCATAGTCTCCATCATCCTTTCCTCACTGGGGCAATGTCCTAATAATGATGATCATCACACTTTTATTTACTTACAACTCAATATTACAACTCGATATCTAGAACAAAGATATGACTCTATATGAATGCCTCCGGCGGTGTACCGGGATGTGCAATGATCTAGCGTAGCAATGACATCAAAAAACGGGCAAGCCATGAAAACATCATGCTAGCTATCTTACGATCATGCAAAGCAATATGACGATAAATGCTCAAGTCATGTATATGATGATGATGGAAGTTGCATGGCAATATATCTCGGAATGGCTATGGAAATGCCATGATAGGTAGGTATGGTGGCTGTTTTGAGGAAGATATAATGAGGCTTATGTGTGATAGAGCGTATCGTATCACGGGGTTTGGATGCACCGGCGAAGTTTGCACCAACTCTCGAGGTGAGAAAGGGCAATGCATGGTACCGAAGAGGCTAGCAATGATGGAAGGGTGAGAGTGCGTATAATCCATGGACTCAACATTAGTCATAAAGAACTCACATACTTATTGCAAAAATCTATTAGTCATCAAAACAAAGTACTACGCGCATGCTCCTAGGGGGATAGATTGGTAGGAAAAGACCATCGCTCATCCCCGACCGCCACTCATAAGGAAGACAATCAATAAACACCTCATGCTCTGACTTCGTTACATAACGGTTCACCATACGTGCATGCTACGGGACTTGCAAACCTCAACACAAGTATTTCTCAATTTCACAATTACTCGACTAGCATGACTCTAATATCACCACCTTTATATCGCAAAACTATTGCAAGGAATCAAACATATCATATTCAGCGATCTACAAGTTTATGTAGGATTTTATGACTAACCATGTGAATGACCTGTTCCTGTCATCTCTCTAAATAGATATAAGTGAAGCAAGAGAGTTTAATTCTTTCTACAAAAGATATGCCCATGCTCTAACAAATATAAGTGAAGCAAAAGAGCATTCTACAAATGGCGGTTGTCTAAGTGAAGAGAAACAAGCAATCCAAACTTCAAATGATATAAGTGAAGCACATGAAGCATTCTATAAAGCCATACTCAAAAGATATAAGTGAAGTGTAAAGAGCATTCTATAAATCAACCAAGGACCATCTCATACCAGCATGGTGCATAAAAAATAAAAACCTAAATGCAAAAGATGCTCCAAGACTTGCACATATCGCATGAACGAAACGAATCCGAAAAATACCGATACTTGTTGAAGAAAGAGGGGATGCCTCCCCAGCATCCCCAAGCTTAGACGCTTGAGTCTCCTTGAATATTTACTTGGGGTGCCTCGGGCATCCCCAAGCTTGAGCTCTTGCCTCTCTTCTTCTCACATCGAGACCTTCTCAATCATCGAACACTTCATCCACACAAAACTTCAACAGAAAACTCGGTAAGTTCCGTTAGTATAATAAAGCAAATCACTACTCTAAGTATTGTTGCAAACCAATTCATAATTTGTTTTTGCATTGTGTCTACTGTAATATAACTTTTTCAGGCTTAATCCACTGACATGAATTGATAGTTTCATCAAAACAAGCAAACTATGCATCAAAAAAAGAATCTGTCTAAAACAGAACAGTCTGTAGCAATATGAACATCCACCATAATTATGATACTTGAAACATTCTACCAAAATTAGGAAAAATAAACAATTTGTATAGGAAGACAGTGCAAAAGGAATCAGAACCATTTGACGTTCCAGCTAAAAATGTAAAATCTCGAACTACAGCCAAAGTTTCTGTCCTGCACCGCACAAACCAACAAGCATCGTAACCATCCTAAAGGCAAACATTGGCACATTATTTTTATAATACAATGGAATTGTACAAGGGGATAATTATTTTTTTTGAAAAGTTTCTGTAATCAAGATTCACAAAGTTGCCGTGAGCATGAACGAAGTTCAAGGCTAGCTCCCACTTCAACAATGCTTGTCTCTATCACTTTCACTTTCCTTTTTAAAAAAGTTTTGGGTTCCCCTCTTTATTTTTGTTGTTTTTAAACTATATAAATCACTCAACAGAAATAAATGACTCTCTAAAACTTCCGGGTTGTCTCCCTGGCAGCGCTTTCTTTAAAGCCATTAAGCTAGGCTTGTAGTGCTCAAGTAGTGAATCCACCCAGATCCCAAGGTATATCAAAGCCAATTTGAATCAACAATGATTTGTAATTTAGTAGTGAGCACAGAGCAACATAGACTAAGCAACAACGAAGTCTAACTCTATTCCTATGCATCGGCATGTCATAAAAGAACAATTCATGCACACATAGTAAAGGCCAACGCATAGTATAAACAGTTTCTTGCAATTTTATCATGTTGGAAACATAGAGAGGTGGAGGTATAGTTCCTCTCTCATAATAATTGCAAGTAGGAGCAGCAAGCACATGCATATTATACTTATCAAAATCATCATGTGCAACGGTAAAAGGCAACCCATCAATATAATCCTTAATAAAAGCAAACTTCTCTGATATAGTGTAATCGAGAGAATTCAAAAAGATAATAGGACTATCATGCGTGGGTGCAATAGAAACAATTTCATGTTTAACATAAGGAACTATAGCAAGTTCATCTCCATAAGAATAATTCATATTGGCATCTTGGCCACAAGCATAGCAATAATCACCAAAAAGGGATATTTCAAGAGAATCAATGGGATCATAACAATCATCATAGCAATCATCCTTCGTTAAGCACGAAGGGGAATTAAACAATGTATGAGTTGAAGAGTTACTCTCATTAGAAGGTGGGCACGGGTGATCAATCCGCTCTTCCTCCTTTTGTTCTTCACTCTCCTCATCATCTTTTTCATCCAATGAGCTCATAGTTTCATCAATTTCTTCTTCCATAGCTTCCTGCAAAATATTAGTCTCTTCTTGGATAGCGGAGACTTTCTCAATAAATGCATTAATATAGTAATTGTATTCATAATTTTCATAGCAATATCTAAGTATAGCAAGATTTTCAGGCCTATAAACATCATCATCTAAAGCTTCATACTTTTCAAACAAAGATTCAATTTCATAAGCAGCCTTAAAAGCAACAAATTCTTCTATTTGTTCCACATCATAGTAATCATATATACCATTAGCATAAGAAGCTAAGGTTTCATTAACATTAAATTTGCATGAAAAGGGAAGGTGTGGAGCCTTCATCCTAGAGCAATAAGAAATATCATATCTCAAGCATAGTTGCCAAGCATACCAACGCAACATAACAAATTGGTACCATAATAGTTTCCCTTTTTGTGTCAAGCGATAATCCCTAAAGTATTCACGTTGATCCAACGTGTCTCCCATTATAAAGTTGAATGGGGTTTTCTCAGGATTATCAAATTCGTACTTAATATCTTTCACATAATGAGAATCGAGGGTTTTAGGAGTTACCCCATCTCCAGGAGTAGCGAGTACATCTAATTTTTTTGGTATTTTGCGTTCCATATCCATAACTAAAGATAGAGAACAACTTAGAACAGCAAATAAAAATTACTTAGTGATAAAGCAAACAAGCACACACGAGAATATTCACCCCACGCTATTGCTCCCCGTCAACGGCGCCAGAAAAAGGTCTTGATAACCCACAAGTATAGGGGATCAATTGTAGCCTCTTTCGATAAGTAAGAGTGTAGAACCTAATGAGGAGCTAAAGGTAGAACAAATATTACCTCAAGTTCTATCGACCACCGATACAACTCTACGCACGCTTGACATTCGCTTTACCGGAAACAAGTATGAAACTAGAAGTACTTTGTAGGTGTTTTTGGATAAGCTTGCAAGAAAGTAAAGAGCACGTAAATAAAACTAGGGGCTGCTTAGATAAAGACACAACTAAATTAGTTTTAATATAGAGGTTTTGTCAACAAGAAAGTTATTTGTCCCTAGGCAATCGATAACTAGACCGGTAATCATTATTGCAATTTAATTTGAGGGAGAGGCATAAGCTAACATACTTTCTCTACTTGGATCATATGCACTTATGATTGGAACTCTAGCAAGCATCTGCAACTACTAAAGATTCATTAAGGTAAAACCCAACCATAGCATTAAAGTATCAAGTCCCCTTTATCTCATACACAAACAACCTACTTACTCGGGTCTATGCTTCTGTCACTCACGCCACCCACCATAAGCAAATCATGAACATATTTCAAACCCTACAGCGGGAATCCATCATGCTTGCGCGACACGGAGAGGACCATAGGACAGCACCAATAATAAAACATACAACTCAAACCAATCATGATCATCAAATAGCCATTAGGACAAAACCGATCTACTCAAACATCATAGGATAGCCATACATCATTGGGAAATAATATATAGCGTTGAGCACCATGTTTAAGTAGAGATTACAGCGGGTAAGAGAGAGGTTACACCGCTGCATAGAGGGGGGGAGAGTTGGTGATGATGGCGGTGAAGTTGTTGGTGAACATGGCGGTGATGATGATGGCCCCGGCAGCGCTCCGGCGCCACCAGAAGCAAGGGGGAGAGGGGCCCCCTTCTTCTTCTTCCTTGACCTCCTCCCTAGATGGGAGAAGGGTTTCCCCTCTGGTCCTTGGCTCCCATGGCATGGGAGGGGCGAGAGCCCCTCCGAGATTGGATCTATCTCTCTGTTTCTCTCTGGTTCTGCGTTCTCTTCTGGCTCTGTTTCACCATTTCATATATATATGGAGATCCGTAACTCCGATTGGCCTGAAACCTTCGCCGTGATTTTTTCCGAATATTAGCTTTCTTGCGGCAAAAGAAGAGCGTCAACCGCCTTACGGTGGGCTCATGAGGGTAGGGGCGCGCCCTAAGAGGGGCGCGCCCCCTGCCTCGTGACCACCTCGGGCACTGGTTCGCGTTGATTTTCCTTCCGAATTTTCCATATTTTCCAAAAATAAGCTCTGTCCGTTTTTATCCCGTTTGGACTCCGTTTGATATGGGTATTCTGCGGAACCAAAAACATGCAACTGATAGGAACTGGCACTGGGCACTGGATCAATATGTTAGTCCCAAAAATAATATAAAAAGTTGCCAAAAAGTATATGAAAGTTGAATAATGTTGGCATGGAACAATCAAAAATTATAGATACGACGGAGACGTATCAACCGGCAGGACGGAGGTCACCATGGAGCCCAAGATGGCGTCATCACCAGAACTTTTGGCAGCCAAAGACCACCTTTGGTCAGGGTAACTTGTACTGCATGTTCCCCTTCAAAAAGGCCAATTTTTGGCGCCCTTCCCGCTCATTATTTGGGGAGAGGCCCAGGGCCTCTATAAATAGAGCTAGCCACCACAGAGGGAAGGGACATCTAGAAATCTAGTAGAACCCTAGCAGAGTGAGAGAGGCGACTGAACTCACCCTAGCAGTTCACCGCACCAGCTCAAGAACACCTCTCGCGAGGTTGTTCTTCCTTTGTACTGATCCTCATCAGCCCCTGAGGCAATCCACCACACCACATACTGGAGTAGGGTATTACACCACAACGGTGGCCCGAACCAGTATAAACCTTGTGTCCCTTGTGTTGTTCGTGGTTTCCAGCCCAAATCACGCGAGGAGATTGGGCGTAGATCGATAGGGGAGAGATCTCCGTGCGCACCCCAGTGTTCGAACCTCAAGGGTCTACCGGAACCCGAAATCCGACAGTCGGTAATGAACTCCTTCATCCAGATTGCTTCATGTGCTGCCTCCGAGGCTGCCATGTACTCCGCTTCACATGTCGATCCTGCCACGACGCTTTGCTTGCAACTACACCAGCTGACTGCCCCACCATTCAAAATATACACGTATCCGGTTTGTTACTTGGAGTCATCTAGATCTGTGTCGAAGCTAACACCGACGTAACCCTTTAGGATGAGCTCTTCGTCACCTCCATAAACGAGAAACATATCCTTAGTCATTTTCAGGTACTTCAAGATATTCTTGACCGATGTCCAGTGTTCCATGCCAGGATTACTTTGGTACCTTCCTACCAAACTTACGGCAAGGTTTACATCAGGTCTGGTACACAGCATGGCATACATAATAGACCCTGTGGCCGAGGCATAGGGGATGACACTCATCTTTTCTCTATCTTCTGCCGTGGTCAGGCATTGAGCCGTGCTCAATCTCACACCTTGTAATACAGGAAGAACCCCTTCTTGGACTGATCCATATTGAACTTCTTCAATATCTTATCAAGGTACGTGCTTTGTGAAAGACCAATGAGGTGTCTTGGTCTATCTCCATAGATCTTGATGCCTAATATATAAGGAGCTTCTCCAAGGTCCTTCATTGAAAAACACTTATTCAAGTAGGCCTTTATGCTTTCCAAGAATTTTATATCATTTCCCATCAATAGTATGTCATCCACATATAATATGAGAAATGCTACAGAGCTCCCACTCACTTTCTTGTAAACACATGCTTCTCCATAAGTCTGCGTAAACCCAAACGCTTTGATCATCTCATCAAATCGAATGTTCCAACTCCGAAATGCTTGCACTATCCCATAGATTGAGCGTTGGAGCTTGCACACCTTGTCAGCATTCTTAGGATCGACAAAACCTTCTGGCTGCATCATATACAATTCTTCCTTAAGGAAACCATTAAGGAATGCCGTTTTGACGTCCATTTGCCATATCTCATAATCATAGAATGCGGCAATTGCTAACATGATTCGGACGGACTTTAGCTTCGCTACGGGTGAGAAAGTCTCATCGTAGTCAACCCCTTGAACTTGTCGATAACCCTTAGCGACAAGCTGAGCCTTATAGATGGTCACATTACCATCCGCGTCTGTCTTCTTCTTAAAGATCCATTTATTTTCTATGGCTCGCCGATCATCGGGCAAGTCAGTCAAAGTCCATACTTCATTTTCATACATGGATCCTATCTCGGATTTCATGGCTTCCAGCCATTTGTCAGAATCCGGGCCCGCCATCGCTTCTTCATAGTTTGAAGGTTCACCGTTGTCTAACAACATGATTTCTAGGACAGGGTTGTCGTGGCACTCTGGTGCGGAACGTGTCCTTGTGGACCTATGAAGTTCAGTAGCAACTCGATCCGAAGTTTCATGATCATCATCATTAACTTCCTCTCTAGTCGGTGCAGGCACCACAGAAACACTTTCTTGAGCTGCGCTACTCTCCGGTTCAAGAGGCAATACTTCATCAAGTTCTACTTTCCTCCCACTTACTTGTTTCAAGAGAAACTCTTTCTCTAGAAAGGATCCATTCTTGGCAACAAAGATCTTTCCTTCGGATCTGAGGTAGAAGGTATACCCAATAGTTTCCTTAAGGTATCCTATGAAGACGCATTTTTCCGACTTGGGTTCAAGCTTTTCAGGTTGAAGTTTCTTGACATAAGCATTGCATCCCCAAACTTTTAGAAATGACAGCTTAGGTTTCTTCCCAAACCATAATTCATACGGTGTCGTCTCAACGGATTTCGACGGAGCCCTATTTAAAGTGAATGCGGCAGTCTCTAAAGCATAACCCCAAAATGATAGCGGTAGGTTGGTAAGAGACATCATAGATCGCACCATATCCAATAGAGTGCGATTGCGATGTTCAGACACACCATTACGCTGAGGTGTTCCAGGCGGCGTGATTTGTGAAACAATTCCACATTTCCTTAAGTGTGTGCCAAATTCGTGACTCAAATAGAACTTTATTTTCCTGTCATGTTGATTCTCAACCTCACTCTGAAATTCCTTGAATTTTTCAAAGGTCTCAGACTTGTGTTTCATTAAGTAGACATACCCATATATACTCAAGTCATCAGTGAGGGTGAGAACATAACGGTAGCCACCGCGAGCCTCAACGCTCATTGGAACGCACACATCAGTATGTATGATTTCTAATAAGTTGGTTGCTCGCTCCATTGTTCCGGAGAACGGAGTCTTGGTCATTTTGCCCATGAGGCATGGTTCGCACGTGTCAAATGATTCATAATCAAGAGACTCCAAAAGTCCATCTGCATGGAGTTTCTTCATGCGTTTGACACCAATGTGACCAAGGCGGCAGTGCCACAAGTATGTGGGACTATCATCATCAACCTTACATCTTTTGGCATTCACATTATGAATATGTGTAACATCACGTTCGAGATTCAATAAGAATAAACCATTGACCAGCGGGGCATGACCATAAAACATATCTCTCATGTAATAGAACAACCATTATTCTCATATTTAAATGAGTAGCCATCTCGCATTAAACGAGATCGAGATACAATTTTCATGCTTAAAGCTGGTACTAAATAACAATTATCGAGGTTTAAAACTAATCCCGTAGGTAAATGTAGAGGTAGCGTGCCGACGGCGATCACATCGACCTTGGAACCATTCCCGACGCGCATCGTCACCTCGTCCTTCGCCAGTCTCCGCTTATTCCGCAGCTCCTGTTTTGAGTTACAAATATGAGCAACCGCACTGGTATCAAATACCCAAGAGCTACTACGAGCGCTGGTTAGGTACACATCAATAACATGTATATCACACATACCTTTGGTATTGCCGGCCTTCTTATCCGCTAAGTACTTGGGGCAGTTCCGCTTCTATTGACCGTTTCCCTTGCAATAAAAGCACTCAGTCTCAGGCTTGGGTCCATGCTTTGGCTTCTTCCCAGCAACTACCTTACTGGGCGCGGCAACTCCCTTGCCATCCTTCTTGAAGTTCTTCTTACCCTTGCCTTTCTTGAACTTAGTGGTTTTATTCACCATCAACACTTGATGTTCCTTTGTGATCTCCACCTCCGCTAATTTCAGCATTGAATATACCTCAGGAATGGTCTTTTCCATCCACTGCATATTGAAGTTCATCACAAAGCTCTTGTAGCTAGGTGGGAGCGACTGAAGGATTCTGTCAACGACCGCATCATCCCGGAGATTAACTCCCAGCTGAGATAAGCGGTTGTGCAACCCAGACATTTTGAGTATGTGCTCGCTGACAGAACTATGTTCCTCCATCTTACAACTGTAGAACTTGTCGGAGACTTCATATCTCTCGACCCGGGCATGAGCTTGGAAAACCATTTTCAGCTCTTGGAACATCTCATATGCTCCGTGCTGCTCAAAACGCTTTTGGAGCCCCGGTTCTAAGCTGTAAAGCATGCCGCACTGAACCAGGGAGTAATCATCACTACGCGGCTGCCAGGCATTCATAACGTCTTGAGTTGCTGGGAAAACAGGTGCATCACCTAGCGGTGCTTCAAGGACATATGCTTTCTTGGCAGCTATGAGGATAATCCTTAGGTTACGGACCCAGTCCGTGTAGTTGCTACCATCGTCTTTCAGCAGTTTTCTCTAGGAACGCGTTGAAGTTGAGGGCAACATTAGCATGGGCCATTTGATCTACAAGATATATTGCAAACTTTTAGACTATGTTCATGATAATTAAGTTCATCTAATCAAATTATTTAATGAACTCCCACTCAGATAGACATCCCTCTAGTCATCTAAGTGATAAATGATCCGAGTCAACTAGGCCGTGTCTGGTCATCACGTGAGACGGACTAGTCATCATCGGTGAACATCTTCATGTTGATCGTATCTTCTATACGACTCATGTTCGACCTTTCGGTCTTCCGTGTTCCGAGGCCATGTCTGTACATGCTAGGCTCGTCAAGTCAACCTAAGTGTATTGTGTGTGTAAATCTGGCTTACACCCGTTGTATGCGAACGTTAGAACCTATCACACCCGATCATCACATGGTGCTTCGGAACAACGGACCTTAGGAACAGTGCAGAGTTAGGGGGGACACAATTCTTGATATTTTAATGAGGGATCATCTTATTTATGCTACAGTCGTTCTAAGCAAATAAGATGCAAAAACATGATAAACATCACATGCAATCAAATAGTGACATGATATGGCCAATACCATTTTGCTCCTTTTGATCTCCATCTTCTGGGCGCCATGATCATCATCGTCACCGGCATGACACCATGATCTCCATCATCGTGTCTTCATGAAGTTGTCTCGCCAACTATTACTTCTACTACTATAGCTAACGGTTAGCAATAAAGTAAAGTAATTACATGGCGTTTTCATTGACACGCAGGTCATACAATAAATTAAGACAACTCCTATGCCTCCTGCCGGTTGTCATACTCATCGACATGCAAGTCGTGATTCCTATTACAAGAACATGATCAATATCATACATCACATATATCATTCATCACATCCTTTTGGCCATATTACATCACACCTCATATGCTGCAAGAACAAGTTAGACGTCCTCTAATTGTTGTTGCAAAATTTTTATGTGGCTGCTATAGGTTTCTAGCAAGAACGTTTCTTACCTACGCCAAAACCACAACGTGATATGCCAATTTCTATTTACCCTTCATAAGGACCCTTTTCAACGAATCCGATCCGACTAAAGTGGGAGAGACGGACACCCGCTAGCCACCTTATGCAACTAGTGCATGTCAGTCGGTGGAACCTGTCTCACGTAAGCGTACGTGTAAGGTCGGTCCGGGCCGCTTCATCCCACGATGCTGCCGAATCAAGATATGACTAGTAACGGCAAGTAAATTGGCAAAATCGACGCCCACAACAATTTGTGTTCTACTCGTGCATAGAAACTACGCATAGACCTAGCTCATGATGCCACTGTTGGGGATCGTTGCAGAAATTTAAAATTTTCTACGCATCACCAAGATCAATCTATGGAGAAACTAGCAACGAGAGAGAGAGAGGGAGTGCATCTTCATACCCTTGTAGATCGCGACACGGAAGCATTACAAGAACGCGGATGAGGGAGTCGTACTCGTGGCGATTCAGGTCGCGGTAGATTCCGATCCAAGCGCCGAACAACGGCGCCTCCGCGTTCAACACACGTGCAGCCCGGTGACGTCTCCCACGCCTTGATCCAGCAAGGAGAGAGGGAGAGGTTGGGGAAGACTCCGTCCAGCAGCAGCACGACGGCGTGGTGGTGTTGGAGCAGCGTGGTACTCCGGCAGGGCTTCGCCAAGCATCGCGGGAGGAGGAGGAGGTGTTGGGGAGGGGGAGGGATGCGCCTTGGATGTGGTGCGGCTGCCCTCCCACCTCCCCTCTATTTATAGGGGCAAGGGAGAGGGGGCCTGCCCCCTCCAGATGGATCTAGAGGGGGCGGCGGCCAAGGGGGGAGGCTTGCCCCCCAAGCCAAGAGGGGCGCCCCCTTTAAGGTTCCCCCAAACCCTAGGCGCATGGGCCCTAGGGGGTTTGGCTCCCATCCCACCTAGGGGCTGGTGCCCCCTCCATATTCAGCCCATAGGGCCCTCCGGGGCAGGTGGACCCTCCCGGAGGACCCCCAGAACCCTTTCGGTGGTCCCGGTACAATACCGATAAACCCCTGAACACTTCCGGTGACCGAATAAGGACCTCCCATATATAAATCTTTGTCTCTGGACCATTCTGGAACTCCTCGTTACGTTCGGGATCTCATCCGGCACTCCTAAACACATTCGGTAACCACGTACAAACTTTCCCTATAACCCTATAGCGTCATCGAACCTTAAGTGTGTAGACCCTACGGGTTCGGGAATCATGCAGACATGACTGAGGCATCTCTCCAGCCAATAACCAATAGTGGGATCTGGATACCCATGTTGGCTCCCACATGTTCCACGATGATCTCATCGGATGAACCACGATGTCGATGATTCAATCAATCTCGTATACAATTCCCTTTGTCTACCGGTATAGCACTTGCCCGAGATACGATTGTCGGTATACCGATACCTTGTTCAATCTCGTTATGGCAAGTCTCTTTACTCATTCCGTAACACATCATCCCGTGACCTACCCCTTAGTCACATTGAGCTCATTACGATGATGTCTTACCGAGTGGGCCCAGAGATACCTCTCTGTCATACGGAGTGACAAACCCCAGTCTCGATCCGTGCCAACCCAACATATACTTTTAGAGATACCCGTAGTGCACCTTTATAGCCACCCAGTTACGTTGTGACGTTTGGCACACCCAAAGCATTCCTACGGTATCCGGGAGTTTCACAATCTCATGGTCTAAGGAAAAGATACTTGACATTAGAAAAGCTTTAGCAGACGAACTACACGATCTTGCGCTATGCTTAGGATTGGGTCTTGTCCATCACAACATTCTCCTAATGATGTGATCCCGTTATCAATGACATCCAATGTCCATGGTCAGGAAACCGTAACCATCTATTGATCAACGAGCTAGTCAACTAGAGGCTCACTAGGGACATGTTGTGGTCTATGTATTCACACATGTATTATGATTTCCGGATAACACAATTATAGCATGAACAATAGACAATTATCATGAACAAGGAAATATAATAATAACCATTTTATTATTGCCTCTAGGGCATATTTCCAACAGGTATATGGGCACTTGTGGAATCCAGGGAGGAACAGCCGCGTAGGCCAAGGCAGGCAACCGTCTAGCTGGAGCCTAGGTAGCGGCAGGAGTGGTGCAATGACGACACCAGTCTCCAAGGGTGCGGATACAGAGCATAGGGGCGTGGAAGTAGTGGGAGAAAAGGGCTCCGTGCGGGTTATTTGGATGGCCTGACGTTGTCGGAGTCTGATGTGGCGTACGTCTTGACTGCCCCAAACCTCCCCTAGGTTTGGTTCATTTTTGCTGGATTTGGTCATCCAGACCAGTCCGGACACATTTGGTGAATACCTTGGATTGCAGAAAATGTCCAGAGAGTCTTGCTAGGACATTTGCAAGCAATCCAGCCCCACGTTTTTGGACGTGTCCGGACCACGTCGGATCTAGCCCATCATGGTCCAGCCCTCCCCCACATATATTCATCCCTTTCCGCACTCCCGATCAAACATTATCCACCCCATGCCACTTCCCTCCATCCCCAAGCTCCCGCCAGGCAAATTTCGGTCGTCTCCGGCATGTCGGGCAAGGGATCCGACTCTGAGATCTTCCGATCCATCGACTAGAACCTTGTCCTTGAAAGGTTGAGGAGTAGATGGTTGTCTGGATGACTCTCCACCGCTCCAAGGAGGGTTGCGCCTGACCACGGTTGGACTCCATCCACCGGGAATCCATAGTGTTTTCTCAAATGGCGCTTGGATCCACCTACGCCGGAGGCTCTAGGCACTCGAACGTGGCGCCACAATGTTAGGGGGTGGAGGCACGACCCATCCAGTGGTGCGGCCTTCTCGTATGTTGTTAGGGGGAAGGACGCAAGTTGTGTCTGCCATGCGAGGCAAAGGGTGAGGGAGGTCGTGGCAGCCCTCACGACTGAGGTCGTGTAGGTGGACTTGCACGCCGCCTTGGATGAGGCCCGCCTATCCACGCCTAACATCGACCTCACCTCCACCAACGACGTTCGAAACGCGGGCTTCGATGAGGAAGAGTAGGGCTTGGGAAAGGGAGACGCCTTATTTCCAATGTCCTACTGTAGCTCGCCGGTAACCGGACATTCACTTTGCGGGACTCACGGCCGTCAGACAGGGATACCGAGGGAACAACAAGGACGACTGTCAACGAACGAAGATTAGACTAGGCTATACGTCGCATGTAATTGTATTGATTTGATATAAAAAAATTGAACTGATGGATTTGATGATTTGCAGTGGGAGGTATCCGGTTGTGGAATTGAACGGGATTGCATAACTTATTCCCCTAGCTCTCGCGACTAGGGTATTCTTCCTCTGAGGCAACTCGTCCCCTCAGAGTGTTATGTCCGATCCCGACGATCCTCGCAGGGTTTCTCCCTACACTACGGCTTCTCGTTCGAGATGGCTTCCTCCTCGGATGCGAACTCAGCGACCAATGATGGCGGTGGTAGGGGTGGTTATGGTGGCGGCGGCTGTGCAACTACAGATCCCGATCTGGAAAACTTCTTCGACCAGTTGGATCTCAATGAGGAAGAATTTGATGATGTGGAGATTGATGATGACGACCCGGAAATCGAAGAGAGCGTCCGTTGGTTAGCCCTTGCTAGGGTTAATACCGACAAAACCTTCTCGGCGTCTGCCTTTTACAAGGAGATGCGGGCGGTGTGGAATCCTGCGCAGGGAGTCAGATTCCGCCCGGTCGGACCGAATAGATTTGTCGTCCAGGCAGCGTGCTTGGGTGATTGGGAGAGGATCATGAAGCAAGGACCGTGGTTGTTCCGCAACATGGCGGTACTATTGTGTAAGTATGATGGTTTCAGTCGAGCAGAAGAGGTGGTGTTTGATCACATGCCCATATGGCTCCAGATTCACAAGTTACCAGATCCCTACTGCAAGGATCACATAGTTGAGAAACTGCTGAAGGGAGCTGGGGAGATTTTGGAGATGCGTTTGAACGGCAATACAAGGGGGGACTATGTGAGGATTAGGGTTAACCATAACATCCAAAGCCCCCTCACTAAGTTTGTCAGTATTGTGCAAGCAAAGGAGAGGCAGGTGTACTTTGTTCGCTACGAGAAGTTAGCTCATTTTTGCAAAGTATGCGGACTGATAGGTCATGATCATAAGGAGTGTGGACAAGGCATACATGACAAGAAATAGATGAAGTATGGTGATTGGCTTTATGCGGATGGGCCGTCTAGACCAGGACAGACTGCACCTGTAAGACAGCCGGGACCATGACCAGCGGGCAAAGGGGATGGCCAGCCGCCTCCGTCAGCACCAAGAAAGGAGGCTTCAGATCCTGAAACCCTGGATACGGCGACAAGCCCTCTGAAACAGGCCGCGGGTAGGATGGAGGTTGACAAAGATGCAAGGAAGCGTCTGAATATGGATGATGCTGAGACGGGGCTTGGCAACATCTCAGGTGCCCCTAAGGCTACGTTGGCTATCACAGATGGTAGCGGGGTGGATGCTACAGAAAATAACTCGCCTGCCAGCAGTGACTCAAGCAACAAAAGGCTGAAAGTTTCGAAGGAAGGTCGAAACAATGAGATATCGGCAGCCTCCTTCGAGGAGGACCGCCGAACACAATGAATATCCTCGCATGGAACTGCCGGGGGGGGAACCGCCAGACAGTTCGAGAGGTGTTGGCCCTAACTAAAGCTAACATCCCCAGTCTAGTTTTCTTAAGTGAGAGTAGACAAGATGTAGTGAGAATGGAAAAGCTGAAGTGGAGATTGGGATTAAAAGGTTTCCATGGAGTGAGTTCGGATGGAAGAAGCGGTGGCTTAGGACTCTTTTGGGATGAAGCCCTGAACGTGACTGTCTTGGACTCTTGTAGCCGCTATATTGATGTTCTTGTTGATGATGTGGGAGGTGGATCCTCGTGGAGAGGAACTTTTGTGTATGGAGAGCCTAGAACGGAGAATAGACACTTAATGTGGGATCACCTGGCTCGGCTGAGAGCAAGCTCGCAGGATCCATGGTTGGTTTGTGGCGATTTCAATGAAGCAATGTGGCAGCATGAGCATCTTTCCAGGACGCTGAGATCAGAAACGCAAATGCTAGCCTTCAGGGACTGCTTGCTGCTATGTGAACTTGAAGATCTGGGATTTTCAGGCATTCCTTACACATACAATAATGGACATGAAGGAAATCGTAATGTGCAAGTAAGACTGCATCGCGCTTGTGCGGATGAGGCGTGGCGTGACCTTTTCCCTTATACACAGGTGGTCCATCTAGCAACACCGTGCTCTGACCATAGCCCAGCCCTAATCCGTATGGGAGGGGTTCAGATGGCAAAGCAACATGAACAAGCACCACGTTATGAAATTATATGGGAAAGACACCCGGCTCTGGCAGAGGTGGTGTCGCAATCATGGGCTGGAAATCCTTAACTAGGCGATCTGGGTTCGGTCGCCGAAGCTCTGAAAAAGCTCATGAAGGATCTAAAGGCATTGAGTAGGGCAAATTTTGGCAACATATTAAAGGAGATTGAGGCCTTGCGAGGTCAGCTAGCGAAGTTACAGTTGGATGGGGCCGATCGTTCTCAAATTTGGCTCAAGATGAACCAACTTGATGAACTCCTCTACCGGGAGGAGATGATGTGGCTCCAAAGGTCACGGATCACGTGGCTTAAGGAGGGGGAACGTAATACAAAATATCTCCATCGCCGGGCAGTGTGGAGGGCGCGGAGGAATTATATCCAACGCCTACGTAGAGCAGATGGGACTTGGTGTAATGCACCAACTGATATGGAGAGAATGGCATCCTCATATTTTCAGGAAGTCTACACTAAGGGTCCTACCCTTGATTATTCTGCGGTTCTGGACTGTATTCTTCCAAAGGTCAACCAAGAAATGAACATGGCTCTTGATGCTCCATATTCAGAAGTGGAGATCTCAGATGCGTTATTCCAAATCGGGCCACTAAAAGCCCCGGGTGTTGATGGCTTTCCGGCCCGGTTTTACCAGAGAAACTGGAATGATTTAAAAAAGGACATCATTGGTGCAGTACAAAAATTCTTTGTGAGTGGTACTATGCCCGAGGGAGTCAATGAAACGGCGATCGTGTTGATCCCGAAGATTCAGCACCCACAAGAATTGAAAGATTTTCGCCCAATCAGTCTGTGCAATGTGGTTTATAAAATTGTTTCGAAGTGTATGGTGAATAGGTTGAGACCCCTACTGGGGGAGTTGATATCTGAAAATCATAGTGCTTTCTTTCCTGGGAGACTTATCACAGACAATTCAATAATTGCTTTTGAATGCATACATCATATTCAGTCTCTAAAGGAAAATGACCCTGCTTTTTGTGCCTACAAGCTCGATCTATCTAAAGCATATGACCGAGTCGATTGGGTGTTTTTGGAGAAGGCCTTACACAAATGGGGTTTTTCACCTGCTTGGATTGCCCAGGTTATGGCCTGCGTCTCCGCAGTAACATATTCGATGAAGTTCAATGGCAAGATCTTAGAGTCTTTCACCCCGTCGAGAGGGCTACGACAAGGTGACCCGTTGTCCCCCTTCCTTTTCCTGTTCATTGCTGATGCATTCCCGGTTTTGTTAAATAAAGAGATGAATGAGGATGGTCTTAGAGGGGTGAAGATTTGTAGAAGGGCCCGGAGATCTCTCATCTACTATTTGCAGATGATTCACTTTTGTTTTTTGAAGCTTCAGAACAGCAGGCACACATGGTGAAAGGTTTGTTGAACACCTATGCGCTGGCCACGGGCCAGTTAATTAACCCAGCAAAGTGTTCCATCCTTTTCTCAGAATCCTGCTTACTTGCGGTGGTGGATGAAGTGAAGACAATTCTGGAAATTGAACAAGAGGTGTTTGAGCCTAAATACCTTGGTTTGCCGGTGTCGGAAGGTAGAATGAATAAGGGAAAATTTGAAACGGTGCAAGATAGATTAAGGAAGAGATTGATTGACTGGAGCGAACAGTATATGTCATCTGGTAATAAGGAAATCCTGATAAAGTTAGTTGCACAGGCGATCCCAGCTTATGTCATGAGTGTCTTTAAGCTCCCAGTTTTAGTGTGTGACGAGTTAACCCGGCTTATGCGTCAGTACTGGTGGGGTGTTGAGAAAGGAAAAAAACAAGATGGCGTGGCTCAGTTGGGATAAAATGAGGTTACCAAAGTCAATGGGTGGTATGGGATTTAGAGATATGAGAGCGTTTAACCAGGCGCTTCTTGCTAAGCAAGCCTGGCGTCTCATTGATACTCCGGGAAGTCTATGTGCCAGATTGTTGAAGTCCAAGTACTTTCCCTTAGGCAACCTTTTAGATACGGTTTTCCCTAACCAGGGGTCGGCAGTCTGGAAGGGTATATTACATGGCCTCGAGTTACTAAAGACAGGAGTTATTTGGCGAGTGGGTAATGGTTCAAATATAAGAACCTGGAGGGATCCATGGATACCGAGAGCATCTTCGTCCAGACCTATAACTCCAAAGCGAACATCCCGACTAAATCGTGTCTCTGACTTTTTGGACGGGAGTGGTGCATGGAGGATGGATAGGTTGTCACAGCATTTTTGGCAAATGGATGTTGATCACATTCTGAAAATAAGAATGTCCCCGAGGCAACGTGATGATTTTATCTCATGGTTCCCGGAGAAGAATGGAAGGTTTTCAGTAAAGAGTGCCTATAAATTGGCTACAAGTGCTCATGATGCTGCCTACGCAGGGGGGTCATCTTCAGATGTACCAAACGGCACGAGGTCAATCTGGAACTGTGTTTGGAAAGCATCAGTGCCACAGAAGATGAAGATATCGGTTTGGAAAGTGGTGGTCGGGGCCTTGCCGACGGCAGCATGCAAGAAGTACAGACATGTTTCTAAGCGGTCTACTTGCCCGCTATGTGGTGTGGAGGAGGAGAATGAGTTCCATGCCTTAATCACGTGCGATCATGCACGTACCCTGTGGACACACATGCGGGAAAGGTGGCCTCTCCCTTCGGATAATATATTGATTAATACTGGCAAGGAGTGGCTCCTGAATTTGCTCATGCAATGTTCGGATCAGGTTCGTGACATGGTGATCATGCTGCTCTGGAGGATATGGCAGCTGCGGAATGACTGCGCACATGGCAAGGAGGTGCCAGCAGCGGCGGCAACAGTGGAGTATCTGGATAGTTATTACAAATCCATGTGGCTCGCTAGTCGCTTTACCACGGAAGAAATAATAAAAGGTAAAATGCTGGTCTCGGAGCAGAAGACCGACACTCAAATCAAACAACCAGCGCCACCATGGCCGGCTCCTAAGACGGGGACCGTCGCGCTCTCTGTTGATGGGTCCTTCCGACAGGGAGATGGGTCAGCAGCAACCGGAATCGTGTTGAGAGATGGATCAGGTACGATGTTACTAGCGGCTTATCGTTACATGTTTAATTGTAATGATGCATTGGAGGCGGAGATTCATGCTATCATGCAGGGTATGGCCTTGGCTATTCAACACACAGTTCTTCCGGTGGTGGTACAGTCGGACTCGGCAACTGCTCTTTCAGTATTGACATCTCACCAAATCAGCATATGGGCATTTGATACTGGAGATTAAAGACTTGATGAAGGAAAGGGAGTTTTTACCTCGGAAATTACATCGTAGTCAGAATAGTGTTGCAGATCGGTTGGCAAACTATAGCCGCACCGAGAGAACCACGGCTGCGTGAATTCATTCGGTTCCACCATGTATTGAGGACCTTTGCCCTCTTGATTGTAACACCGTGACTTTCTAATAAAACTCCCTTTCACCCCGCAAAAAAAAAGGTTGTGGAATTGAACATCTGAGTGCTGATATGTCAAAGTACGCGGATGGGTCCGCGACAGGGTCTGAGGAGCACGTACGGACGTGCAGGGGCACGCCGCGGGTTCTGGGTGGGGGAACCGTGCTCGCCAAGTCGCGGAGCACGGTCACTCACAGCTGTCCAAGGCGGCAACACGCACCACACACACTTGAGACTTGACACGGAGACTGCCGGGCGGGCCCCACCGGATCTTCTCGACCCTGGCGCCGCGTGCCGCGCCGTGGCCAGTGACGTCCTCCTCCGCCTCTTCTCTCTCTCTCTCTCTCTCTCCACCCTCCACGCCCAAATCCGCACCAAATCGAGCGCCGCCACATCCCTCCTCCGGCGGCACGCACGCAGGCGGCGCTGCTCGACCGACTCGCAGGTCAGGTGCAGTCCGGTCCATCCTCCCGCGCGGC
Source organism: Triticum dicoccoides (assembly GCF_002162155.2). Classification (NCBI taxonomy): domain Eukaryota; kingdom Viridiplantae; phylum Streptophyta; class Magnoliopsida; order Poales; family Poaceae; genus Triticum; species Triticum dicoccoides. The sequence goes on from NC_041380.1 coordinate 588,865,985, forward strand.
TGCTTCGATCAAATACGTACTCGATCGATCGGTCCGTGATTGATTATTTCAGTTGCGTTCGCTTGATCGGAGGTCTCCGTCCTTCGTTTTCTGGGTGGGCATTGCGAGTGATTTTCCTTTTTGTTCGCCGCCGTGGATCGGGCGCTTCGTTGCGTTTGTTGCTGCCGATGCGTCTGAGATCACCTTCTGATCCTGCGCTTTGGTTCCGATTGCGATCGAGTTCTTCCGATTTCTCAAACCACGGGTGCAATGCAGCGATCGTGGGCGGTTACGGATGCTACCAGCAGTTCGTGTGCTGCAGTAGCGATTTATTTATGGGATTTTCGTCCAATATACTTGTGACATTCCGATCCATTTGGCTTCGCTGCAGGTGCAGGGACCCGCCGCCGCCGCCGCAATGCATGAAGCTCCCCTCCACCCGGCCCACCCCGTGCCCTTCGGCCCCAGACTGCCGGCCTTCCGCGATCGCCGCCTCTGCCCCCCCACCGCCGACGGGCCCTTCTTCTACGGCGGCTGCACCCCCTTCGTCCCGAGCCCCAGGCCGTCCCCGCTCGGGCGCGGCAGCCCCCCCTTCACCCCGAGCCCCAGGTCCTCGTCGCCCGGCACCCCCTGGTCCTCCTCGGCCTCTTCCTCCTCCGGCTCCCGCGTCGACGCGGCGGCCACGGAGCATGGCCTGCGCATGGCCCGCCTCGCGCTGCAGTACCAGGACTTCGCCAACCGCTACCAGCTCTGCCTCTCCCACCTCGCCGACGCCGCGCGCGAGGCCGCCGCCATCCGCCACGACAACTCCGGCCTCCGCCTCGCCAACAACGTCCTCGCCAGCCGCTTCGCCGTGCTCGGCGGCAACCAGGCCTCAGCCGTCGCGCTGGCCGAGCAGCTCCACCGCCTCCACCTCGGGCAGATGCAGGCGCAGGCAGTGCCCGCTCCCCCGGTGCTGCCCATGCCCATGGCGCCGCGCCTCGCCTCCTCGGCCGAGAAGCTGCGCCCCCTCCACCCCGGGCAGATGCAGGCGCAGGTCGTGCCGGCTCCCCCGCCGATGCCCAGGGCGCGGCCCGCCTCCCCGGCCGAGAAGCACGCGGCGATGCCCAAGAGCATCTCCATCCGCTCCAACGGCTACCTGAAGATGGACAGGAACGGCAAGCATCGCGTGACGGCGCCGGTGAACGTCGGCTCGGTGAGATCATCGAAACCCAACCCCTCCATTCCTGCAACCCAATCCCGCGGCTCTGTGCCAATCCAGTCCATGACGCTCACGTGTTCGAGCATTTGCTTGTGTCGATGCAATGCGAGCAGCAGCGCGTGTTCGTGGGCGTGGACGGCGCCAAGGCGGAGGAGCACCAGGGCCGCGGCGGGGAGAAGGGCGGTCAGGTCGCCACGGCTGCCGACGGGCTGCAGTTCGAGGTGTACAGCCAGGGCATGTTCAAGACGGAGCTGTGCAACAAGTGGGAGGAGACCGGGGCGTGCCCGTACGGCGACCAGTGCCAGTTCGCGCACGGCATCGCAGAGCTCCGCCCCATCATCCGCCACCCGCGCTACAAGACCCAGGTCTGCCGCATGGTCATCGGCGGCGCCATCTGCCCCTACGGCCACCGCTGCCACTTCCGCCACTCCATCACCCCCGCTGACTACATCCCCCTCCTCCACCCCTGATCGCTACACATGGCACTGCTCCATCGCCGACGGCCACTCACTCTGCTCGCTTCATTCCCTCACTCCTTCCTCCCCCTTCATAAACTATACATATGCCACATTGGAAAACAAACCAAAAACACCAAAATGGGAGACGTAAATAAGGCAAACTTTGATTTAGATGCACAGAAGCAAACGGCACTTGAGTCAAGAGAGTTAGGACATGCAGGAAAAAATGTGAATATTTGAGCTGCTTATTGGTGGGTTACTTTACATTGGGATTGATCTGGGATTCTGGATCATCAGAGAGGTAAATTATGTGTTGGGGGGTTGTTTCTTACATGGTCTGTTATATAGCCAATCGGTTACATTTACATGATCTTTGTTTCTTAGTTAATTTTCAAGAGGAATTTATGGACGTAGCCTTGTCAACAAATCTGTTAGTATTTGAGTACACCATTGGTGTTATTTTGATACTGTCTTGTGGAAGGAAGTTCAGGCTACTTGAGACTTCAGTTATATTGTATTTCTGGACAATTGGAGAAATGAGTTACTCCTATATGATTTTTGAAGGATGTCGAGCATAGATGCCAATGATATGATTTGCCTATAGTTTCTGTGGGTTACATGGGGGGTTGATCTGGGATTCTGGATCATCCGATAGGCCAATTTATATGTTGGGGGGGTTCTTTCTTACATGGTTTTGCTATATAGCCATTGGTTACAGTTACACGAACTTGCTCCTTGGTCGCATTTTGAGAGGAAATTAGTTGCGTAGTGTTGTAACTAAATCTGAGTATATCATTGGTGTGATTTTGGTACTGTCTTCTGGAAGGAATTTCAGGCTATTTCAGACTTCAGTTGTATTGTTTTTCTAGACAGTTGGAGAAATGAGTTTGGAGTATATGATTTTTAAGGAGCATGTCAAGCATAGATACTAGTGATATAATCTGCCTATAGTTTCTGTGGCTCTGTTTTCTCCTCATCTTTAAGCTTGATGTTCCAGTTCCTAACTGCAGTCTGTCGGTCTAGCACTGCATTGTCTAGGTTTTTAAGGGAGCTGGCGGTCAATTACTTCACTGCTTGAGATCTTGTGTCTGTTCCGTAAACGATGAGTAATGATGGATGTGTGACTTTGTTTACTTAGAATTGCCACACATACGATGAAATCTTGTCCGATTTTGTTACGACGATGCATTGAACCGTGAATATGTGCTAATCAACGGTAGCTATGCTATGTCATATCAAAATCATACATAATGCGTTGTACATGAAGCAGCGCTCTTGTTTCCTAGTTGCCTTTCTAGTGTAGATTACTACTGAAGTAGAGCCGCAACTGGACGTGTTACCTGCAGATTTTTTAGTTGCCTTTCCATATTGTTTGTTTGTAGTCTCTATTGGTCTGCTCTGTCTACAACTTTAGCCTTGATGTAACTGCATTATCGGTGCAGCGATGTAACCAAATCTGTTATACTTCAGTACATCATTGCGGTTGTTAATTGGCTACCGTCTTCTTGGAAGTGCAGTCGACTTCAGACTTTGGTTGTATCGTTTTTCTGAACAGTCGGAGAAATGACTCGTATGATTTTTTGAGGAACATGTCCAGCATGGATGCCAATGATATGGCTTGTGTATAGTTTCTGTTGCTCTTTTTTCTCCGGGCCATTAAGCCTGTTGTTCCAGTTGGAGCGGTCTGTCGGACAAGGGCTCGACTGCTTGAGATCTCGTGTTTGTTTCTTAAACAGTGATTAACGACGAATGCTCCACTTTGTTTCGTAGTTGCAGTCTGTCAGCCTAGCACCAAAAATGATTGTTCGGTGGCTGGGGATTTATCTGCGTTCTAACGATGCGAGACAATGAGTTATTAGATCTTGCTGCCTCATAGACATTGAGAAATGCCTGATGGATGGGCAAGTCTTACTCTGAATTGCTTTTGCAACCTGGGTCTTTGTGGACTGCTTTGGTTGATCCGTTCAAGTGCAAGTACTAAATGATAAAATTGGTTTACATTTAGCTCTTTGAGCGGTTATCTATGGGTTACAGTACATTGTGTCGATCTGGGATTCTGGACCATCAGATAGGTGAAATTGTATGTTTGGTGGGGTTATTTGTTACATAGCCATTAGTTACATACATGATCTTGTTATAGTTTCTTAGTTGCCTTCTGAGAGGGAATTGTTGCTTTAACTCTTTTTTTCTTCAAAAAGAAGGGTCGACATCCGGCCTCTGCATTCGACGATGCACACAGTCAAACAATTATTGCTCTGACTGAATATGTTGTGTGCATATATCATTGAAGTGTATATAGGTGACTTCGGACTTCAATTGTACGTACTGTTTTCATCCTGGAAGATTGAAGAAATGAGTTGCAGTTTTTGAGGAAGCTAGATGCCATATTGTTAATTCATTTATACTATTTATTTAATCTCCCAGCTGCAGTCTGTCGGTCTAGCATTGCAATGGTTGGTTACTTAGCCTGGGTTTACAAATTACAAGGAACCTAGTGTATCTAGTGTTATGTACCTGACGGAGAATGACTTGATATTGTATCTAGTGTAGTTTCATGGGCAGACTGATGATGGATGTTGCGAGCGTTCATTGTTTCTGCACCCTACGTACGTATCAAGATCAAGACTCCGTTTGCCGACAGACTAACCGCAGCGTCTCCTGTTTTGTTTCTCTGGTTGAGAGTAGTCTGAAATCGCCGCGGCGGCAAGTTTGGGTGGGCTATATTGCACTGCACTGGGTATGCACATTCAAGTCATGCACGGACAGCAGCATTTCCAGTGTCCAATTCCATCCACCTCCTACAAAGAACACAGCCACACCACCAGACTCAATTACTCTACATGGAGAACTCATCTCTGCAGCAAAATTTACCACACTTGTGTTAAGATCTGCGCACCTTCACAACTCAGGATCAGCATCAACCTTCGTCTTGTTAGTGTTTGAGCATGTGTAGATGAGATAGCTGCAAACGACGCTTCATCGAACACAGGCACAATTAGAGCGACGTGAGAAGCAAGTGGGTCATCTTGGCATGGGGTTGCTTACTACTATCACTGGCCAATGCTTAGCAATGTCTGTGGGTTGGACGGTGGTCTATTGCATCTTTTCATGGACTGCATCCGACGTAGCAATGTATTGGAGTGCATTGTAAGGCCTTCTTTGGTTTAGAGGAATCTTGTAGGAATTTCATAGGATAAGATTTCTATAGGAAAAATTCATTTAGAGCCCTTTGGTTTGTTTGAATGGAATCTTATTCCTATAGAGGAATTTTTCCTATCCTCTACATTTCATAGGAAAATAAATATTAGCCTAAACTGAATGAAAAAAATCCTATGATGTGAATCAAAGGGCATCTCCTTTCCTATTCCTACTCATAGGATTTGAGAGTAATCTCATTTCCTTTGACTTTCCTATTTCTACGATTTTCCTACCCTATGAACCAAATGAGGCCTAAATTTGTTTTGTGTTTTAGGCACCCACACATTTTAGTCGAGTGTTCTGCCTTTGCTACAAGTAAAAAATAAAAACAGCAGTGAAATAACAACAGTAGGAAAACATTGAGAAGAATCTAGTAAAGGTGGGAAAATATTTTTTTTTAAATGCTACTACAAGTAAGCACTTCCTTGCTTATTCCAAAAGTGATTTTTACCTGGCACACGTGTCACAAAAAAGACAAAACACGAATTGCAGATGAAGCTTATTCATTTCAGCCGTGGACTTGGGCCGGATTCGATGGTGTAGCTGCCCAGCTGCCCAGGCCGTTCCCCCACTCCTAGTCGGTTGCACCTACAGGGGAGAGTATCAGGTGATACGGAGCCTTAGATGCTTCCATGATACGAGCCTATTTAGAGCCGTTGGATCTGAGATCCGACGGACCAGAAGCTCGTATCATGGGAGCATCTAAGTCATGGTATCACCTCGTATCATGGCACCTACAGTCTGCAGTAGGCCTTGAGCTTGTCGTCATGGCGAGCACCCTCCTCGGAGACGCAGAAGCGAACGAACTCGTCGTAGTCGTAGTCCCTGAAGCGGCGAGGGTGGCCGCCGGCCTCGTCCACGAGCTCATCGCGCACCCGGATCGTCGGCTCGCCGGGGACGGAGAAGAGGATGGCCGAGTACCTCGTCGCGTCCCCGCCCATGCTTATCCGGTGGAACGGCGCGTGCACACGGTCGTTGGACCACGCCTGCATGCATGCGCAATCCAAGCTCAGATGTTAGTTAGTTTGTGCTGGTATGGTCGATGGAGTGCAGTGTGCTGTGAAAGATATGAAGCGTTCCTACTCCATCGAGGGAGCCGCGTGGTAGTTTATATTGATGCGTGGCCGAAGCCTGGCTTGACGTACAAGGTTATGACAGAAAGAGTTTGGGTAGAATACAAGAGAAGGAAGGAGGTTGAGATTACAACTCTATATTCTAACACCCTCCCTTAATCTCAACTAACCTAAGTTAAGATTACTCTTGAATTCTTTAAATGGTCTTGCTGGTAGTGCTTTTGTAAAACCGTCAGCCACTTGATCCTTAGAAGGAATAAATCGAATCTCAAGTTTCCTTGCCGCAACCCTTTCTCGTACAAAGTGAAAATCAATTTCTATGTGCTTTGTCCTGGCATGGAACACTGGATTTGCAGACAGATATGTTGCTCCCAAATTATCACACCATAAACATGAGATACGATTCTTCTTGATTCCCAATTCCTCAAGAAGTGATTCAACCCAAATGATCTCAGCAGTTGCATTAGCCAAAGACTTGTATTCAGCTTCTGTACTTGAGCGTGACACAGTAGCTTGCTTTCTAGCACTCCAGGAGATAAGATTAGATCCAAAGAACACTGCAAAACCTCCAGTTGATCTTCTGTCATCACTACATCCTGCCCAGTCAGCATCAGAGAATGCACTCACAAGAGAAGAATTAGACCGTTTGAAATGAAGTCATATTCCCATAGTATGTTTCACATATCTCACAATCCTCTTGACAGTTGACCAATGTGCAGAAGTAGGTGCATGAAGATATTGACAAACCTTGTTGACAGCAAATGAGATATCTGGACGTGTGAGAGTTAAATATTGTAGTGCTCCCACAGTACTCCTATACCTTGTACTCTTCTCCTCTTGAAGTGGCTCACCCTCATATGCTGAGAGACTTTCTGAGGAGGATAAAGGTGTAGACATTGGCTTGCAATTTTTCATCCCCATGCGAGACAGAAGCTCAAGAATATATTTTTCCTGATTTAACACAATACCATCTTGAGTTTTCTTGACTTCAATACCCAAGAAGAAATGCAAATCACCTAGGTCCTTCAAGGCAAACTCTGAGCTCAAATCATGCAAAAGAGCATTAGTAGCATTTTGTGAAGAACTTGCAACTATGATATCATCAACATATATAAGCACAAAAATGACTACTCCTGCCTTGTTATAAATAAACAAGGATGTGTCAGCCTTGGAAGCAACAAAGCCAAGATATTTTAACTGTGAGCTCAATCTGGAATACCATGCTCTGGGTGCTTGCTTTAGACCATAGAGTGCTTTATCAAGCTTGCAGACATACTGTGGCAATTTCTTACTCTCATACCCAGGTGGTTGTCTCATAAACACTTCCTCTTCCAGAACACCGTGCAGAAACGCATTCTGTACATCTAGCTGCCTTAAACTCCATCCTCTGGATACAGCAATGGCTAACACAAGTCTGATAGTTGCAGCTTTCACAACGGGACTAAAGGTGTCCTCATAGTCAATGCCATAACGTTGCTTAAAGCCCTTTGCAACTAGACGTGCCTTATATCTGTCAATGGAGCCATCTGCCTTCTTCTTAATTCTATACACCCATTTGCAATCAATAATATTTTTACCTCTCTGATTTGGTACAAGATGCCAAGTCTTATTCCTCATGAGCGCAGAATACTCCTCATCCATTGCCTTTTTTCATTTAGGATCATCAAGTGCATTCTTCAACGATGTTGGTTCTCTTGAAATACACAACATTCCATATGGTATAGTTCCATCTTTCCTAATTTTAGGATTCCGTATACCTTTCTGTAGCCGGGTCATAACACGTGAAGAAACCTCTCGCTGCACCGCTGGTATACTTGCCACAGAAGATCCAGGAGAATCTGCTGATGCAGTGGACTGATTTGTCGTCATATGCGCAGGGGATCATGTGGCTTCTGGTGTGGCTGCCCCTCCTGCAGGCACTGGCGCAGACGATCTGCCACCCGACCACGACTGGAGGCGCGCGTGGTGCGGAGAGGATCTGGTCCCGCCGCTGGTCCCGTCTGACGCTGGCGCGCGGGGCGAGGGGGATTCGGCCCCGCTGCTGGTCCCGCCTGAAGCTGACGCGGCAGCACGGGAGTGGCCCGCCCTGGATCCAGGACTGGAGCCATCAGGGGCTTGATCCGAGGCGGATGCGGTCGCGTGATCCGAGATCTGCGCGCGTGCAGGGGTGGCAGGCGCCGCCAGATCTTCTTCGTCATCTGTGCCAGCTCCGTCTCCTTCCTCAGCATGAAATATAGGATCAAAACCAGCCATATTTTCGAGATCTTGGTCATTTTGAGCACCGTTTTCTCCAGGGACCTGCACAGGCATAAGAGAAAGACTAGTACCAGCAGGAATATCATCACATTGGTTAGTACAATTGTTGTCGCCCCCATGATCAAAAGACCGAAGATGTGAAGGAAGAAGAAGAATTTCTTTGCGGAGAAGTGCAGCAGCATTAGGATGAAGGGATGCAAAGGGAAACACGGACTCATCAAATACAACATCTCTGGATATATACACCCGACCAGTAGGAACATCAAGGCACTTAACCCCTTTATGCATGGGGCTATAGCTTAAAAAGACACACCGTTTTGAGCGGAAAGCGAGTTTGCGTGTGTTGTAAGGCCTAAGATTGGGCCAACAGGCACAACCAAAAATACGAAGAGATGTATAGTTGGGTGTGACACCAAGAAGCCGTGTAATGGGTGTTTCAAATTTGATAACTTTACTTGGAAGCAAGTTGATGAGATATGTAGCAGTTAAGAATGCTTCATCCCAAAATTTGAGCGGCATGGAAGCATTTGCTAACAAGGCAAGCCCCATATCAACTATGTGACGGTGCTTTCTTTCAGCGAATCCATTTTGTTGGTGAGCATGAGGACAAGATACATGGTGTGATATGCCAAGCTTTTGAAAGAAAGAATTTAGTTTTTCATACTCACCACCCCAGTCACTTTGCATAGCAATGATTTTAGAGTTCAGTTTGCGTTCAACAAGATTTTGGAAATTGAGGAAAACTTGAAATACATCAGATCGCTTTTTCAACAGATAAATCCAAGTAAATTTACTATAGTCATCAATAAAACTTACATAATAGGAAAATCTACCAACTAAAATAGGAGCTGGCCCCCACACATCTGAAAAGATAAGTTGTAAAGGGGCAGTAGACACACTAGTAGAAATTGGGTAAGGTAATTGATGACTTTTTGCTTGTTGACACGGATCACAAACTAACTCACTACTAGGCTCATAAGAGAGTTTATTTTTGCTAAGAACATATCTAACTATGACTGAAGATGGATGACCTAAACGACTATGCCACCTTGATGTAGATAGCTTGGTGACAATATTTGCTTGTTTATTGGACCATGAAGATGATGATGATGATGATGATGATATGAGTGGGTAGAGTCCTCCCACGCACCGTCCTCTAAGAATGACTCTCCTTGTTTTCAAGTCCTTAACCAAGAAAAAAATAAGGATAGAACTCAATAAGAACATTGTTATCAAGAGTGAATCGATGAACGGAAACAGGATTTTTAGAGGTTTGAGGAACATGCAAGACATTGGTCAAGTGTAAATTTTTCACGGGGGTTTTAACAATTGAACTGCCAATGTGTGTGATATCCATACCAGAACCGCTTGCCGTGCGAATTTGGTCGCCTCCATTATACTTCTCCCGCATCGTCAACTTGTCAAGTTCACCTGTGATGTGGTTTGTTGCTGCACTGTCGGCGTACCAGTTGGTGTCCACGCCATAGGAGGCTGCATGCGCTTGCTTTTCTTCCTGGTCGTTTTCTTCATAACGCCACCAGCAAACTCGTGCACCTCCTGGATGGTGTCTGTAGCATATCTGACATTCTGGATAGTCATGCTGTTGCTCACGAGCCTGCTGTTGCTGTTGCTGTCGAGGACGGCCTCTGAATCCGCCGCCTCCATTGGAGGAAGACGACTGTCGGTCACCGCGGTCACCACGATCACCACGGCCACGGCCTCTTCCTCCACGCCCGCGAGATCTGCCACGGGACTGGCCACGGCCTCTGTAGACCGCATTAGCGGATGAATAGAACCCGCCTGAAGATGAGTCGCCTAGCATCTCCATCCTTTGATCAAAGGCAGCAATCTGGGCAAAAAGATCGTCGGCTGTGATGATGTTTTTGACAGCGCCGATCGCCGCCACCACGGGGTCGTAGTCGCGGTCCAGTCCGGCCAGAATATAGTCCACCATCTCCGGATCAGATAAGGGACGACCTGCAGCAGCTAGTTCATCCCCAAGACTTTTCATCTTCGCCATATACGCCGAGCTTGACATCGAGCCCTTCTTGGTATTGGTGATGGCGATTCTCAGATTAGTAATCCGAGACTGAGATTGTGAGGCGAAGAGATTTGTCACCGTCGTCCAGAGCTCAAAGGTGGAATCTTTCCCAACAACTTGTGCAAGAATTTCTGGAGACATGGAATTGAGAAGGTATGATAGAACCTGCTGATCTTTGGCGATCCAGGGTCCGTATAGGGGATTCGGCTCTAGGGCCGTGGTCTTGTCTGCCTTCGTGATCTCCACCATCTTGGGTGGAGCGGCATCGGTGTTGTCCAGGAGCCCCGTCACCTGCGCGCCTCGCAGGGCTGGGAGGACCTGCGTCTTCCAGAGGATGAAATTACCTCTTGCGAGCTTCTCAGACGGCGGCGATCCAAGGTTGAGGGAGACGCCGGCGGAGGAAGCCATGGAGACGATGATGTGTGGTTTCTAGGGTTTTGGATTGTGGCTAGATGTATGAGAAGAGGTGGCTCTGATTACCATGAAAGATATGAAGCGTTCCTACTCCATCGAGGGAGCCGCGTGGTAGTTTATATTGATGCGTGGCCGAAGCCTGGCTTGACGTACAAGGTTATGACAGAAAGAGTTTGGATAGAATACAAGAGAAGGAAGGAGGTTGAGATTACAACTCTATATTCTAACATGCTGGACACTTAGCGTTGCCGGCCATGACGACGAGCGACGCCGGCGAGGACGGCCGGACGAGGATCCATCGGCCGTCCCTGGCCTGCATCTCCAGCCCGTCGACCTCGTGCTGGCACACCACGCTCAGCGAGTTGGTGTCCTGGTGCGACCCGTACCGCACCTCCCTTGCCTTCTCGTCGGCGGTCGGCGCCCCGTACTCTGACATCCGGAACAGGTGCCAGAAGGGCGCGCTCTGGGTCTGGGCCTCGTCGACGGCCACCCCGAGCGCCTCCATGACCATCCGCCGCACCGCCCCCTCCAGCTCCGCCATCCGCGCCGCCGCCCCGTGGACAGTCTCGCTGCCGTCGGCGCGCCAGAGCAAGAGTAAATTAATCCGTAGATCTCTGAGCGTGAGCTTCCGGCCGGCGAACCTTTTAACCAACCAATTCACGCCGCCGGGGATGACATGTACTTACCAGAAGGCGGCGTTGTCGGCGGCGGGGAACAAGAGGTCGGCGAAGGCCTGGACGTCGCCGAGCTCGGGCCCGTCGACAATGGCGAGGCTCTCGTAGGCGTGGAGGCCCGGGAGGCCCCCGAGGTAGCCGTGGAAGGGCTTTCCCGGTCCGTAGTGGTTGCGGCGCTTGGCGTCCACAGGCAGCGCGAAGAGCGGGCGGACGGCGCCGTGGAAGAGCGCGGCACGCTGCGCCGGGGCGAGCGCCGGGTAGTGCGCGTCGAAGCAGCCGAAGGTGGCCAGCGCGTCCATCACCTGCGCTCGCGTCGCGTCCCACCGCCCCGTCCCCGGCACCGACGCGTCCACGCCGGAGAAGTCGATCCTCGGCAGCTCCCCCGCCTCCGCGCCCATGGTGCTCCTCGCCGCCTCTCGAGGTCTCGATCGATCTCAGCTTGGCAGCTCGGGTGAGAGTCTGACCGACTGCGATGGGGTTGGTGGCGATGGATCGAGTGGAGCTCAACGCACGTAGCCGCCACAGTTTGACTCCCTGTGCATATGAAAATGGAAAGATTCCATTTCCCGGAAAAAGAATAATAACGAAATATGTACTGTATGAACCAATCAATCAGATAATAGTACTAGTTTAGATCAGAGTTTGTCCTTTCATTTGCATTTGTACTGATTATAAATCTCAAAAATCGGTGACCAAATTTGTAACGTTACTAACATTATTTGGCTAGACCACCAGAGGATAGCATAAACAAAAATTATGTTGCTATCTCGTAGGCACTTCAGTACAAGAATTGGAGTTGCTGCCAAGAAAAATCGCATTGTTGTGCTGTGAGAGAGAAGCGACTGACCACAGGGCTCCATTATACTCAGTCGCCTGAGATTTAACGAAATCTCAGTCGATGTTATATTCGTAAGATCTTACAGATTTGTGTAAAAAAGAATTCTTCTTTTTATTGTTCTGTCACTTAATTAAGTATTAGTCGACTGAGATCTAGCCACACCCATTTTAAAACACGTAAGTTTAAGTGCCGAGAGAAGGGAAATGGTTCAAGCATTAAAAGTGAAAAAAAAAATCTAATGATGAGTTTGAAAGAGGTGCAACAATGTAGACGTGCATTAGGTGGAAGTGGAACTCTTCAAGTTCATGGTGCACCCATTGTACTATGTTAAAAAAAGTCCATGGTGCTCCGTGGACTGTGACCCATGAAGATTTTAAGTGAAAAATGGGTAGTTTGTAAATTCTACTCCCTCGAGTTCACGGCGACAAGATCTTAAAAATCAGATAGAGGAAGGAGGTACCATTACATGCTAGTAGCTATTATGATTTCTATTATGAATTATGCAATCTTAGTTTGGTCGATTGGTATTATGTATAAAGCAATGCATTAATTTGATAATCAAGTTTCTTTTTGCTACAGAAGTCAAAAAGGAAACAAAAGGCAACAACAGTTAAGGGGGTAAATTCCTTTTTCAAGCCAATTTCTTCGACTCCAACCTTCAACATTGCCGACGTTGAAAATGTAAATCCATACGAGGATCAACCTATTGCAAATAGCAATACTTATCATCAAGATGTTGTGGCATTGGGAGAAGTCGCGGAACAAAGTAGAATTGGAAGCACAACTTTATGAAAGGGACCCTGTAAATTTATGAACTCCCTCCTGATAAAAAAAATAAGCATGAAAAATTTGTATTCTGGAGGGTACTTATCAACCATGCATGAGAGAATATCCATACATGATCATTCTATTTTTTGGAGAGCAATTGTACAAACATATGCAAAACTGGTTGCAGAAGCCAGACTAAACCTTTAAGGGTTTTTTCGCAAAAAGGATCAAATTAGTTATAAAGTTTACCGAAGGTAGAAAACATCTCAAACGTAATTAAAATTACATCGAGATTCTGAGACTACCAAAGAACCACTATTGCCGTCAGAATGAGCAGCTGGCACGCCACTGTTGTTGCTCCCCTACCGGAGCCAGCTTGACCTTAATTTGTCGATGACAAGCGGAAAGTCTTCATGTACGTGCCCTTAAGGACCAGCGCTCTGAAGCTGCAGTCGTCACTCTTGAAATCTTGCATATATCTAAAGCACATGCCACCAAATCTCCCCACATGACAAGAAATCCTAATCTCATCGTCCCAAAGGAGACATCGAGAATATACGCTGGAGCTCCGTTGACTACGTTCAGATGGACGAATTCGAGGAGGATCGGATCCTGGAATACAAACTCGAAGTAGAAGCACTGCCATCCGCGAAGACTAAAAAACACTAATCAAAACTACTAACTAGAGTGAAGGCACTAGGACACCCCCCCCCCCACCGACCGTCGGAGAGGCGAATCCACGTCCTCGCCGATGAAGTATGATGATGAGAGTTTGCCCTAGCCGCCTAGGGTTAAGAAGGAAAATAAAAGGAAGTCTATGACAAAAGCTTAAAGTTACAATTGATTCCGTCAAGTAAGCAAGATTTTCCTATTTTAAGAATGACAACATTATATAATATATATTTTAGTAAGGAGGTAGCAATTTCTTTTCTTGGTGATTCCACGAGGGGGTTAACATTTCAAGCTTGTGCTTACAGAGGTTGTTGGCTTACTCCCTCCGTTTCTAAATATAAGTATTTTTAGAGATTGCATTATAGACTATATACGGAACAAAATAAATGAATCTACACTGCAAAATATATAACGTTGAAATCTATAAAAGGACTCGCATTTAGAAATGGAGGACGTATTAATTTTCTTGACCCACTGAAGTTGTTGCCTTATTATAGCAAATATATGACGTTGTCTTGGAAAATGCACCAAAAATGCGAACTATACCTACTATATCGTGCAACAACAACAAAAAAAATCTTAAGTTACTTTCTCAAAGAGTTCAGACACAAATTATAGAAGAAAAATGGTAATAATAAGTTATGCTATGCAGTATAATGATAGACTAAGCACGAGATTGAATTAAAATAAATAGAAAAAGGCCTTCGTTTTTCGTCCCTCTCGTGCCCAAATCCTGGTTCAGCCCTGTTCCGGACAGGTCTGTCCATCGGTTGACCAGATGACAAGAACCAATTTGGAGATTGGTTAATTCCGGAGCCGGGAAGGGAATGCCATCGATCGGCGCTGAACCTGAAATGCCATAGAGAGTTATTGCAAACACGCGTGGTGGGCTGACGAACGACAGCTATAGTGTACGTACACGTTAATACTGCCAGCGTGCAGCCACGTGCATGCGTCGACAGTGAAAGTTCCACCCATGCGCGCGCAAACGTACACTTGATTCCATCTGCAAACTCATCTTCACGCTCTGTTTTTATTTTCGTCAAACACACTGGATGAACACCAAGCTTTTCCACTCAGACGCACCATCCTGAAGTTTGACACAGATGGTTCTGAACGGAGCCATGCAAAAGTTTAAAGCTTCTTCTAGATGAACGTACATGCACCACTCGATCGTAGCGGTACGCAGCCAGCCAACCAGCCACGTGCATGCGTTGACAGGGAAGGGTGCACCGCAGGTACGCAAGTGCTCTCCTCCGCACGCTCACGGTTTATCCTCCCACCCAATCTGTAAGCTGCAGTGCAAATCCATACTCTGGCGTGCTCTCTTTTGTCAAACACATGGGAGGAACATCCAAGTTTTCCATGTCATACAGAATGAGATTGTTATGAACGCAGCCGTGGAAAAGTTTACCATGACAACGACACCTAGTGGAAACTGGCAAAATGATAAATCTACTTGTCAACAAAACAAATTCGCAAAATGAATTGTCGCGAAAAAATTTCGTCCAGCTGACCCATTGGTGTAGAGCCCGACAGACAAGCACCACACTACACTGTGCAGCGCCTGCCTCTCAGACGCTACACATCTGGCTAGCACAGCATACCTGGGCCATGCCGGCCCCACACCCGGCCGTGCAGCGCCTCACATCTACGTGGCAAACATGTAATATGCAGCGCTTGGCCGTTAGGCGCTGCACATTCTGTTACCAGTGCCTAGGCTACACAAAAAGGTTAGCTGAGTGAATTTTTTTTAAACACAGTTCAGTTTATGAAATATTTTCATCCATATGTCAATTTTGTTAATTTCTGTAGCAGCAACTGGTGAAAGAGAGCACACGATCATCTTGAAAAACCTCTCTTCCGATCGATCGATCAACATGACGCACATACATGCAGCTGTGCTGATTGACAGCTGCAAGATTAAAAATCCCAGCTTCCGTCCGGATGCCGGTTGCAACAGCCTAGGCAGCTAGGCGCGCGCGGGCGGCGGCTGCAGGTGCGCGGTGGAGGAGTGGAGCATGGTGGTGAGCTCCTTGGACGCGACGATGGACTTGTAGATCTCCATGACCAGCCGCTGCTCGAACTCGGACGTCCGCGCCGCCGTCGCCGAGGGCAGCTGCTTCCGCCGCGGCACGCGCCTGGCCCAGATCCCCTCGGGCCCGCCGCCGGGCAGCGCCGTGGCCGACGCCTTCCGGGCCACGGCCAGCATGCCGCCCACGTACGCGTCCCGCGCGCGCGCCAGCAGCCGCCGCGGCGCCATCACGATCGCGCGGACGGCCCGCGCTCGCCGGACGAGAAGCCCGCGCAGCCGCACGCGCCACCCGACTCGCCGCGCCCCGCCGAGGCGCTGCGTGCCCTGGGGCCTGCTGCCGCCGCCCTCGCCGGCCTCCAGGCGCTGGTACTTGCGCCGGCGCCAGTGCGCGCGCACGCCCCTCGTGAACCCGATCGGGAACGCCTCCACCTCCATGGCCGGGCCGGCTCGTGCGCTGGGTGCTTGCTCGGCGGCGAGGTGGGGGTGCAGCGCGCTCTGGCTGGCGTGGCTGCTTGACCGTGGTAGGTGCTGGGTGAAATGAGGGTTTGGTGGTGGATGGAGCGAAGTGCGATGCCGGCTCGCGTCTTTTTTTATGCAGGGGCGGAGGGCTACGGCCGTGGTTGCTGGGGGTTGTGTGGGTGTGCGACCGGTGACAAAATCATGGGGATTTGATGCCGTTTTCGCGGCAGTGGCCACGTTGAATTCACTCGTCGACGTTGTGGTTGGTGACTTGGTGGTGCGTGCGTTGGCGTGGATAGCCAGCCCAAGGTCGTTTTCTTTATTTCATTCATTCACTCGCCTCGATCGACCATGCGTACGTGCATGGCCAGCATATCACTAGTAAATGCACCATGTTACCATGTGTTAAACCGAACGTCTAGATTCTAGAAGATGGCAGCCTGGATGGATGACTAAACTCGTTGGTTCAAGATTCCGTTGCTTCACATTTTAATGCACTCGTACACAGACGCTCATATACACACGCATGCACTCACCCCTATGAACGCACACACGCACACCCTACCCCTATGAGCACCTCCAAGAGACTGAGCCGGCATATCATCTTGATCGGTGTGGCTTGCTTGGGGGCAACTATTTCTCAATCTCCTAATTTTGTTTCTAGTTCAATCACTCTTCCATTCGTCTTCCTTTTCCTCTTGCCCGTCACCTCTCTCCCGCGCAGCCACCAGTCAAACGCTTGTCCCATGCCACTCAAAGGCCAACAGGGTTTGTCGTGCCGAAAAAGGTTTTGGGTAGGCCGTGGGTGTCAGTCACTCAGTCTTATGTAGCTGTTGTCCGGACTCTCGTAAAGCCCACCACTCTTGTATCAAGTTTACAAAAAAAATACATTCGGACCGCTCGACAGACTGATACAAATCCGTGTTGGATGGCAAACTGTGTTCAAACCGCGCAGTCTGTATGTATGAAGACGGTTTGAGAGTTTGCCTTTGAGATGCCCTTACGTAACCTTTCCACAAATTATCTCGCCCTCCTGAATTTTACGAGTGGGGCACATCCCCACCCCCTCTATTTCCAACCAAAAGTTGCCGACTGCCTGCATAGAACATACGTAACTCATCCGTAGGTGTAGCATTGCTCTCGAATCCCTAGCGCACCGTGCTCAGCGCCCGGGTTGTACATGCCCTAACGCATCCGGTCATCTCTGAAGAAACGCAAACGCGAGCTTCTGTTGGTGGTCGGTGGGTGCTCTGGTCATTGACGATAAAAGTTACTCCTACCAGGAACTTGCTCGTAGGTACGACTACATGTGATAAGCCTAGCATAAAATGGCTTAATTTGGTGGTCAAATTAAAGCACGTGGCGCCGTAGGGGGTCGTTAATCAATCAAGGAGCTACTGGTCATAGTCAACCAAGGAATCACGGGTCATGCATGAGTGGCTTTGCTGCTTTGCAAGTTGTTTCATTTAAGAGTGAATTCCACTTTTTACCCCATATTTATATATTTGTGACACTAATTACCCTTTCGAGTGAAAATTCGTCTAGACACTTCAGTAGTATTACCATCTCATGGCTCACGCTGTGTATGAAGGAAAATCCTTGGTTGGAGATAATACCATCTTCCGTTGATTGCGATAAAACTAATGGCACAGCAGCCAGCGACGCACACCAAGTTACTACTACGCTGGTCAACGGTCAAATACAAACGCTAAGAAGTGAAGTGACGGAATATTCAAACTGTCTACTCATCCAAGCTGTCACCAATTCTCAGACGGCTAAGAATGTGCAGATCCTATATAAAACACTCATAATCCTGGCCATGTCAAAACAAGGGAGCCGCAAAATGTCAAAACCTGGCCATGTCGACGCATGGAATGGACCGTTCGCACGTCAAGACCATCCCTCGTTGCTTCACTCACTACCCAAAAGTGCAAGGTTGCTCATATATGTACCAAAAAAAGAGTCGATCGAGTCCTGGTCATGCATGATCATACATACACATATATAAACAACAACGACCAATCTTTATAGAAATAGAAATCATGGCTACACCACGTCAAGCGCATATATGGTAGAGGGGGGCTAGGCACTACTCGGCCCGCCGGAGCAGCGCCACCCGAAGACATCTGTCCGTTGGAGGAGACAAGTTTCCGAATGCAGGGTTTCGGACTGTTTTTGTGTGGGACACCGGCGTCAGTCCGATATTGTGGACCCTGCCCAGGCGCCCAAATATTCGCCCTATATTTAGGTTTGATATGAGGGGTGCCGGTCAGCTCGGGTGTTTGAGACTTATTTGAGACGTCTGTGTGGGTTGAATTTTCGTGACCGGTCAGTGAGAGGACCATCCGTCCGAGCGTTTGAGATGGGTGTCGGGTGTCCAGGTGTAGATGCTCTTAGTTATAGACCCTACATTATCGTACTAGACATGCACTTACGCATTATGTGAGTAAATGGGACAAAACGACAGGCCGGATGGATTAGCAACGCGCGCCGGTTCACCAACCCTCGTGCACTTGCACTAGCACCACGAGTGGATTCAACGCGTCCACACGACCACACCAACCACGACTCACACTCGCCATACAAGACATGAGGCGGCCGACATCACACACGATTTCACCACCAAACTCGACTCCCCCGCCCGATCGAGAGCGGCATCACAATTTTCACCAGGCATAAATAAAAAAAAACTTTCAAGTGAAGAAGAACTCGTCCTCTTCCTCTGACACGATCCGCGCAAACACCTGGGCCGGCATGTCAAACCTGGCTTCTTCTGTTGATTCGGTTCTCACCGCACGTCACTTCCCTTATCGCTTACACGTCATTGTATACACGAATCTTTCTAAAAACGAATATGGCGCATCAATTTCTATTCAGCATTTCAAACACATGCATGCGTACACTTACGAACGTGTCAACCAGCAAGCCACTGACTTGACGCAGGTGATTCCTCAGTTGACTATTCGTTGGCTGGTCAATTGAAAACACAATCTCCCGGTTTGATTTTATTTGATTTGGTAACGTGCTTCAATTTGATTTGACAAGACACTTTAGTATTACCTCACACACTACATGAAGAAAAAATCCTGATTGTAGATAATACTACTATCTTCCGTTGATTGCGATAATAAAACTAATGGCCCAGCAGCCAGCGACACAAACTCGCCCGTCGAAGCACACCAAGATACATTCAGTCGTCAACGGTCAAACACAAACACTAACAAGTGAATCGATGGACTATTCAACCGGTTTACTCGTCCAAGCTAACACCAATTCTCAGACGGCTAAGAATGTGCAGATCCTATATAAAACACTCATGACATCATATATAAACAAGGGTGCCGCAAAATGTCAAAACCTGGGTATGTCGACGGATGGACCGTTCCGTTCCGTTCTCACGTCAAGACCAGTCCCTCGTTCATGATGGCCCCGCTACGACTAGTATGGTGCTATGCGTCATGACGGTTGGATCATCTTTGCTGCTTATAGGGTTTTATTCAGATGCAATGATGCACTTGAAGCGGAGATCCATGCGCTTATATATGCAAGCCATGGCTTTAGCTCTCCAACACACAGAGTTGCAAGTCATCGTCCAATCGGATTCAATTGAGGCTCTGTCCATTTTATCAAATGAGAATCTCTCATGGTCAGCTTATGGGCACTTGGTAGCTAAGATCAAGGTCTTGATGGAGGAAAGGAAGTTTATTCCCCAGAAGATTTATAGGGATCAAAATAAGGTAGCAGATTGTCTGGCTAATTACAGCCGCATAGAATCGTGTACTATTGTTTGGCTTCAGAGAGACCATTCGTGTATCGAGGATTTCTTGTTAGTAGATTGTAATCCTATAATTTTAAAATAAAACTCCTCTATCGTAAAAAAAAAGCCGTCCATCGTTGCTTCACTCACTGCCCAAAAGTGCAAGGCTGCTCATACTAAAAAAATAGTCGATCGAGTCCTGGGCGAACATGATCGTAAGTATACATATATAAAAAACAACAATCAATCTTTTTAAAAGGAAATCATAGCTACACCGCGGCAAACGCACGGGTACGTGCGCAATGTTAAATGAAGAGTGAATTCCATTTTTTACCTTGTAGTTGTACATTTGTGACACATATTACCCTATTTAGCGGAACTTTTATCGAAATGTCACATTTTGGAGACTTTTAACACGGTTTTACCCCAGTTTTACATTTTGTCTGTTTATGGTCGATAGGATCGGCATGTTGCGTCATTGATTTGTAAAAAAAACTGTAAGGATCGGAGGGCATCATTGGCGATCTTGTCCAAACTTCTCTTGTCTATCTGTTCCACTCCTTGTGGCCGTCCACATGTTTTTGGATACAGGGCGTCACCTCACACCTTACCTGATGGACACGCATCAAAAAACAAGGGTCCAAAGATTTCAAAAGGGGTATTCTAGACGAATTTTCACTCGAAGGGGTAATTAGTGTCACAAATGTATAAATATGGGGTAAAAAGTGGAATTCACTCTCAAATAAAACCAAAGCACGTTACCAGGAGATTGTGCTTCTAATTGGCCCGCCAGCGAATAGTCAACTGAGGAATCACCCAAGTGTCTTGCTGATTTATTACACGTTCGTAAGGGTACGCATGCATGTGTTTAAAATGCTGAATATAAATCGATGTGCCATATTCGCTATTAGAAAGATTCGTGTATACAGTGACGACCATTTTTTTTTGAAAAGAAGGTTAAGACCCTCGGCCTTTGCATCAATCGATGCTAACAGCCATCTTTATTTATTATTTAACAAAGGTTTAACAAAAACATACATTAAGCCACCTGAAGTCATCATGCACACTTACAAAACTCGATAATGTGGAGTGCTCTCACTTCCTATATCTAAATCCGTTGTCGTCACCGATCCATCCACATAATTTATCAGAACCAACAGCCGGTGCAGCGGGCCTAAACACCACATGCATACGTTCTAGATGCCCCCATCTTCATCGGATCACCAACCAATCTTCAGGAGAGAGATCCGCATCATCCTTGCCACCCGTCCATCCGCCACCACGGCGCCCAACGGCGCCACCGTCCCGAGCTCGTCCATCCAGACACGAAGATTCTAGAAGATCTGTCGTGCGTAGCACCTGCCGACCAGGCATAACACAACGTAGCACCTGTCGGTCAGGCATGACTTCACATCTCCACCGAAAGCTCCGTGCAAGACGAAGCCGCTCCACCTCCTGCCTCTGTCTTCCAGCGCTACTCGAGAAACGATGCTCCCAAGAGAGTAAAACGACAGCGCAGTACCACCATCGTCCGATCTGAAAGACCAGATCCCAGGGACCCCGAAGTAGCATGAGTGGGTTGACAATATTTACACGACAATGCATTCATCAAGGTAACGACACAGAACGCCGCCATCGCCTGCCACCGACTCGGTTATCACCGGCAAGTATGTCTTCCCGACTCGCAGTCGGAGCTAGATGATGGATCTCGAGATTTGCCCATCCAGCGTCAGGCCTACCACCTCCGGCGAAGGAGATGGCCACCACCGCCGCGCCCAGGGCCGGAGCCCCCGACGTCCTCATGTTGCAGGTCCAGCCCAGAAGCCGCTTGACGTAGCCGGATCAGCGGAGATGCATGACAGCGTGTGGAGCGGCCCGTTGAAGCCCATCTGGGTGTTGGGGAACGTAGTAATTCAAAAAAAATCCTACGATCACGCAAGATCTATCTAGGAGATGCATAGCAACGAGGCAGAAGAGTGTGTCCACCTACCCTCGTAGACCGAAAGCGGAAGCGTTTAGTAACGCGGTTTATGTAGTCGAACGTCTTCATGATCCAACCGATCCAAGTACCGAACGTACATCACCTCCGTGTTCAGCACACGTTCAACTCGATGACGTCCCTCGAGATCTTGATCCAGTGGAGGGTCGAGGGAGAGTTCCGTTAGCACGACAGCATGGCAACGATGATGGTGATGTGATCCGCGCAGGGCTTCGCCTAAGCACTACGACGCTATGACCGGAGGAGTAAACTGTGGAAGGGGGCACCGCACACGGCTAAGAGAACTATTGGTGTGCCTTTGGGGTGCCCCCTGCCCACGTATATAAAGGAGGAGGAAGAGGCCGGCGGCCATGAGGGGGCCGCCATGGGGGGGGGGTCCTACTTGGACTCCTAGTCCAAGTAGGATTCGCCCCCCCTTTTCCTTTCCTCCACATGAGGGAATAGGAAGGAGAGGGAGAGGGAAAGGGAAGGGGGGCGCCGCCCCCTCCTCCTTGTCCTATTTGGACTCCCAAGGAGGGAGGCGCGCGGCCACCCCCCGCGGGCTTCCCTCTGTCTCCCTTAGGCCCATGTTGGCCCAATACTTTCCCGGGGGGGTTCCGGTAACCCCTCGGTACTCCAAAAAAAATACCTGAATCACTCGGAACCATTCCGATGTCTAAATATAACCTTCCAATATATGAATCTTTACCTCTCGACCATTTCGAGACTCCTCGTCATTTCCGTGATCTCATCCGGGACTCTGAACAATCTTCGGTCACCAAAACACATAACTCATAATACAAATCGTCATCGAACGTTAAGCGTGCGGATCCTACGGGTTTGAGAACTATGTAGACATGACCGAGAAACATCTCCGGTCAATAACGAATAACGGAACGTGGATGCTCATATTGGCTCCTACATATTCTACGAAGATCTTTATCGATCAAACCGCATAACAACATACGTTATTCCCTTTGTCATCGGAATGTTACTTGCTCGAGATTCGATCATCGGTATCATCATACCTAGTTCAATCTCACTACCGGCAAGTCTCTTTACTCGTCCCGTAATGCATCATCCCACAACTAACTCATTAGTCACATTGCTTGCAAGGCTTATAGTGATGTGCATTACTGAGAGGGCCTAGAGATACCTCTCCGATACACTGAGTGACAAATCCTAATCTCGATCTATGCCAACACAACAAATACCTTCGGAGACACTTATAGAGCATATTTATAGTCACCCAGTTATGTTGTGACATTTGATAGCACACAAGGTGTTCCTCCGGTATTCGGGAGTTGCATAATCTCATAGTCAGAGGAATATGTATAAGTCATGAAGAAAGCAATAGCAATAAAGCTAAACGATCATAATGCTAAGCTAACGGATGGGTCTTTTCCATCACATCATTCTCTAATAATGTGATCCTGTTCATCAAATGACAACACATGTCTATGGTCAGCAAACTTAACCATCTTTGATTAACGAGCTAGTCAAGTAGAGGCATACTAGGGACACTTTGTTTGTCTATGTATTCACAGATGTACCAAGTTTCCAGTTAATACAATTCTAGCATGAATAATAAGCATTTATCATGATATAAGGAAATATAAACAACAACTTTATTATTGCCTCTAAGGCATATTTCCTTCAGTCTCCCACTTAATCTAGATTACATAGTAATGATTCTAACACCCATGGAGTCTTGGTGTTGATCATGTTTTGCTCGTGAGAGAGGCTTAGACAACAGGTCTACAACATTCAGATCTATATGTATTTTGCAAATCTCTATGTCTCCCTCCTTGACTTGACCACGGATGGAATTGAAGCGTCTCTTGATGTGTTTGGTTCTCTTGTGAATTTTGGATTCCTTCGCCAAGGCAATTGCTCCAGTATTGTCATAAAATATTTTCATTGGACCTGATGCACTAGGTATTACACCTAGATCGGATATGAACTCCTTCATCCAGACTCCTTCATTTGCTGCTTCCGAAGCAGCTATGTACTCCGGTTCACACGTAGATCCCGCCACGACGCTCTGCTTGGAAATGCATCAACTTACAGCTCCACCATTCAATACAAATACTTATCTGGCTTGTGACTTAGAGTCATCCGGATCAGTGTCGAAGTTTATGTCGACGTAACCATTTACGATGAGCTCTTTGTCACCTCTATAAAAGAGAAACATATCCTTAGTCATTTTTAGGTATTTCAGGATGTTCTTGACCGCTGTCCAGTGATCCACTCCTGGATTACTTTTGTACCTCCTTGCTAAACTTATAGCAAGGTACACATCAGGTCTGGTACACATCATTGCATACATGATAGAACCTATGGCTGAGGCATAGGGAATGACCTTCATTTTCTCTCTATCTTCTATAGTGGTCGGGCATTGAGTCTAACTCAACTTCACACTTTATAACACAGGCAAGAACCCTTTCTTTGACTGATCCATTTTGAACTTCTTCAAAACTTTATCAAGGTATGTGCTTTGTGAAAGTCCAACTAAGCGTCTTGATCTATCTCTATAGATATTGATGCCCAATATATAAGCAGATTCACTGAGGTATTTCATTGAAAAATTCTTATTCAAGTATTCTTTTATGCTATCCAGAAATTATGTATTATTTCCAATCAATAATATGTCATCCACACATAATATTAGAAATACTACAGAGGTCCCACTCACTTTCTTGTAAACTCATGCTTCTCCAAAAGTCTGTATAAAACCATATGCTTTGATCACACTATCAAAGCATATATTCCAACTCCGAGAGGCTTGCACCAGTCCATAAATGGATCGCTGGAGCTTGCACATTTTGTTAGCATCTTTAGGATCGACAAAACCTTCTGGTTGCATCATATACAACTCTTCTTTAAGATATCCATTAAGGAATGCAGTTTTGACATCCATTTGTCAAATTTCATAATCATAAAATGTAACAATTGCTAACATGATTCGGACAGACTTAAGCATCGCTACGGGTAAGAAGGTCTCATCATAGTCAACTCCTTGACCTCGTCAAAAACCTTTCGCAACAAGTCGAGCTTTGTAGACAGTAACATTACCGTCAGCGTCAGTCTTCTTCTTGAAGATCCATCTATTTTCTATGGCTTGCCGATCATCGGGCAAGTCAACCAAAGTCCACACATTGTTCTCACACATGGATCCCATCTCAGATTTCATGGCCTCAAACCATTTCGCGGAATCTGGGCTCATCATCGCTTCCTCATAGTTCGTAGATTCGTCATGGTCAAGTAACATGACCTCCAGAATAGGGTTACCGTACCACTCTGGTGTGGACCATACTCTGGTTAACCTACGAGGTTCGGTAGTAACTTGATCCGAAGTTTCATAATCATCATCATTAGCGTCCTCACTAATTGGTGTAGGAATCACCGGAACTGATTTCTGTGATGAACTACTTTCGAATTTAGGAGAAGGTACAATTACCTCATCAAGTTCTACTTTCCTCCCACTCACTTTTTTCGAGAGAAACTCCTTCTCTAGAAAGGATCCATTCTTAGCAACGAATATCTTACCTTCGGATTTGTGATAGAAGGTGTACCCAATAGTCTCTTTTGGGAATCCTATGAAGACACATTTCTCCAATTTGGGTTCAAGCTTATCAGGTTGAAACTTTTTCACATAAGCATCGCAGCCCCAAACTTGAAGAAGCGATAACTTAGGTTTTTTGCCAAACCACAGTTCATATGGTGTTGTCTCAACGGATTTAAATGGTTCCTTATTTAATGTGAATGAAGCCATCTCTAAAGCATAACCACGAAACGATAGCGGTAAATCAGTAAGTGACATCATAGATCGCACCATATCTAATAAAGTACGGTTACGACGTTCGGACACACCATTACGTTGTGGTGTTCCAGGTGACGTGAGTTGTGAAACTATTTCACATTGTTTCAAATGAAGACCAAACTCATAACTCAAATATTCACCTCCATGATCAGATCGTAGAAACTTTATTTTTCTTGTTACGATGATTTTCCACTTTACTCTGAAATTCTTTGAACTTTTCAAATGTTTTAGACTTATATTTCATTAAGTAGATATACCCATATCTGCTCAAATCATCTGTGAAGGTTAGAAAATAACGATACCCACGCGAGCTTCAACACTCATCAGACCGCATACATCAGTATGTATTATTTCCAATAAGTTAGTTGCTCACTCCATTGTTCCGAAGAATGGAGTCTTAGTCATCCTGCCCATGAGGCATGGTTCACAAGCATCAAGTAATTCATAATCAAGTGATTCCAAAAGCCCATTAGCATGGAGTTTCTTCATGCACTTTACACCAATATGACCTAAACGACAGTGCCACAAATAAGTTCCACTATCATTATTAACTTTGCACCTTTTGACTTCAATAATTATGAATGTGTGTATCACTACAACCGAGATTCACCAAAAATAGACCACTCATCAAGGGTGCATGACCATAAAAGATATTATTCGTATAAATAGAACAACCATTACTCTCTGATTTAAATTAATAACCGTATCACATTAAACAAGAACCAGATATAATGTTCATGCTCAACGCTGGCACCAAATAACAATTATTTAGGTCTAAAACTAATCCCGACGGTAGATGTAGAGGTAGCGTGCCGATGGCTATCACATCGACTTTGGAACCATTTTCCACGCGCATCGTCACCTCGTCCTTAGTTAATCTTCGTTTAATTCGTAGCCCCTGTTTTGAGTTGCAAATATGACCAACAGAACCAGTATCAAATACCTAGGCGCTACTATGAGCATTAGTAAGGTACACATCAATAACATGTATATCAAATATATCTTTCACTTTGCCATCCTTCTTATCCGCCAAATACTTGGGGCAGTTTCGCTTCCAGTGATCAGTCCCTTTGTAGTAGAAGCATTCAGTTTCAGACTTAGGACCAGACATGGGTTTCTTCCCTTGAGAAGCAACTGGCTTGCTATTATTCTTGAAGTTCCCCTTCTTCCCTTTGCCATTTTTTCTTGAAACTAGTGGTCTTGTTCATCATCAACACATGATGCTCCTTCTTGATTTCTAGCTCCACAGCCTTTAGCATTGCGAAGAGCTCGGGAATTGTCTTTTCCATCCCTTGCATATTATAGTTCATCACAAAGCCTTTATAGTTTGGTGGCAGTGATTGAAGAACTCTGTCAATGACACTATCATCAAGAAGATTAACTCCCAGCTGAGTCAAGTGGTTATGGTACCTTGACATTCTGAGTATGTGTTCACTGACAGAACTATTCTCCTCCATTTTGTAGCTGTAGAACTTGTTGGAGACTTCATATATCTCAACTCGGGCATTTGCTTGAAATATTAACTTCAACTCCTGGAACATCTCATATGCTCCATGACGTTCAAAACGTCTTTGAAGTCCCGATTCTAAGCCGTAAAGCATGGCACACTAAACTATTGAGTAGTCATCAGCTTTGCTCTGCTAGACGTTCATAACGTCCGGAGTTTCTCCTGCAGCGGGTCTTGCACCTAGCAGTGCTTACAGGACGTAATTCTTCTGTGCAACGATGAGAATAATCCTCAAGTTACGGACCCAGTCCGTGTAGTTGCTACCATCATCTTTCAACCTAGCATTCTCTAGGAACGCATTAAAATTCAAGGGAACGGTAGCACATGCCATTGATCTACAACAACATAGATACAAAAAAACTATCAGGTACTAAGTTCATGATAAATTAAAGTTTAATTAATCATATTACTTAAGAACTTCCACTTAGATAGACATCTCTCTAGTCATCTAAATAATCACGTGATCCATATGAACTAAACCATGTCCGATCATCACGTGAGATGGAGTAGTTTTCAATGGTGAACATCTCTATGTTGATCATATCTACTGTATGATTCATGTTTGACCTTTCGGTCTTAGTGTTCCGAGGCCATATCTGCATATGCTAGGCTCGTCAAGTTTAACCCGAGTATTCTGCACATGCAAAACTGGCTTGCACCGGTTGTATGTGAACGTAAAGCTTATCACACCCGATCATCACGTGGTGTCTCGGCACGATGAATTGTAGCAACGGTGCATACTCAGGGAGAACACTGATACCTTGAAATTTAGTGAGAGATCATCTTATAATGCTACCGCCGTACTAAGCCAAATAAGATGCATAAAAGATAAACATCACATGCAATCAAAATATGTCACATTATATGGCCATCATCATTTTGTGCCTTTGATCTCCATCTCCAAAGCACCGTCATGATCTCCATCGTCACCAGCTTGACACCTTGATCTCCATCGTAGCATCGTTGTCGTCTCGCCAACTATTGCTTCCACGACTATTGCTACCGCTTAATGATAAAGTAAAGCAATTACATGGTGTTTGAGGCCTGTTTGAGAAGTCTGTCTAGACAGAAAAATCATGACCGGTCAGTGACCGGGCGGGTATTTGAGAAGGATTTGGGGCGGCCTGCTGTAGATGCTCTTATGCTAAAGCTTCTAGATGAACAGCACGTGAAATACAGTAGTACCAAGAAGCTGCTTTGAAGTCACACTCAGTTGAGCCCTGCCTTATTTAAAGTTTCTAGATGAACAGTACGCATCCACATGCATGCGTTGACATGGAAGGGACCACGTGTAAACCGCAGTTCCATCCATGAATACTCTGTTTTACTACCATGCATGCTCTGTTTTTGTCAAACACATGGGAAGAATACCGAGCTTTTCCAGTCATACACGCCTTCCTGTTATTATCCTGTAGTTGGACCATTCGACTTTTCACACAGATAGTTATGAACGCAGCCATGGAGAAGTTTGCCTTGACAATGACACCAAGCATACCAAATTGTTTGAACAGCTTAATCATGATCGATTTCTACAATTCTTACAACAAGTTACTACAGTACAACTAATGAACAGTGCCGCCGCTTCGTAGCAGCACCTGCTGAGAGA